>NW_028277733.1:373504-747008 GCF_059751315.1 Micrasema longulum
CCAGAAGTCAAACTAGAGGATGGGTCATGGGGTCTACCACAAACTCTGAATTCGGGCAAAAAAAAAAAAAGTTTCTGGTTGCCAAAATATTCAGTGTGAACGTTGCAAAACCATGACCCGGATTCAATTTTTTTTTTAATTGATTACTATGTTTGAGTAAAGAAAAATAAAAAAATTGACTAAAACAAATTCTTAAGTAATAAACGGTAAAATAAAATATTGTAAAACTGCATAACAAATAAACTAGAAGGTAGTCATGTTATAACTTATTTTGCATAAAAATGCTTCAAAACAGGTTTTACCTAGAGAGACAGACTAGACATAATTCAGAGAAATCTTTTACTTAAAACAAATTGAAATTTTTGATTATAAACCGGGATAATTATTATTATATAACTAATATTAAAATTATTATTTTAATTACTTGTTAACACGAACAAATTAGTAAATAATATATTCTCATTATTTTCTTAATTAATTATTAATTATCTTGTTATTAAGTCTTAATCACTCGTCCTAGGTCTTGGATCTATTTCACACATGGAATTTATGTATGAATCAATCAATATTTGTTACAGCGATTTAATAATGTTTAGCCGTCTCTTAAGTGTTTTCAAATATTACACATCTCATCTCTTACTTCAATATTCGATTTCACACTCGTTCTACGCTCGCGTTTATCTTTCTCGTTTATTACCCTTCCTTCAGAATATTAGTTGATCAATCAGCCACCCGCACCCACCGCGGGGGGTTGAAAAGGCGTTTGAGGCTTTATATTCGAAGGTGTATGGGGTACACGTGTCTAAATTGAGTAATCAAAGTAACTCAATCAATATTTTGTTATAGGTGGATTTACACTGCTTTAATTGGATTAACATATATCACTCACAACGGTACGAAACTTTTCCAGTCAAACTATATTTATCAAACAAACAAACCATCACGCCGTTTTCCGTAGGGGTAGGCAGAGAGGATGGAACGCCACATCACTCTGTATTTGCATCCAGACCTCGCTTTACTCTACATTCATAAATCTTCTCATGCACGCACCGCGATTATTCCTACTCTTGACATGTCCATCTTCAAGTATTTGATGGACCTGATTGTGCCGTGTCTTTCTTCGTCTTCCCCGCTTTCTGCATCCATCAACATTCGCATGGTAGATCCTTTTAGCCTTCTTTTTTGCGGTGCTTTATCAGGTCATCTCGCAGCATCTCGGTCCTGCGTCACTCTTATATTCCGGAGCCTGGACAACTGCTTATTGGATGTACTCGCCATAGTGATTCCTGAGAAAAGATGACCAGAGTGGTTTTCTGTTGCCTTCTCTGGTAAGTTTTTCTGTCGGGGTTACCTTCCCTTAGCTGGTTGGTTCTGGTTCAGGGGCGCCAGGAACTCGACTTTCACCCTCTCGTTATCTGCTGCGATCACACCGTTATTAATGTAATCCCATTGCCCGGGGTTCGCGACGTGGACGCTCACAAATTAGACTTATCATATTATTACTAGCCTGTTCAACTTAATTTATTTATTTTTATTTTGTTGAATTCAGAAAAACAACAGCAATACAAAAAAATATACAAAACATTATAAAAATAACATGAAATAAAGCCAAATCAGTTTTCCACATAAATACAATTATAAAAATCCAGTTTAGTTAAAAATCCACTCATTCATAGAAGTGCACGTGTGCGAGTTTTTTGTGTGAGGATGCGGGTGTAAATGAGACATTATATTATTATTATTTATTTTTATCTTAATATTTCAATCAAACACTAATTTAAATCTCTTATTATTATTTTTCAAATAGAAAATCGGTATATTGTTTCGTTTTGTTAAGGCAATATAAAAAATGATATTTATTTACGTTTGTATGAAAATGCCCTAAGAAGGTAATATAATTGTCTGGTTTTTGTTTTTAAAAAAAAAAAGATAAATTAATTCGAGCATTAAAAAAAAGGTGACCTATTTATTATAGGTGATTAAAGCTTTGAAATCACTCCGCCTGTGACGTCACAAGGTGAGTTCTGCTGATTGGCGGATAAATAGTATAAATGAATATTGTATAACAGTATTATAAATGAACTAGTAGGTAGTCATGTTATTGTTTCCCTAAACCATCGAACCACTCTCGAGTCTACTTCGCGCAAAGGAGTTGTAAAGAGTTCTCATTAGGCGGCTATTTTCAAAAACCCTGGCACTAGGCAGAACGAATCTTAACATCTTCAATGCTTTACTACTGATGATTGCCTCTATGTGATCATGAAAAGTCAGGATACTCACAAAGCTAATGCCCAAATCCTTCAGAACATTTCGCACACCGAGTAAAAGACTGTTGTAACTTAAAGTTTATTGATTTTGAGTTATGGACAGGATCGAAACGTAAATTTTGTTCTGCATATTTTACTAAAATAATAAAATAGTAATAAATGCTAAGACTACCAGATTTTAGAGAGCTCCTTCGGGCAGCTTTTATCGTTTGAAAACCAGCAAATTTTTCATTTATTTATATTGATATTTAAAACATTACAGAAAAAAATCCAATTCATTAAAAATACAATAAAAAATCACAAATTGTTGTAGATAGTTATGTTATTCAAATAAAATAACAAAATGTAAAAAGAAAAATTAAAAGTTAGTAAGTGCTTTTCTAGGGAAAGGCCTATTGTCGTAAAATATGTCAACATGCGAGGTGATGCGATTAAGTAACCAGATTGCTTTACTAACCGGCATAACAATAGACAAGTTGGTTCTGAATCGTAGTAGGTAAAAAAATCGATGCTGTCTTTGTCGAAGATAGTTCAGGTACGAACAGACCTACAACCATCAGAATTTCTGAGTTATGTATGCGACCACCAATCTGCCTAGCATCCCCAGTAAAAACTCGGTTGGGAAGAGCCAAAGACAATATCCATACTCTTTTAGGTACAGATAGCGCGGAAATTTCTTCTGCACTCTCTACACCATCAAAGAGTATCGAGCCTCATGTGGCGACCAAATAATGGAACTAAACTCCAAACGACTTCTTACCAAGGAATTATACAATGTCCTCATAACCTGAGTGTTAGAAAAGATCTTGGCATTTCTAGGAACAAAACCAGGCATTTTAAAGGAGTCATTAAATAGATTAACCATATGAAGATTAAAAGATAACTGAGCGTCAAACAACACCCCGAGATCTCTGGACGCTGAAGATCTTTCAAGCCTCACTCCGTCTATGAGATAACGATAGTATATTGTTTAGGATGCTCTTGTGTATGCCATTACAAAACATTTTGAGACATTGAAGAATAATATGTTTTGTTTGTTCCATTGAATTATATTTTTAATGTCACACTGAAGTTTAATACATTTTGAAGAAGTCAATATTTTTCGTGTATGTGGGCACCGCCAAGGATACTTATATCCTCAGATGCGGTGTGCGGTATGTGGAGGGCAAGCTGTAGATTTCAATAAATTTAAATAACGAAAAATTAATGCCTTCCCTAGATTCACTTTCAAAGGAATGGAATTTAAAACATACGCAAAAATTAATAAGTAATATTAGTTGGCGTTTCTCTCCCAATGATTCTGTCCACGAGTCGGAATTCTCAGAACTCGAGAGTATGATGTTTAATTAAAAGAGACCTCGTATGCAAATGGCTCCTTTCATCCCCCGTCCCTTTCGCCCCCGGACCCCTTTCACCCCGGCCTTTCCCGGCCCTTCTCCACACATGTGTACGCTTTATAATTTTCCAAACCTCAATTAAAATAACTTCATATCGGAACGGTCCTCGGTCTAATCTATGATCCTATCTGCAATTCCGACGGTGAATTGAGGGATTAAAATATAAGTGCCTATATCGAGTTCAAAGGCTTCGTCCTAAATGTTCTGTTTCCCTTTGACGTACTTGCAGAGACAAAACAATAGTTTTTAACACTTTGAGGGCACACGTTTATTTTTTTTCTCAATATCGTATTTTGCATAACATGCATTGCAAGGATTGAAAATGATCAACGGAAATTTTTAAAATACCTAGATTAAAAAATCCATATCATATATCCATATACGTATTTGTGTATTTCATCACTGTTATACGTATTATTATAAAACTTTTCTACATTCCGTTTTTCGACATTTCTATTATTATTTTGCATATTCTTTTGATTATTTTTCATATTGTTTTGATTACTTGTATATTGTATATGTAAATAAATATTTTTGATTTACATATCGAAGAGTCCCAACTTAACACGGAATTCTCAAACAAGTCGGGACATAAAAAAACATAAAATTGTGTCTATGTAAAATTTATATTTTGTGAATTAAAATAATAAAAAACAATAAAACGCTTTGCATATACAGCAAATCTACTAAAGAAAATTAATTGAAATTTGTTGCAACAGAGAGGGAAAACATTTTTAAGAAGAGAATATAAAAGTCTAGGCATTTTTATTCTAGGACATTGAAAGTTGTAAATGCAAATATGCAAATATTACACTGTAAATATATTAAATGACACGCGTTTTACGCTATTTTATCTCTAAGCAAACAGCGTACTAAATTCAGTGAAAGCGCATTTGCGGTCGTAGGCGTGGAATGCTCTCCCAGCAAAGGTGCGAGGCGTGAGAGTGAAGTGGTGTTTCAGAAAAAGCTTAAAACCGACTGGTTCTCTAAATCATTTGTATAAATCTGTAGCATGTCATAACAAAATAAATTGTTTTAATTAAATTTCAAAATCAAACGCTTCTATTTAATTTATTTTCTAATTATTTATTTTTATTTATTTTGTTGATTCAGAATAACAACAGCAATACAAAAAAATATACACAACATTATAAAAAAAAACATAAAATAAAGCCAACTCAGTTTTACACTATTAGAATAAATAAAATTATAAAAATCCAGTACAGTTAGACATTAATACATACAAGTGTATGTGTGCGAGTTTTTGTGTGTGATGATGCGTGAGTAAGTGAGTGGAGTGTGGTTTTGGTAGGTATGTGAATATGTGTGTGAGTGTATATGGGTGTGAGGGTGGGTTTATGGACAAGGTGAGTGTGTGTTTGATATTAGTGAATAGAAACATTTAAAATTTAAAATGTATTTTTTTCATAAAGAAACATTTTTTTTTTTAAATAATACTTTTTCAATTCTTGTTTTAAAATGGATTTTACTGCAGTTAAACAAACATGTCTATGCTATTGAAAAATACATTATAATTACGCGCCAAGCGAATCAGAGGAGAGTTCTGGGCATAGTTGGTGCGAACTGTGGGTACATGGATAAGAGATAGATTTATCTATAAAATCAATATGTATAGCGCCCTTGAGGTATCATTATTACATTACGAAAATGGCGCCATATATGTTAGTTATCCATAATAATAAGTCAAGTATACAAAAGTAAGCATTTTCAACACCTTCTTTTGTTCGCGTCCATTTGAGGAAATAAAGTTGCCAAAGCTGCTCGCGTTGTTTGTGTGGTGTACGTTAAAGATGCTACGAATTACTGACTCATTTGTTGTAATTTTTGGTGTCCTCATTTTCTCTTCGTTTGGAAAAAAACACACACAACTTACATTAACATTATCTATTCAGTGTTAACACCCAATAAAATATATCGTATAATTGACTATAAGTCGATTAATCTTTTTGACTAGTAATCGCATTGCCCGCTTAATTCGAACCCCAGTCAGGAAAGGGTTAACCAATCGTCCACAATATACAATTTGAATATTGGAAAGGTCTGCGCGACCTTTGCTTTGTATTTCTACTAAGTCATTTGTGGATTACCTTTGGCTAAGTGTTTTAGTGGGAAGTAATTACAATACGTTTACGCAAGGGTCCAACCGTACCCGTTTAACTCGAACCCCCCTAGGCATATTTTATGGACTATCGAAATACCCGGGTTTTGCGCCGAAAAGTGGGATCAGTTATTTTATTGGGTCACTATTTCGGATCTTTTATTGAACCCTAATATTGTTCTTGTATATTAATTGAAAATTATCAATTACTAGTGGAGAAATGTGAAAATAAAATTAGTTAATTGGTTTACTGATGCGTTTCTAAATAAACTTTTTTTTAAAATGTGATTCACCAAAAAAATTCTTAGAGGAATACAAATTACTATTTACTGTGCTTCTAAGTAAATAACCTTCAATCAGCAAACGAAATAATCATTTTAATATATTATTAATTACAACAGAGATGAAGAATATTTTAACGTTGTTATGCAGAAAGCAGCCAGTCCACAATTTCTAAAAAAATAGATTTTGGTGTTATCGGGTGCAATAAGCTCAATTCTACGTTCTGCCAAAAACATTAAGGCCACTTTCATGCAAAAAAGTAATAATTACCTTCTTAAAATAGTGTTGATCTCAAAAACGGCATTTTTCAATATGTAAAAAATATCTACAGCTCTAAAAAAATCTTATTTTACTTTAAAACTACTACTCAAACTGGTCAAATACGTAATATAATACTGGTTTTAAATATTAAAAAAACGAATGCATCGATTAAATATAATTTTTATAGTGAAAAACATTCAAACTGTAGTGTGGATTTGATTATTCACTCTTTTCACAAACGTGCTATTATCTCAGTTTCAATTTTTTATAGCTGGCTGCTTTCTGCATAACGACGTTCATTTAAGGGAAGACACAGCATTTATAGGTCTTATGACCTATAAATATTATTATTATCTTTTTGACTGGCTCTTCATTGGGTCTTTCATTTTTCAAAATATGATTTTATTTTATTTATTTTTGCACCACAACAGGCCAGGAGGCCCAATTACATCACAGAACACCCAGGCTTGAGAAAAATTAAAATTTAATTTTTGTGTTCTCTCCGGGAATCAAACCCGGAGCCTTCCGTGCGTGAGTCAAGAGTCTTGACCACGGTATCATATTATGTAAATGTTATCAACTATCAAATATCCAAATTTAGTAAATAGGGTCTAGAATTTCAACCGTCCATGCGCTCAGTAGCTGCAAGACTTGTTGTTATCTAACTTCCAGTTTTATAAATTAGCTTTTTATTACGTTTTTGAAATATTACTTAAACTCCAAACTTCATTGTCAAATAATTTTTTAAAAAATAAAAATGTAAATAGGGGCTAGATTTCTTATTGTCTATGCGCTCTGTAGTTGCAAGTTGTTCTGTTATCTAGCTCATTTATATCATAATTGTAATATATCATAATCGGAGTCGAGGAGCTAGAATCCCAACCGTCCATGCGCTCTGTAGCTGCAAGACGTGTTGGGATATTTATTTATTGTACATCGCCCTTGAGGTCATTTTCACAAAAATGGCGCTATATAAATTATCCAATTATTATTACACCACGGAGGCCGCCGAGGAAAATATTCTACATCTCTGATTTAAAAAAAATATCATAATAAATCCCTTAGGGGTGAAACCCAGTATTTTATCTACAAGCATTTAGACACACCCAAAACATTGAGGGGTGTTTACTGGTATAAGAAGTATAAAAATTGAAAAAGTGTTTTTAGACCTTGCCTAGTGAGCGAAATAATTCACTCAGATAAATCTCTTGGCAGCAATAAAGGTTTCAGCTCTTTAAATTCACTAAATTATGCACAAAATAACACTGGGAAACACACAAGACGACGACATAATATTAGTCAAAAATGCTGACATACACAAATATAACACCAGACAACAAAAACACTATCGTATTGAAAAAGCAAAGACAAACACAGGACAGTCAAAAATACTACATAATGGACTTAAACACTACAACGACCTACCTTACTACTTGAAAACTTTTAATGGAGACAAATTTAAAATCAATCTGAAAAAGCACATGATGACTGAACTAACTAGACTAGACGAGACATAAAATGACTAGACAATATTAAATTTCTAATGTAACCCTAACGGGTTTTGTAAAATTGTAAATAAATAAAAATAAAAATAATAAAAAAATCAACAGACGGAATTTCGATTTTACGCAAAATGGTGAATGTTACACGGTGTGTAAAATTGCCACGTGCTCAGTGGAATTTCTTTGTTTACCCCATTTTCAGATTACAGACTTAGAAATTATTTTTGACGATAAATGGCTGTTCGGGTGTCATATAAATTCTATTGTTGAAAAAACTAACCAAATGCTGGGCTTTATTTTAAAAATTTCCAAACCTTTTAAAAAGCCAAATACATTAAAAACCTTATACAACACTCTTGTACGCAGTAATTTTGTGTGATAATCGTTGTGTGGAGCCCACAATATATAACAAATATAGAAAGGATTGAACGTGTTCAACGAAAATATTTAAAATACCTACATTATAAAAACAATAAAACGCTTAGTACGTACAGCCAATCTGCCAAACAAAATGGATTTTTTACCCTTTAAAATAGACGCACTGTATCTAAATTATGCTATTTACATCAATTATTAAATAATAAAGTAGACTTTTTTAACCTACTCTCCAAAATTAATTTTAATATTTCCTTTCACATGAAAAGAAATAAGTATTTATTTCATCTGCCAGACTGTATCACTAACTATGCACAACACTCTTTCCTCTATCATTCTCGCTCTAACTATAATGTTTTTTTTCATGTATTGATATATTTTACATGCCCCTTAATTTATTTAAAAATAAATTAAGGCTTATTATTTCTGGCTGCAATACGATCCCACTTACTATTTAATGATGCACACTCCTAAACACTTACTCCCACACTAATACACATAAACACACATCTACACTTACTCTCATACAAATACACATAAACACATCCTTTTGTTGTAACACAATTTAATAATATGTATGATTTTTATTTAGAAACTTTTCTGGTCTGTCTTTAAACAGTATTTTTTTTTTAAATGTCATTAAATCATTGTGGACTGTTTGTTCCTTTAAAATAAATAAATAATAATAAATAAATAAAAAGAAAATCATAAAAAACGAGTTTTTTGAAAAATTCTGATTTTTTCAAAAGTTTATCATAAGGAATGTTCCTCTGATGTCTTGCGATCTGCTCCTGGAACACCAAGAATTGTGGTCTTGTGGCTAGTGTTATGGAGTCACATTATTATTTATTTTTGAAAAAAACGTATCTCATTCGATAACAAAATCGATGTAGTCAGATTTTATTAATATCTCTAATGTAAAACCATTTTTTTGCTCACTTGATGATTTTTTAATTTTTTTTTATTTTGCGAACTTATGCAGTCCATTCTAACGATGGTAACTACAATTTCTTATAATAAATACAGGCACTAATAAAATAAAATACAACTTAATAAAATTAAATCTAGGACAAAAAAAAAAAAAATTACTACCTCAAGACAAGATCCAGTCTATCTTAGTGAATTTTTAAATCTATAAAGACTCACACCAAAAAAGCCCAGATCTTGTCTCGAGTTAACAATACGACACAATCGGGACATTGGTGCATGCAAGCCATAGTTTGTGCTGTGTTGATTCAGGAACAGCACATTATTATTTCGCAACTGGCGGATCGGAACATTAAATTCCACTTGTTCCAGTAATGATGGTACATCAATTAAGCCATTCAGCAAACTAAACATAAATATGGAGTCAATGTTATTTCTACGTGTTTGTAGACTTGAGATTTTTAACATTGACTCCATTTCTCCGTAAGTGTAGTCAACCCTAACAAGGACAATCGTCCATGCTACTTTTCTTAGCAAACGATGTTGCACCAATTAAATATGATTTATCCGGCCTACATAGAAGGGAGACCAGATCACGGATGCATATTCTAAAAGAGGACGAACAAGTGAGCAATATAGTGTTTTAGCCGTGAACATATTAGTAAAGTCACTAGATATCCTGCTAACAAAACTCAAGAGTTTTAGTGACTTGTTAATCATAGTTTCAATATGTTCATTATTATTATTATTTTCACGAATATGCCACGGTGATCTGGTCTTCCTTCAATGTAGACCGGATTAATCGGTGCAACATCGTCTGCTTCGAGAAATAGCACGATTGTTTTACCTTGAAAGGTAAAACTTTATTCTTGTTTTTCCAAAAACTTCCGGGTTCCTGACTTCGGAACCAAAAGTAATAAAGGTCCATGAAATACTGTCCAGTAAAAAAAAAAAGTCTCCTAATATTATAAGCTAAAAAGTATTTTCAAATTCCCGCAAAAACTGTCATTCCATGGACCACGCCCTTAATACGTCACGATTCATGTTTATTTGTTCCTGGCCATTAAAATTTGTTTCGAACATTATCACGAATCTTGACGTCACAAAGACCAAGGCTAAACACGTCGCGTTTTTCTAGCAATGTATTTTTATTAAATATATTTTTTTACATTTATGTATGAAAACATTTCCCATATTGATTTTGAAAATACAATCAATTTTTTAAAATCCATTTCATATGTTTTTATCGGTATTCGTAGTATGTGATATTTCCCTATTACGCGGCAATGCGCGATGTTCAGTCGCTTTCTAGTATTCGTTTGGTCCGCACTGCCCTTTCCAACTTTTTGAACCCTGCATTGTCAAATGAATTAAAAATTTAGGGAGGGTATGGGGCGTGAATTTGCGCGGCCCATAGTACAGTCGTTAAAGAATTTTGGAAATGGAGTCAACATTGAAAATTTCACGTCCATGAAAACGTAATTTTTTTTATAGTTTTACTTTCGGTGCTCAATTTTGAATTTGACATCTAATACATTAATTTATTCACGGGATCAAGTTACCGGTAAGAAATGCGAAATCAAAATACAATCAGACGTTTTGATTAAATTTGGCTATAATTTTATATAGCCAAAACATTGACTACAATTCAAAACATTAACAAACTACCAGGTTAATGCGAATTAGCACACCTTCTATTCTGTTCAAATTTAAGTCAAGGGATGAATCAACCCGGTTCTATAAATGGTTTTAACCCCACCCCTTTTCCTTATATATACGTATGACCCTAATTAAAATGTAATTAATTTCGTTGCATGCGTTTGTTTCTATTCATGGAATATTTATGATATTTCGAAATAATTTGTTGCCTTACGGTGGCGATGGAGCAAAGTCAATAAAATCATTAGCAAAAATAATTCTTAATAAAAAAAAAATACGTTTTTAACTTTGTATACTTTTAATTTTAATATTTTTATAAATTTTAATTTTAATTTTTTATCTTTTTAGATGTACTTTTTTAAGTATCCTACTATTTTCATCTTAAAAGCATTATAATTTGTGTGTTCGTTTTGAATCAACGTTCGCGTATTGTCAAACCTTATTTTATTGTTGACATTATATCGTATTAACTGCATTTTGTGGTTACTTACCGTATTGTATGGGACACGTCGCACATTATTCATTCGATGTGTATCAGTTAAATTTTAAAATAAAATGCTTCTTTTCAGGATACGGTTTTGAAATTTAACACACTTTTAAAAAAAAAAAACAATTTATAACAATTCTTGATTTGAATTTTAACAAAAAGGTTTCTAACTTCTTACTAAGCTCTTTCTTGTACCATTTTAAATTCAATTACAAGTTTTAAACAATTATTTTTTATACTTACGCACCCACACACACGCATCCTCTCACTCATTCATTCACGCATACACACATTCACATACACATGAATACAAACGTCACACAAATACAATTAGAAAACGTCTTTTCTTATATATTATGTGTCATTATATTAACAGTGGATTTTTAAAATTGACTTTAGCATTTTAATATTTTTCTACTTATTTTGTTTATGTAATAGCTGTTAAAATCCCAAATAAAATAAAATAAAATAATCATTTAACATATATTTATTCTTAAATTTTGTGTTTTAGTTTGTTTTATATATTTTTTTCTTTTAAAGGCATCTAGACCATGATACATAAATATTTTAATTCTTTTATATTTCTTCTGTATTATGTCCTCCTTGTGGTGAAATAGTCCATGCATTTGCCTATTTTTATGACTTGGTAGACAGAGTCAGGGGATTTCGGATTAGTATCAGATTGATTATCAAATATGTGATAAAGTGTAGGACAACCAGGGTACACATCCAAGAAAAGGATTAAAGATCACAAAAGAGCGTGTAAACTTGGGCACCCTGACACATCTGCAATAGCGGAACACTTTATAGACACTGACATTTTTGCGCCTTTGAACCGAAAATTTTACATAAACCCAGTAATTACAGTGCACAAATAATAAAAGAGGCAGTTGAAATACACAGACACCCAAATAATATAAACAAAGAAGACGAGCTTAAATTAAACTCAACAAGGTTCCCAGCACTACATATTACAAAAACGAATAAAAATGTGCATACTGCCGACTGCGACGCGGTGCAGATCACTAGTAATTAAGCACATTTTTTTTTTATAAAAAACTCTCAGCTTACCCGAATGGTAGCCGAAACGTCGGAACAAATCCAACACACATGGTATCACCCAAAAAGAAACATTTTGATAACCGTGAAAACCTTCGCATCTATTTAGTATTAGATTATCTTTTTAAAATAATTGTGAAATCAAAAAAAAAAAGATTATTTATTCATCAGTTGAGAAGGAACGTCATTTATATCATCAGTTATTGGATAAAAAACCAGACTTCGAAATTTGCAATAAAAATATTTCTCCTTTTATAAAAATATCGTTTTTTTGTTTTCTTTAATCTTAGTTTAGCTTTTTTTTCTATGCTTAATATTTTTGTGATGATTTCTTGTATTCTTCATTCGTATTAGAAATGCGCAAATAAATTATTACTTGTTATTACTTTGGCGCGTAAAAAAAATGAAAAATAAAAAGTATTGTTAGTTTTAGAAAACTTTATGATAATTTTTATAGTGTGTATTGTAGATGCATATGCAATTAAGGGTTTTGAGCTTATTTTGCCTCCATCGACAAATGTTCATTTGAAAATATACGCTTTGTCTCACCGTTTCCCTTGTTTTTAGAAAATTCCATAATTATATATATTTTCGGTATTCTATGGTATAAAACAAATAAAAGTTATTCCATATTCAATTCAAATGTCTCAATAAATAAAGTGGTAAGAACAAAAATAACACCCTTATATAAAATCCAAAAATAAAATAAACGCAACTTTCCCTTCTAACACACATACTTCTCTTTTCTCCGATTTCTTCGCTATAGATCTCGAAACAGTATTTAGGGAGAACGAGTAAGCTACGTTTTAAAAAGATAAAAATATCAAAATGAAAGTAAGTTCGACCAAAATTTATTCCAACAGATATCAAAAAAATTTAAGAGGAGGAAGTATTAAAGCCGCTGAATTTATTTATTTAAACACTTTATAAACGTATACAGTTAACATACATATGCAACGGCGGGCAAATTGCCTTAAGGTTATTTCTTCCTACCTACCCAAATCGTTCAATTTGAGAAAATCAGTGGTATTTTAACATATTCTTGGTTTATTGATAATTTCTTTGTAAAACAAAATATTGATGAAAAAAAATTTTTTTAAGAAGTAAAAATTGAGTAAATATCTACACTTTACTATAAAATGAGGAGGGGCTAAAGAGAACAGGAAAGTGGAAAGAAAAGGGAAAAACTAAAATATTTAGGAAGTGACATTTCATACGTGATTTGAATGTAAATATAGGAGGGGCGTATTTGACATTAGGGGGTAGATTATTCCATAATCGAGCAGCTATTACTGTGAAAGACGAGGCGAAAAAAATCGAGCGGTGAATGGGTATTGAAAAAGTTCTC
This sequence comes from Micrasema longulum, assembly GCF_059751315.1. NCBI lineage: Eukaryota > Metazoa > Arthropoda > Insecta > Trichoptera > Brachycentridae > Micrasema > Micrasema longulum. The sequence goes on from NW_028277733.1 coordinate 387,188, forward strand.
TTGTCACAAGAACGAAGAGTTGAAGAAGAGATTGAGGTCGGAAGAGCTTTTAGATATACAGGTGAAGAATGATTATTTAAAATATTGTGAATCCACAATATGTCACACATAAAGAAAAGTTCGAGAAAATTCAATGGACATTTCATAGACATCTTAAATGGAGATGCAGGTATACCGATCTCAATTATATGTCTTCCTGCAAAAAACACCACTTGCTTACTTTAGAAGATCGCCGTCTACTGTTGGACATGGGGGTGCTTCATGGCATACTTAGTGGACGCCTTGATAGTCCGGCTCTTTTGTCGGAGTTATCATTCAATGTCCCCGGCTACCGCACCCGTCACACGTCGAGCTCTCTATTTCATCTGCCAGCAGTTCGTACGAACTATGCCCAAAATTCTCCACTTATACGTTTTGTTAGTGAATATAATTTGAACTTTCCCCTTATTGATCCATTTGATTGTAAAAAAATAACATTTAAAATGCGCGTCTTAAAACATACTTTTTTGTCTTATACTTAGTTTCAATAATAAAGTCTTATTTTATCTTATCTTATTTTATTTTATTTTATTTTGTTATATTTTATCTCTATTTCTTAATATTTTAAATAAATTTGTATTTTCGACACTTGACACTTGTGCAATATTTACACACATGTCCACCCTCATTCCAATATAACACCCACCCTCTCACTCACTTACACTCACACAAACACACTAGTATGTATTGTACGTGTATTTAATGTATTTCTGTGGATATCTGTTATTGGTTTTATTCTCTGTATATTTTATTTGTTGTATTTTTGTTACATATATTACTATTGATATCCCCAATAAATAATAATAAAAAAAAATTAAATAAAAAAAAAATATTTAAAAAAAAGAAGAAGTGATAGAATGTGAATGTTTCTTCTATGCCTGATACTGAGCTAGTGAAGTTGCGTGCAATATTCGGTTATGTGGTCAAATTTGAGAATATTCTGAAATTGTTCCAACTTATCAAGCAATTCAGAATTAGCATTTGGATAACAAACATCTGCATAATAAAGAATTTACAGAGCTTATGCAATATATTTTTTTAATTTGGTTTATGTAGCCATTTTACACACTGTGTTACATTCACAGTTTTTTTTTTTGTGAATTTATGTATTTATTGAATAATTCCACCCGCATCAATAAAGGTGTCAGCTTAACATCACAAAAATCATCAAATAGAAGAATTGACCCCTATTACAACATGGGTTATCTTTTTGTTCTAGTAATGATGCTGGATATGGCGTTAATAAAGGCCTATAGAATACTATCGACCAAAAAAAAATTCTTGTAAGCTGAATGAAAAATATTTTTCAAAATATAATTTTAAATTCACTTAAAAGCGTTCATTGCGTTGGCCACGCCCCTTATACGTCACGATTTGGTTGAATTTCAAGCTTTGTTTGTGACCGTTTAAATATTAATAAAATTTCGTTACAATGAGGAACGAACCTTACGAACACTTGGATACGAAAAATGTTTTCTTGCGCGCGGTAAAAATTCAAGAATAATTGTACCACAAAGCTACTTGAAAATGTATGAAAAAAATCATTAAAATGCATTTCTTTGAACGTCACTGGTTCACATGAACCAACGAATGATATGAGAGCTGTGAAGGATATCCTGTTTGCTAACCGTAAACGAACCATTCGGTAGAACTGACAGAGAAGAACCTCTGACGTCAAACGCGGAGTTATTTCAGAGATACAAAACATTAAAAAATATATAAAAAACATATAAAAAAATTAATTGGCTTAGTTTAATAGTCTATTAACAAATTTAAAAAATTAAATTAATAATAAACACAATACTTTCTCATTATTGTCAAGGCCAAATATGTTGCGTATTTTTCAATGCATATTTTTAACAATTTAATTTTTAAAATCATAATCGGGTTGTGGTCCCGTGGCTAGTGTTGTGGACTCACGGGCCGGAGGTCAGAGGTTCAAACCCCACTCTACCCCAATTTGATTTCCATTTTCTAAAGTGAGTTATTTACAACTCGTTGAAAATGGCCACCAAAAATTAAAATATTTCTTCACAATATCCATATTGATTTTGAAAATGTTTTTTTTTTCTAATCACGTCATAATTCTTTGTACGTGATATTTCCCTATCGTATGAATAAATTGATTAATAAGTTCCAACAAAACATAACGCCGTGAAGGTTTTTTTCTTCCTTAATCGACTACCGCTCGCTTACTAAGGTTCCAAGATCCGAAGATGTTCACACAATTGCCTATATATCTCTTATAATAGTCGTTGCAGGTGTAGACGAGTTGTATATCATAAAGAAAGGGGGTAGTTCGCACTGGGGGTGAGTTTACTTGAAATATGTGCCAATACTATATACCCCCACGCCCCACGACTCTGCGCCTTCGAAACATACAAAGCACATAATGGGGAAAATAACGATATATTATGATATAAAATTTGAATAAATACCTGTCGTGGTACTACAGAACTCGATAAAAATTCTTCGTGGGTTTTGAGCTAAAAGCTTAGAGCAAGAACTCTTTATTTCAAACAGTTGAAAATTCACTTATCAAATTACAATAAATTGGATTTCGTCATAATTTTCCTGTCCGTATCAAGTGGTGCATAGAGTACTGAATTAGTAGTACTATTTCAGCCTATCTAGATCAATTTTGTTCATTAAAAGCTCAGAGTAATAGAGGGATAACGAAACATTTTACCAATCCAATGCATGTTGCCGGTTATAGCGGACTCATTTTTTACAATATGTTCTAAATGAGAGAAAGGGAGACAAAACAAATCTGTGAGTATGGTCCTCATTTTTTGTTTTGTAGTCTATTTTAGAATTTTACGATGCTCATTTTTTAAGTACGCAGCCAGTATTGTTTCGAACTGTCAAACGCTCTGTCGGTATTTTGATGATTGTTTAAGGTATTTAGTGCTAATTATATCAAAATTCATTATGCCAACTTGTGCCATGAAAGAATGTTCAAATAAAACTGGAAAAGGGAGAAAACGCTACAGTTATCACAGGTATCAAATATTGTACATTTTAAAATTAATACGTTTTTTGGTAGTTTTCAACATAAATGCACCACTATTTTTGTACTATCATTTAAAAAAATACTATAGCATTTGTTTATGTGTAATTCAAATACCTTATACATTGGATTAATGCGATTTAAATATTTTCTTTCAATCGTTTCAATCCAAATATTGCTTTAAATGTTCAAGACACGCAAACTCGACTACCTTTTACCGAGTCAACCAACATCTAGAAATAAATCTTTCTCTTTTTTTATCACTGAAATAATGTGAAATTGTCGTTTATTTAATGTAACTAAAAGAGATGACAATACATCTACGCCAATTTTGAATGGTATTTTTATGACTATTTTTTGGGCGGCTCTTATAATTTGGAATGCCAGGGCTGTGCATTACCTTGAAATATTACGTATCCACTTAAATGTTATTTATTAGTGTAATCATTTTATCATTAAATTTATAAGCATAATATAGTTAATTAAGAGTTTTTTTTGGATTCCCGATAGATGAAATAAGGCGAAATAAATGGATTCATCAGACAGGGCGGAACGATTGTCCCCTGAAAATAACAACTGGGTATGTTCCAACCACTTTCTATCCATTAATTTGGACAAAAACAAATTATTTGGTGTGTGTAATAAATGGTGCCGTCCTCCCCATGTTTTCAAAAACCTAACTCGCCATGGGTAAATATACATTTATTTCATATTTATATACCATTAAGTCGGAAAAATCAGTGTACGTTCATGAGAAGATGTATGAATGTAGAGGGAGCGAGATCTACATGCAAAGATATAGTGATATGGTGTTCTATCCTCTCTGTCTACCTCTTCGGTGAAACGGCGTGATTTCTCCAAATCACCAAATTGGAAGTGGTATCTTCACTCTATCCAAAGATACAAGTTTAAATAAAAAAAATAATTGAGATTACTGTTTTCAGTTTTCAAATCAAACAACGAATTAGTAAAATATTTTGGAATTAGAGACCCCGTTTAACCAGTTTTCAAAGATGTAAGTTACAACTTGCCGTCAGAGTAAGACAATATTTTAACAAATTCGTTAATTTTCAAACTAAATAAATTTACTTTATTGCAGTTTTACTTGTTTATTATATGTAATTGCATATTTGTTTATAAAATTAGTTTATGTACACAACAATGTCATTTATAATGTTTATTATTGCTTACTTTTAAATATTAAAAATGTTTTTAGTAAACTTGTTACTAAATTAAAATAAACGTTTTAATTGCACTTCCTACTCCCTACCAATCTCTGTAAAAATAGCCTTTAGTCGTGCATTTGTGACAACCCTGTTTAATAAACATCTGGAAACGAAAAACGTCTTCACTCAACAAACGACCACGCCCCCTTTTCAAAAATTCTTACAAACTTTGGTATAGTACGGACTCTAAGATGTATATACTCTAAGATTAAAAGGTAAAAAGTATGTATTATTAATTTGTCAACATAAGTTAAGTCCGTTTTTGTTCCAAATTTAAAACTAAGAGCTGAAAGTAAAACGAAATGGCAAAAATTATACGTCATTCGGAAGTAAATTTGCTACTCTATAAAAAATTGTATTAGTTTGTACGTTTTTCAGATTATTTTATTGGATTTCCTGTATTGAACGCGAACATACAGAGGTTTCGAAAATGCACACTTTCGTCTACTTGACATTCCATTTTGAAGACATGTTATCATATTTATAAAATAATATATGTAACGAAAAACAAATACAATGTCTTGTACAACAATTTTTTTTCTTTCCAGTTTCTAGAAAGTACTAACTTTTGAAAACAGTCATCTAATTCCCGACCATCAAACATTAAACCTACATTTTACGCAACTAATAATACAGGAACATTGTTAAAAAATTACAAAGACAGAGTGTCTAAATATAATAAATCTGGCGTATACCAATTTAACTGTAATAATTGCGACTCAATCGAAATTGGAAAACTAAAAAAAAACTTCAATACTAGAGCAAAAGAACACTTAAGGTACCTAAATAATAATAATGTTTCGGAATTTGCTGACCATCTGATAAAAAATAATTATAATTTCAATATAGACACAGGATTACTTCCTTTCATCCTCACCATCCTTACAAGACCAGACTCGATTCGTTAACTCCATACGCAGAATTGATCAAATAAAATAGAACAGAATTCATTACTTCAGTATACCTTGATAAAGAAGCATGAATAGCTTTGAAACCGGTCGGTAGAAAAAATTAAAAATAAGTAGTTAAAAACGATGTTGTTCTAATTTATTTTATAATAAAAAATATTGTTTATTTAAGCAATAAGTATTCAGCGTTGGGTAAATGGGGTGTTAAATATGCAAAAAGCATGCATTTTTTCGATACATGCGTATGATTTCCTATGCCATATTTTTCTGCAAATTGTACCCCAAAAACAAGTGCCGAAATACATTCCATCCCCAAAAATAATATGTAAAATATTAGGTGTGAAATTCTTTGATATATCACCTTTCTCCCTTCGAGGTGGCCTCCCCCTTAAGCCTTCTGTCTATATGGGGGTGGTTTTAGATCATACTCACACGTGGAATAATATTATATACTCATAAATAACTGATAATGCCGGAGGCTTTGGTTCGCGTTCTGGCGCGTATATTTATCGTACGCGAATAAACGGGGGTTTCAAATTAATCACTCGTTCTTGTATCCTGCGGAGAAAGATTCTTTGATAAATACAGGTGTGTGCGGGGATTGTACAGTTTTGCGTATTTCAATTTTCTGGTTAGCGAGGAGAGATTACTCTTATCTTGGATACGTATTTGTTATATTTATTTATTAATTCAAAGCGCGAGTGTTCGAGAAGGGATGCGGTGGAATTAAAACGTTGAAATTGTACAGAGTTAAGCCAAATAATAATTTATTTTCGAATAAACTGTGTATTTTTACTTGTTTGGATACAATTTTTATAACAAACATATTGTTATTTTTATTGCAATAATGAAGACACGTATTTTATTCCACTTTTATTTATAATTTTTTACCAGTGACCGGGTTTCGTCGTGACCGACATCGTAAGACTGGTGGGAGACTAAACAAATTTCTGTTTTATATACAAGTGCAAGCAGGTGTTGTAAATCATGATTTTATATAATTATGGAAATAAAAGAGTTAAAATTAAAATGATTTGAGTCCAGAGTAATGAAAATTGTATGAATTTAAGTTTTGTTTAAATGTATTCAATAAAAACTGGTAAAAAATTTATAATTTTATGAAGTTTTATAATAAAAATATATTTGAATTACATGTATTTTAATTTTATTAAAACTATAACGAGGACCGCTGGTTGGTAGTTCCATCGAAATTTATTAATAAAAGTGAAATAAAACTAAACATGCATTTTTATTATTATAATTAAAATGCATTTCCACCAAGAAATGTCAGTAGAAAAACTCAGTCAATTATTTTTATTGCTTTTATCTTATTTATTAAATACGCGTACTTTGTATTTAGTTCTGGTTAAGTCTTGTGTGGCTGTGATGTCACACTAGTCTACAGACGGTACCAGAGTTGATACATCTCTCTTATTTTTTCAAATTATGAAGTTGTATTTTTGTAATCGTCAAATGGACATTTTGACACCGGATTTGGAAAGTAAAATTTGTATAACTATGCTGGATTTGAATACAAATAACATATATCCTTGCTACGCGATGAATGAATGTCACCCCAATACAGCAATAAATATGTATAATAGAGAGCTTGAAGATATAACTCGTAACGAGAAAGACAGAGACGCTTTCCTTTGGCCGGTGTTTGTAAGAAAAGAGATTCAGTCAGTTATTGACATTGATGGGGAATGCACGCAGGCACGTAAGATGACCGGTGAATTTATGATTTTTAATTTAATTTGCTATAGCAGAGCTAAATATCATATATATTTTATATGTTTATAAAATAATAATAAATAACTTTTTGTACATAATTAAATTATACATAGGCGGCCTTATTACTAAAATAATTTATTTTTAATACAAGCTAAGTTTTAAAACGTATTTAATACATAATAAAATAAATAGCTAAGTACCTATATGCAACAATAGGAATAACTTACAACTAGGATGCAGAACATTTTAGAGAAGGGAATATAGAAGTCTAGGCATTTACAGGGCTTATGACCTGTCATTGGCTGGTTTAAGTGGCCACTTTACATACTGTATAACATTCACTGTTTTGCCTATGTTTGAACATCCATATTTCTTAATTTTTCCATTCGTAGATTTTAGTGAAGTTAAAGAGCTTAACTCTTAGCTTTTGTTTTGCCTATTATATTCTAGGTGTGCGGTTAGGAGTAGCAGACGCCGCATTCATCAGTATTAAGGCTGCCTGGAGATCGCATATATTTACACGGTGGCCTCCGTGGTGTAGAGGTCAAGACCCTTGACTCACACACGGAAGGTTCCGGGTTCGATTCCCGGTGAGAACAGAAAAATTAAAATGTGATTTTTCTCAAACCTGGGTGCTCTGTGATGTAATTCACCACTGTAATTAGGCCTCCTGGCCTGTTGTGGTGCAAAAAAAAAATGTTAAAAAATACTCAGTGAAAACTAAATGCCGCCTATATAACGCCTGCATAACACCTATTATATTCTTCTCTACGAATCCGAATCGTGGCACCTCACTAGGGCCCAAAACAGCAACATACTGAGTTTTGAGAATAGGTTACTGAGAAGAAACTTAGATGTGCGGCAGTTTGATTTTGTGAGGAATCGGTGGGAATTTTGCTGGTGCCTCCTAAGAGCCGCGTTTGCCCACTTTACAAGGCATTGGGTTCTCGGCGTCCTGGACGTCCACTGCTGACGCCAGCTTCGTTGCCAGTTTACGTCAGAACTACGGGACGCGAACCTGACTTGCGTGGACGCACAGGAGCTGACAGCCGATATAGATGCACGGAGAATCTTTGTGGACACCATATGCTTCATTTTGTGAGCAAGCATGTTGTGATGATGATGTGAATATAAATTACATGAAAAGTTTAAATAGGATTAGTGTTTGTGACTCGATAGCTACACTCAAGTAAAAACCCAGAAAAGGGGAATCGAGTGGAGATAAATCCGCTTCGTAGTGCACATAATGGCTGGCGCGTTTGCCTACCATTCTAAATGTTTAAGGTTCTATTTGTAAATTATCTTTTACCATTTTATTTACAAAATCCACATTAAAAATAAAGAGCTTATTGCCGAAAGGAAATTTCTTTCAACTTATCAAAAAAAAATACAATTCCTGGCAGAATCGATACTGAAATTTTTCCGACATGAAAACTCCAATATTTTATCGCTTTACCTTCTTTTAACAATAATAATCCGGCTTCGCTGCATTTGGCATACAATTTAGTGCCATATGCACCACTGGGTGGAGATAAGAAAATTATAATGATGAGTTGTGGAGTAAAAAACGTGGTTCCGCACGTTGTTCAGTTTAAAATATGTAGTGTGATTTTTATCTGCTTTGTACTGTTTAAGCGCAGCGTTATCGAAAAAAAGCTTTAATCTTTTGATGCGTTACAACTAGGTGCAAATAAGGATTTGTTGAATGATCAAATTTACTTTCCGTGTTTTAAACGGGTACTCTTAATCCTTAATTAAGCAAAAAAAATCTAATTTTTCGCTACAAAATGAATGACCAGAATCTGATACGAACATCGAATGTTAAGGATCTGGGTGTTAGATTTGTGAGCACCCTGACATTTCATGAACACATAGAGACAATCAGTGGTAATGCATTGAATATGTTACGATTTGTTCTGCGTACTTCCAGGGTTTTTAAAAATACCCGCGTACTAAGAACTCTTTACAACTCCTTGGTGCAAAGTAGATTAGAGAGTGGCTCGATGATTTGGGGGCCACATGGACTGAAGATCTCTCTTATGATAGAGGAAATCCAAAAGATGTTTCTGAGATATCTCTACATGAAAGAGTGCGGGTATTATTCTTGGCTCTACCCGACCGAGTTTTTTAAGGGTATGCTTAGCTACAACAGTTTAGAGACTAAAATGAATGTGTATTTGACTGCACATTTTTATCGATTGTAGCGCGGTATGATCGATAATTTTAACAGTATGATGAGCATTGGTTTATTTGTTCTTGATTTTTAAAACAATTCAATTTTATTTATTCATACATATGTACATTACAAAACGGAATATCTTAATTCATACATACAGAAATAATTAAGTATATATTTAAAAAAAACACAAAAGTAAACACAATATCCAGCGAATAATATGTTAAAAAAGTAAGAGAATCTTGTAACGAAAAACTCCCTCAGAGACGTGAAAAATGACAATGTCCAAAGTGATATTGTTCAACATAGAGATAGTCCTTCCAACAGGCATAACCATTGGCAGGTTGGTCCTGTATATTGGAATGTGAAACAGTCTATGCTGACGCTGTCTAAGGTAATTATCCGGAACATAAAAGCTAATACTCCGCATAATTTCAGGGTTGTCAATAATACCGCGCAACAATCGAAAGAAGTGCGTTGTTAAATACACATTCCTTTTAGTCTTCAAACTGCTGTAACCAAGCATACCCTCGAAGAACTTAGGAGGATAAAGCCATGGATAATATCCGCACTCCCTCATGCAGAGAAACCGAAGAAATTTCTTCTGAACCTTCTCCGCCATAAGATAATACTTCAACTCACGTGGTCCCTAAATCATCGAGCCACTCTCGAGTCTACTTCGCACCAACGAGTTATGAAGAATTCTCAGTACTCGCGAACTACCAAAAACCCTGGCAGTACGCAAGACGAATCCTAACATCTTCAATGAACTACTACAAACTGTTTCGATCTGATCATGAAATGTCAGGGAACTCACAAAAGTGATGCCGAGATCTTTAACCTTCGTAAGCCGCATAAGCTTCTGGTCATTCATTCTATAGAGGAAGAAAAGCGTTTTGTGGGCCCTGGTGAAAGACATAACTGAGCATTTTGAAATATTGAACAATATTTATTTCGTCTTCCCATTCAGATACGTTTATTATATCCGCCTGGAGAGTACGAAAATCATCCAAAGTTTTAACCTCCAAAAATAGCTTCAAGTCATCCGCGAATAATAAAATACGCGATTTGACTACTGATAATTATCTAAGACCGCGTCAGCATAGATTGTTTCATATTCCGATTAACAGGACCAACCTGTCGATGGCTATGCCTGTCGGAAGGGCTACCGCTATGCTGAACAACATCGCTCTGGATGTTGATCTGTTTTATGTGTCCGAAGGGGTTTTCCAAAGCAGGATTCTCCTGCTATTTTGACTATGGTCTATTTTTGTATTTATATAATATGTACGTCTTAAATTTTAGTTTGAAATTTATGTTTTATTTTTAATTAATGAATTGAATAGATTTTTTTTTAAAAAGTGTTTTAAAGAGTTCGTACATAATTTTATTTGAATTTAGAACTTTATTCGAATTTGACTAAAGAACTCAGAACAACACGTAAATAATGGGGAAATATTGAAACACACGTAATTCACACACCGTAAAAATACCATAAACCTTATCGTATTTTATTCTTAATCAAGATTTTTATGTGTAAATTCAATGACCAATATAAATAAATTAAAACAAAACAAAATTATTTTAACGATTCAAAACTTTTCTACAATGTAATTTATTTGCGTCAGTTTTTTTTTCCAAATTTAAAAATTAACATCAAAAGTAATAAAAGTGGTAAAGTTTACAGGTTCGTCATTCGAATGAATTTTTTTTGATCTAGAAGATATTGTATTTCCTAAATGTAATTAAATATTTTTATATACCCACTAACCGACGTTCGTATGTCTACCGGTTTTGAGACGTACCCGTCTCTTCATCAGGACACTAATTAAACCAACCATAAACCACTATACACCTTTACCAAAGTTGTTGCACAAAAATATAAAACCAACCCGACACGCATTTTAACTAGCGCATGCACTGATTAGATGACGAAAATATTTTATATTGTTTAAGAAAAAGTAGAAAAAAGGGGAGGGGATGAAGGAAGGGGCGTGAGTTAAATATGTTTAGGGTGACTATTACAATGGAACATCGTATAACGGGCTATGATGTTGAAAGGTTCAACAATGTTTTAAATTTGTCCAAATTTTTGTAAACAAGATTGGCTTCAACCCACTTGGAAGCTGTTTATATTAACATTTTACCACAGAGTTAAATAATTTTTTGTTATTGAGTAGATGAACATTATTTTTTAAAGCTTTCCTTTTGACCCTTTATTATTTGTATGTGACATTTTAAATCCTGTATTTTTATAAAAGTCTTGATGATATTAAACTCAAGCTCCTCCCTTCAGCTTCACCTCTTTTTCAACTGTTTTTCAAACAACTCAAAATATTTTTTAAAACTAATTAGTTTTTCCATGTGCTTAATAAAATGCATTTTATTTTGGTTTTATATTTTTGTGCAACAACTATGGTGAAGGTGTAAAGTGGATTTTGGTTGGTTCAATTAGTGTCCTGACGATGAAACGGGTACGTCTCGAAATATGTAGACATAGAAAAATCGGTAAGTGATTATTTATAAATAATTAATAACATTTAGTAAAATGTTTGTCCACAAAGTTAATTTTATAAATATTATTAATATTGTTTTTCCTTTTACGTGATATTATTTCATTTGATAACGAGCCTTCAACATAAACTGACAAGAATATGAAATCGACACATTTTCTGTGTGCGTTCAATATAGGAAATGCTCTCCTCGTAATATTTGCGCAGTGTGCGCTGAAGATGCTATGAATTAATGACTCATTTGTTGTAAAATAATGAAGGAAAATGAAAAGACCTGACTAAATGTCACTTCTTCCCAGCATGAGGCCGAAACCCCTATGCCATGACGGATCTAAAGAAACAAGTTATGTAGATTTTTATTTTAATGCTGATATTCGTGTCAGTACGTGGTTTTCCAGGGATTCGTTCAAGTTTCAAGTGTCAATTCGTCCGTTCGTCCAGGGACCGATTTAATCAATAAAATGCTTTGCATTTCTCAGATTATTCCCTTAAATCGGGGAACAGCTACATGTTATTTTAATCGAATACTCACAGTCAGGTAATTGAGTTTTATTAAAATCACTTTGTTTGTAGTGATTGTTTTAATTGCATTATTTTGCAATCGCTTTTCTCTGCGGGGGGTAACAAGAGGATAGGAGAGGGGTGGAAATTGAATGGGGGTAGAAAACGAATACCATCTTAAGCATAAGACATGCAATTAATACAGGAACAAAGCATTTTATTTTATTTAACTTTTTATTGGAATATGGTGTTCTTTGTAAGGGTTGATAAATATTTAAAAGGAAGAAAAAAATATTGATGTTTTTTTATAAATGTGTGGTAGTCGTAGTCACACACGTGCAATGATTCCACCTGAAATATAAAGCAACAACCAAAGAAGCAAGTCATCATTTTATATTTAAATCCTGGTTGTGGTCCCGTAGTAGTATTTTGGATTCACGGACCAAAGGTCCCAGGTTCAAATCCCACACTACCACAACTCGATTTACATTTTCCCAGCACCAAGTTATTAACGACTTTTAGGAAATGGTCTGAAAACTGAAATATTTGAGTTAATAATAACAACTATTTTTCTTTTTTTTTAAAAAGATATTAAACACAATACAATATGGTTTGCAAGACTAACAGTATTGAACATAAAACATCCACCTACGTAAAAACAACGCTCTTCAATACATAACTCGTTCTTACCAAAGAGATATGAAGAACAAAGGAAAGTGTCCTATGAAGAGACCTCAGGACGTGGCAACGTCAGTTAGACCAAACAGTCAACCCAAACAAGTCAGCCCAAAGAGTCAGCCCAAAAAGTCAACCCAACCAAGTCAGCTCAACGTGGTCACTCAGTTCCAGTTTATCGTCCAAGTCTACCAACTCCTCACTGCCGTTACTTTCCTCAACTTTGCGTCTTCTGGCAACGTCCAACTGGAGCAAGACCATCGATACGCCCCCAACAACTACCGAAATCCCACAAATTTGTTATCTATAGAAAACATCTATTACACGAACAACGTCATTTTCCAAATAAACGGGGTACCTTGAATAAAAATTGTAAATGGCTTCTAGACATGTAGAGCAAATGGATGGCAGAAGAACGGCAATTTTTTTTTTTTAATTTTTGTAAATATTTATTTCAAGTGTTACAGTCTTTTGTTTTTCAATTCGTGTTATTATTTTTATCTAGTATTTTGTTGTGCAATTTAAAAAATATAAATATCATTGTATTTTCTAAATTTTTTATTTTATATTTTTGTAATACAATATATTACATTTTTTGAATGCTTTTCTTTGTTTAATTTTAACATTTTTTGTATTTTAATGTGACTTTGTTAATGGTTAATGTAACGCATTGTCATGGAAGCCCTATTATATGCATTTTTTAAATAAACAAAAATAAAAATAAATAATTATTTTATCTTCAACTAATTACTGTCCTTATTTCGTAATTATTAATACCAATTTTAAATTTAGTAGTTGTTAGTTCAGTCAATCAGTTTTTGGGTCAGATACTCTGTGCGACGTTTGTTACTTTTTTTCAGTCATGATTTATCTTTTTTGTAAGTAAGAAAAAAAGCATAAAGAAATCTGAAAATTATTTTTAAAAAGAGCCAGTGTTCATTATAATTTATTACGATCAGTGATTTTTCCATTACCAGGTCACTCCACCTCACCCTTATTTTCTCCTAATTCCCACCCCAAATTTTACACCTATTTGACAGAATACCACCCTCTTATTTTAGCAGTGTTGCAATAACCAATTATCCCACAAGGTTTAAAAACAAAACGAAATTACATTTAATATTTACTACTTATGTTGTATCGAGGGGTAGTAACTAAAACTAGGTAAGCTAAAAATCAGCATTTTTGAGTAATCCACGAAAAAAACATATTTTACTTCCTCTATAAATAAAATTATACGAGTACCTAAAAATCTTTTACTCAAAATATTCGCCGTAAATATTAGGGAATTTTCTAGGTTGTGTTCATTCGAAGCCGCAATATATTCGGTCAAATATGGTCTTTGGTAGTATAGCCGTCAGTATCCCCGCCTGTCATGTGAGAGACAGGGGTTTGATCCTCCGCTGAGGAGCCACATATTGAAGAGTGAACGAGGTGTGAAGAATACCTCGTCCCGGGAGGAGAGAAAAATTTAGATAGTGAACTGTATTGTTATAGAAGAAACGTTGTAAAACTCCACTAAACTGCTGACAATAAGGCGTGACGTGTGCTGGAACCTGGCTGCTGAAGTTGGAACAGCTTGTAGGGAGCTGGCAGTCTAAATGGACGTGTAAAGGCATTATTATTATACTTTATTAGATAGAAGTTACTTGTTAGTTCATGTAAACCATATGATTGAATGTATTAAATGGATTTAACCTAAAAGAATAAATAAACAAAATAATTTAAGTTACTTACAATTTTTTGGTTTATTTCACACGAAAATACAGATTCAACAAAGAATACTTTAAAGTGGATTTGAATACTCGTCAAGACAGAGAAGGGCGAGTGACGTGTTACGCGCCCTTATATATAGGTCCATTGGGCACTGCGGCCATAGACAACAACACATCCTCGTCTCTCACTCTCTGGTCCCCACAGACGCTAGCACAACTCGCTTGTTGAATGATTTGTTGAAAGCACTTCTCTTGTTTGGTGAAAGATTAGTAAGATAAATTTCATGTTGTTTCCGGCACTCACACATAAAATTATTGTTACGTGGAGTGCGCTAAAAAATAAGAAAGATGGATAGGTGGGTATAAATTTGGTTAAGAGTTGGTTCCAACAGTGATAATTCTAAGCGTAAGACGTCTGTCAGTTAATCAATATGTAATACATTGGTCTTTAAACATAGATATTCCGGATATGTTTATCCAAATAAGTTATTACTGACAAATAACAAAGAGGATTTAGGGAAGAGATTAGAAATACCTTCCTTAGCGTCTTTTCAGAAACGCCTGAAATATTATGATACATATTTAAGTGGCCACTGAAACTAGCCAATAACAGGTCATAAGCCTCGTAAATGCCTAGATTTCTATATTCCCTTTTTAGAGTACTTTACATCCATGTTGTAATTTGTTAACTATGACACAAACTTGACTCTTAGAACCCTAACCTCCTTTTTTTAAGTACATAAAAAAAAAACTTTTTCTATCCTGGGTTTTCTTCTTGTCTCCTTCCGAACTCATTATTCTTATTCCTCGTCATGCACAAGTAATATGTAATGAAAAAATATTTTCATAAATAAGTTGAAATTCAGTCAGGTCAATTGAAAAATAAAAAGGTTATTTTACGAACAATTTTAACCAATTTTTTTTTACCATAAGCCAGCCAACGTGCTTTTTTTTTTGTACTTTAAGTTACAAATAAATAAAAGGATGTTTGAATTTTTAAAATATTTTTTTTATACATTTGAAGTACTAACTTTGTGGTTATTCTTTCTAAAAAAAAAAAAAATTCTCTTAGGAATCTTGGAAATTAAAAATACAATTTACAATATAAAAAAAAAACCACATAAACAATATTTCCTTTTGTCCACTCCTGTCTAGTTTTGAGCGTATCTATCTCACATTACCATCCTTGCAATACAAAAAGACTTGATTTATTAGTTCCAAGCACAGCATAATACTGACGAAATAAAAGAGGATATAATTTATTAGTTATTTTTACCTCGACCAAGAAGGTTGTGTAGCTTTGAAACCTGGCGGTAGAAAAAATATTCAATTAGTGGTAAAAACAATGTTGTTATATAAAATAAATGTTTCTTCAGGGACAATTCAACAAAATTGCTTTCGAAACAACTACAATTGTATATAAAAAGTAATTCCATTAAAATTTCATTTTCATTGATCAGTTGGTTTTCTTTTGCTTAACAGATTTCAGTTTGTACCTGAAAAAAGCAATATTCAACTCCTGGACTAATCCTAAACTTATTTAAATTATTTTTCAGTCTGTCTTCAGGTTTTAAAAGCTGTGTATGTGTTTTTGACGCTTTTTTTTATTCATTATTTGTCTTGTCGACTTTAAGATTTACACGGAAATAAGGGATGAAGAGGAGGGCAAGGGAGTTATTCCCACAACGAGGAACGATCAAAAACATCAATTATGTAATTAAATTTAAGACTTTTTCTCACATATTTAAAATAGACATTAACAAATGATTCAAGAAATAATATGATACATAGTGAAATACATTTTTAGTTTTGACCAACTTAATTAACTCGTTTAAGCCAAAGGGAGGTATCAAGAGCAGTGTCAAACCGTGATTTATTTCATAGGTAATTAAAAAAATATATCATTCATTTCTATCTTCATAAAATGTTTATAATATAATTATAAATAAGATTACACAATCATCACTCTGTCAGATTTAAAATTTACACTAAAAATGCATTATGTAACTTAGTAGACATGATAATAATAAATATGTACATCTCTCCTCCCCTCCTTATCCTCTCTTCAAGCATTCTTGTCCTAATCCCGCCCAATTTACAGTAACTTAATGTTCTTAAAATAAATATTTAAAAAATCTTTGATTATTGAGTAGATGAAAATAACATTTTTACATGTATAAATTATATGTACTTATTTGATATGTAATATATTTTCTTTACTGACTTTGTTAACTATGTGGAAATCCTTTATTAGTTCTGAGTTTATACACTATATCTGTTTGTTTACCATAAATATGTATGTAGAACTGTTGATTTCCCAAATGAAATTAAATAAAATATCGTCAATATTATGCCCCTTATTGTATTGTTTGTTTTTTTTTTGCACCACAACAGGTCAGGAGGCCTAAATTCAGTGGTGAATTACATCACAGAACACCCAGGCTTGAGAAAAATCACATTAATTTATTTTTGTGTTCTCACCGGGAATCGAACCCGGAACCTACCGCGCGAGAGTCAAGCGCCTTGACCACTACACCACGAAGGCCGCCAAATGTATATTAATAACCTAACCTAACCTAACCCAACGGTAAAACAACATCAATGATGATCTTGTAGGTGAAGACGTTGCCTAGTGGGTGAATTGGTTCAGCCGGATGAATCTTACCCATATGATAAAGGTTTCAGCTCTTCTACTTCACAGAAGTCAACATTGAGGGGAGACCCTTAAGCTCACCATCCACCCGCAGCTGTTATAGAGTCCTGGGGGACTCTCTGTCAGCTGCGCATAGAGGAAAGTTATTATAAATATTCCTAAGGAATACAAACTCTATACAGATTAAGGAAGGGGGAGGAGGACGTATGGACAGAGGCCAACACGTCGTCCCCACCTCTCAGGATCCCCTCAATGCCTCTGTCACACTGGCTCTGTCTCACAAAGTCAACAGAAGGAAGAGTTGAAGAAATGTAGATGTTCAAACATAGGCAGAATGCTGAATGTTTCACAGTTTGTAAAGTGGCCACTCAAACCAGCCAATGACAGGTCGTAAGCCCTGAAAATGCCTAGACTTCTATATTTTCTTCCCAAAAATGTTTGCCCTCTCTGTTGCAACAAATTCAAATACTTATAACTCGTTGAAAATGGCCCCTTAATTTGGTCAAATCATAAAAACATGTGTCTTTTTTAAATAATGAATCAATCATAATTATTTTTATTTTATGTAAACTTTTGAAACTGCCCTCCTTAAGAGGGAGTGGGATTGTGGAGAACAAAATAGAGGGCACGCAGCATCGCGTCCAATTTCATAAGCCTGATTTTTAAAAAGCACACAATTTATTTCGTGATTCTTTTCTCAGGTACACATACTTACGTATTTCTTATGGACAACTTTCCAGGGGTAACTTTTTACTCCCTTATTATTGAAACACCATGTTCCTTTAAACAATCAAACATTAAATTTAAACAGGCGATTTGAAATTGTTATGATCACTGTAAGATAACAATATTTGTCATTTCTTCGAGAATCATAAAAACTAATTTTACGTTTTATTCTTGTATTTTTAAACTTGCACTCTTGCACAAGTCTTTATGACAATGCGGAATTTTAGCCCTACAGAAAATTAGATAAAAAAATATTTTCTTGCGCGCGGTAAAAATTAGAGCATTAAATTGTTAAACAAAGTTTCTTGAAAATTTACGAAACTTTTTTTTTTTTTATATTAAAAGCTCTTGTTGGTTTAATTGAATTGTAATGCACTCTTGCACTAATGGTTCAGAGTTTGACATGTGAATGGCGGTTTTAAAAGCTCATCAGAAAATACAAAAAAAAACATTTGAACAGAAAAAATATTAGTTTGGCAATATAAAAAGTAAGGTTGAAGTTTTTAAGGAATTAAGAAGCGGGCAATTCGATACAAAAAAGTCATATCGTAGGCATTTAAAAAAAAATTTTTTTGGCAGTCTTTCTAATGTAGTTCGTTCA
This sequence comes from Micrasema longulum, assembly GCF_059751315.1. Lineage (NCBI taxonomy): Eukaryota > Metazoa > Arthropoda > Insecta > Trichoptera > Brachycentridae > Micrasema > Micrasema longulum. Next base: position 405,665 of record NW_028277733.1, read on the forward strand.
TTATGCTAATTTGAACAAAACTAAAATTATTGATTTACGGAATCAAAGCAAAATCAATCGAAAAAATTAAGTCTTAAAGTAATATGTCCAAAACGACATTTATTTTACAGGTCTAAAGGTGTTCTATTACCACATAAGCTTTTTTTACTTCTAGTGTCTGGTCCTATTTATGTGTGTCACCTGTTCAGCTCCCTCAATGAAGTAGTTTACAAATATTTTATTTGCATTTATACCACATTTTATAAAAATATTATTTAACGAAATAAATTAAAGGAAAATGTAAAGAATTTTTTTGAACTCGTGTAAAAACATCATTAAATTTTAATTAGTATGAATGTATTATTGTTTTATGTTTTTTCTTTATGTATCCTATCTTTTTATTTTTCTTTTCATGTACTCGTATTTAAAATTATATAAAAAACAAACAAACAAACAAACCATCACGCCGTTTCCCCGTAGGGGTAGGCAGAGAGGATAGAACGCAATAACACTCTTAGCATACATACCTCGCTTCCTCTACATTCATACATCTTCTCATGCACGCACATCGATTATTCCTACTTTTGACAAGTCCATCTTCAAGTATTTGATGGACTTGATCGTGTCATGTCTTCGGTCTTCCTCGGTCTTCCTCGTTTTCTGCATCCATCAACATTTGCATCGTAGATCCTTTTAGCCGTTCTTTCACTGTCCAGTCGCTCTACATGTTCAAACCAACGCAGCACCCCTTTCTTGATTCTATCAATAATGCATGTCTCAGCCGTACACACTTCACGGATCTCGACATTTGTGCACCTATTATACATCGTGTTATCACACATTTGCCTGAGGGATCGCAATTCGACAGCATTCAACCTACTTTCATAATTTTTTTTCCAATTACATACTTCGCTCCCAAACATTAGAGTTGGCGCTAGAACTCCGTTGTGAACTGCTAGTTTAGCCTCCTGCGATAAACATTTGTTTGCCAAAGTAGATTTTAGTGCACCGTTCACCCTGTTTCCGGCACTCACCCTCCTTTCAATATCTTTCTCGGCCTTTCCGTTCCTAGTAAACATACTTCCCAGGTACACAAATTCTTCTACATGATTCAAAATATCTCCGTTCACGCTGATCTTACATTTAGTTTTATTTTCATCCCTTTCAAAAACCATCACTTTCAATTTATCAACATTCATAAGCAAATCGCTTTTCTTGCATACATCGTAGACTTTTGTTACCAATAATTGAAGGTCTTCTTTGCTGCTAGCAAGAAGCACGGCATCATCCGCATACAGAAGACAGTTAACAGTTATACCATTCATTTTTGCTCTCATTCTTAAATCTTTCAGTTCTTTCATTCAGCTATCGATGTATATGTTGAACAAATTATATAAACTCAAAATTATATAAACTCTTATTATTAATAAACAACTAAAACAGTTTAAGTCACTCTCCAAGCATAAAAATAAGTGTCTTTTTTTGGAGAGTTACAGTGATAACATTTACTAGATGTGTAAAAGTAGATATGTTTAGAATTTTACAAAAACATGTACTTCTTATGAAATTTGTTAATATTTTTATTTTATTTTAAAAAACTTTAATAATGGCACTCCAGTATAAGGTGAGTGTTGATTATAATTTTGTATTGGAGATCAGAGCATTGTCGATAACACAATTTGCAACATTATAAACTCGCGTACCAGCGATATGTCGATTGAATCGTCCGCCTATGGATCTTCCGGTGGGTGGCGCGATAATTTTTTAGTCCTTCGAGCTAAATTAAGACTAGGCGAATTATATTTGTTTAGTAAATAATTATTCTTAGGAACTTTACCCGCAAGGCGTTTTCGAACGGCGAATATTATACTAATGGCGCTTATCAGTAAATTTTGGAAAGAACTATCAATATATAATTTATTTTTACAAACTACAACAGTGATGGAGAACATTGAAGAGAAGGAGATATGAAAGCCTAGGTATTAACAGGGCTTATAATTTGTCGTTTGCTGGTTTTAGTGGCAACTTCACACACTTTTTTACATTCACCATTTTGCATGTGTTTAAACAACCATACTTTTTAAACTTTTTCATTTGTTTATTTAAGTGAGTCAAAGAATTGAAACCTTGATTGTTGTGAAGATTTTCATTTGTGATTTTATAATCTTATTAATTTTTCAGGGAGTGAAATTCAGTCTTTAGTCAAAAAACGTTTGGACAAACTCAAAATATTGTAAAATTATAAATGCCAAGCGTTCAATGTATTCCGAGTTGGTTTATCCCAAATGCATTGATTAAGGGCTGGTTTTAGAACTGAAGTTTAACTTCCACATCCTCAGATAAATTACATAGGAGACATGATAACAGGCTGAGAACTTAACCTTTTCTAACATAACCCATAACTTAATCCGCTCAATGTAACCGCCATTCAATTAAAAACCAATAATTTTGGTCCCGAGCTAAAACTACTATCTCAAAATCCACCCCGACAACAATGTACCCGCCTCACTGAAAACGGGGTTAATGTTTCCCTTATAATGTAATATAATCTATATCACCTTACTTTGAAACAGTTCTATTTGATCAACAATATTCTTAATATAAACAAACGTTTGTTGATAAATAAATATTACTAGATTCTATTGCCTAAAAACAGGGTAAGATGACATTCACGTATTATAACGGAAAGAAAATAAATAAGAAAAATGAGGGTATAAGAAGAAAACTTAGAAATCTCCACCAAAAACGGAAAATTAGTTATATATGCCAAAATAAACTATGCATATAAACCTACGTATTTAAACAATAGCGTTATTCAAAACCATCTCTTAATCTTGCAAACACAAATTTCAATTTTACTACTTAACACCGCAAACTTGGCATTCTCATAATTACAAATTTTACATTTCTATTTTCAAAGTTTTTCGCAATTATCTCTGTAACTCCTTCAATGGAGATTTCTAAGTCTGCTTCTAATGCCATCAACCGTGAAGTTTATAACTTCCACAGTTATTGTAGATGAAAGCATTATATGTATTGTTTGCCAAGACTAATATGTACTACCCAAAATAAATTCAAATGGTCTCACAAAAAGAATTTAATTGACGTTTAATAAAAATTCATTTTATTTATTCCCTTACAAAATTAACCCTAAGTGTATCAAATGAAAAAAAAAGTAAATAACGATATTCATATAAAAAAAGATTCATTCGAATAAAAATAATCGAATGTATTCGATTACTAAATTATTTTATTTTTTTATTCAACCCGTAATCCTTGGGGGAAGAGTCAATGCCCAGATCTTGGGAAATCTACATTAACACATTACAACAGAGATTAAGGACATTAAAGATAAGGTAATATAGAAGTCTAGGCATCTACAGGGCCTACGACCTATCAATGGCTGGTTTAAGTGACCATTTTACACACTGTGTAACATTTACTATTCTGCCCATATTTAAACATCTGTATTCCTTCAATTCTTTCATTTGTGAATGTCTGTGAAGTTAATGAGCTGAAACCTTTATTTATACGAGTGAGATTCATCAAATTGAATTATTTCACCTACATACTAGGCAACATACTACAAAATACTACAAATATTGTTGATAAATCTACCTGGTTCACGAAGAAGTATAGAAATTGAGAAAATAACATTTTCAGGCGTTGCCTAGTATGTAGGTGAAATAATTCAATTGGATGAATCTCACCCGCATAGATAAAGGTTTCAGCTCATTAACTTCACAAACATCGACAGATGAAAGAATTGAAGGAATATAGATGTTTAAACCCAGCTCATTAACTTCACAAACATCGACAGATGAAAGAATTGAAGGAATATAGATGTTTAAACCAGCCATTGACAGGTCCACGCACGGAAGGTTCCGGGTTCGATTCCCGGTGAGAACACAAAAATTAAAAAAATGTAATTTTTCTCAATCTATTTTATGTAGGTGAAATAATTCAATGTGATGTAATCTACCACTGTAATTAAGCCATCTGGCCTGTTGTGGTGCAAAAAAAAAAAAATTTTAAAAAAAAAGTAAAATAAATATTACCTTCTCTTAAATGTTCTTCATCTCTGCTGTAATATGTTAAAATAACAATGCAATTATTTATTTGACTAAAACATGAATGTTGATGAAATTGTATGCAACCTTTTTAAATTAAGGTAGAAAATTACAACTCGTTGTTGGTCCTTGCCACGATCTTTTGCAAACTCCGTCATGTTTGTCCAAATTCAGAACCAGACATGGTCAATAGTCAATCGTGCATGTAAAATAATGATACTACGCTTTGAGAGAAACTTTAGATAAATCTCTACGAGCGTGGTAAAATACAGTGACTCAATTATTACAAATCATTATTAAAACAATTATAATTAATTGTATCCGGGCAGTTGAAGAATACAATTCTGTTAGTAAAATAAAATCAGAATTCTTTACTAGTGTTTTCGACTCTCGGCTGCCATCAGCTGAAATTCAAACAGCGCGCAATATAAATAATGCATGCGAGCAAACTCCGCAAGCGAACGCGTAGTACGTTTTTAGTTTGATTATTTAATTATTTGATTAGGAACTTAAAGTGAGGTAGTAAAAGTGGACCCATCTCAAATAATGACTGAGCTAGCAACAGCTTTTTAGTTATAAAGTAAAGCAATGAAGCTTGAGAAGTGGTTACCCTATAAATTGGATGAACACCAGCGTCAAGCTCGCGTAGATGCTTGAATTGGCTTTCTGAGCCGAAACAATAACGATAGAATTCTAAATTCGATCGTTATTTGTGATGTAAAATAGATCTTGCACGAAAATTGTGAGCACTTATTCCAGTGGTTGGACAAAAAAGCTTAAGCCGAACAACGCCCAAAACGAAAGATCACCCAAAATAAGCTTATAGTAACGGGATGGTAGTCCTGTGTAGGCGTTATCCACTCCAGTTTTATACGATCTGACTCAGCTGTAACTGCAGATCTAATTGCAGACGTATATTACTAATAAACTTAGCAACTAACGTATATATTCAAAACAATGCGAAATATAATTAATGAACAGGAACTTTAAAGATTTATTTTGCATTGTGCCAATCAATTTTGGAGTACGGTATAATCGGCTGGGGTGGTGCGAGTGACACAGTTTTAAATAGTGTATTTGTTGCACAAAAATCCATAATTAAAATAATACTCAGAGTCCTGATACAGACATCTACTGAAGGAATATTCCATAAATCACAACTTATGACACCAAAACAATAATACGCTAAAACAATACTCATTTATAGATTCAAAAACTACTCTTGCTCAAATGCAAGATATAATCCCCACAATACATAATATACAACTTATATAATCACTAGATCCTCAACACGTATACAACTTAAACAAATGCAAACGGAAACCACTTTCGGACAAAGATTTTAAGTATAATTAAATTAAAATCTAAAACCTACTTCCACTATCTATTAAAACTATTAGTAACGAGAAAATGTTTAAAAAGGCCATATAAAAATGGATAGTAGAACTAGGTAGAAGTAAAATCGATTGTCCCATTCTCCTATCCCAATATTGAATTAACTGCTCCACAAGTGTATAGCTTATGTTAGGTTTTTGTTATTTTCATTGTGTGTTTTGTAATATAAATAATATAGATGTACAATGATACCTTATTTTTAAAACTGTCTGAATATTTGTTAATTACCTTGGTTTTTTTAATAATAATAATAATGTTTTGATAATTTACATAGCGCCATTTTTGTGGAAATCACCTCAAGGGCACTGTACAATAAATAAATATCCCAATACGTCTTGCAGCTACAGAGCGCATGGACGGTTGGGATTCTAGCTCCTTGTCTCCAATTATGATATATATGAGCTGGATAACAGAACGTCTTGCAGCTACAGAGCGCATGGACAATAAGAAATCTACCCCCTATAAGTTAATCTTCTTTGTTTATTCTCAAATGTAATTTTAAAAAGGATATTTTTAAGTGTCCTCGGCACGGGAAACCCAAACGAATAAATAAATAAATAGTGTTAAGAACTGCAGACAATGATGGAGAAGCTCACAGTAAGACAACCAAAGCTGGTCAATTGTTCATCGTTACTGCAGCTTTAGGAAAACGTCCAGTCGCGCACTTCAATGCAGACGGTCTGCAAGCTGCAAGAAATGAAGCTTGTGATTCTTTGTCACCCATCATACTCTTTGGACCTTGTTTCAACCAAATGTTTTTTTTTTGGAATTCAATAATTTTGTAGAAGGAAAAATATGTAACTCCAAAGAGCCGATAAATATGCCTTCAAAGCATTAGACAATTCCCGCCTTCTGGACTTATACGCAAGGGCATCAATCAACTTCCATTGGCGGCCTCCGTGGTGTAGTGGTCAAGACGCTTCTCTCACAAACGGAAGGTTCCGGGTTCGATTCCCGCGAAAACACAAAAAAAAGTTATTTTTCTCAAGCCTGGATGCTCTGTGCTGTAATTCACCACTGTAATTGTAAATGTAGTGGTGCAAAAAAAATGTGAAAAATTGATTCACAAATTTGTCGAAAAAAAAAATTGCATACATAATTTGGAAAGATATTTTAATTAATTCTATACGTTATTTTCATACAAAAAATAATGTTTTTTCTAAACAAAGTGTCGATTTCATAGGTATATATACATGTGTGCTGTATAGTTGAGTATTTGGATAACTATGAAAATATAAATCACACGTATTTTGAACCATTTTTAGAGTAACTACACTTTACTTCTCATTTATAGAATTAAAAGCATTGTCTGTTGTGTGATCTCTCGATTCCAACCCCCTCAGTCCTGTGTAGCTACCCCAAGGCTTTTCTTTGAAGCCGCCCTGACCAGTAGGAAAAGGGTTTCCATACCCCATTATAGAACAGTCCCAATATAATAATGGGTTAATAAATGTACCTGCGGCTATTTCAGGGTTACGACGAAAAGTTCATTTTTATTTTTAAAAAAGAAAAATTTAATTTAATTTCGATTACTTATATAGATTTCAATAATATAAATTATATCGTATTTTATAATTATAAAATCAAAATTTTACATTTTAACTCTTGTGTGGCTGTGAAGTCACACTAGTCGACATAGGACACAATACTTGATATATTTCTCTTATTTTTTTAAATGATGAATTCGTAATTTTTTTAATCTTCAAATGGACATTTTCACACCGGATTTGGAAAGTGAATTTTGTACAACTATGCTGGATGTGAATACAAAAAAATATTTATCCTTGCTACGCGAAAAAAGAGTGTCCGCTAATTCAGCAACACATATGTATAAGAAAGAGCACGAAGATAGAACTCATCACAAGGAAGACAGAAACGCTGTTCTATGGCAGGTGTTGGTGTGAAAGAGACAAAAACAAAAGTAAGTAAAGTGTAAAATAGATTCAGATTTCAGCCGGTTGATAACAGTGATAGGAAACGCACGCGCGTAATCTGAGCGGCGTATTTATGATTATTAATTTATTTTACTATAATAGGGCTAAATTATATGTTAATTTGCACAAATAATGGAAAAGGGATTATTAAACAGTATGTCTCCACGTTTTTTTTTTTCAATTTTTGAACTTTAAATTATTCCGTCTTTTACTAGTGGTAACACGATGTTACATCACCGCGCGCAAAGGGATTATTTATCACAGTCTTTTAAGACAATGAAAAAAAAAAAAATTCAAGTTATCGTCCGCCTGCCACGCTTAAGGTTCTGTACTTTTACAGACTTTCATATTTCTTAAAATAATATTTTTTTCTATTATTGTTATCAAAAACATTTTTCACTTTGTGGTATTACATTTTACACTTATTTGTTTATAAATTTGTATAAACCACTTTAATTTTTTTAATTACACTTCGACTGGTTTCGAGGTTACTACCTCATCGTCAGGAATTTAACTAACTTTTAATTACACGCGTTGCTATTTATATAATAAAATATTGTATGAAAGAGACAGAAAATTGAAATATTTTTGAAATATTTTTTGAGATTATGAGATATATGACTTCATATTAAAAGTTTGATTTCGAACTGTTAAATGGGATTGTACTGAATAACGTATTCCATAAAGCGAAACATATGAACGAATGTGGATATTTTTAATTCTGGGATGTCCGGCCGCTAAATCAACTTTGTGATTTTAAATTAAATAAAAGAGTTTTCACACTCCCACTTAATTAAAAGTTGCGGATTCTCAGGTCGTTCTCTTAATTACAAATTATTTCGGAGAATGAACGTGAAATTGGGTTATTTATTTTTTACATATACGGCCAAAGCCAATTGAACGTAGTTATGCAGAAAGCAGTCAGCGATAGAAAAGTGAAACTGAGATAATAGTACCTTTATGAAACAAGTGAATTATCAAATCTTCGCGACAATTGGAATGTTTTTGATTTTGACATTTACATTACAAACAAGAAGGAAGTATGTACTCGTATTTAACCAGTTTTAATGATTTTAAAAAACCGTTAGATTCTTTCTGTGGGTGTTTTTTGCAAATTAAGAAATGTCCAAATGTTTGTAGACAGACGGGATTTCCTCTCTTAGAGTTATTTAGATCTAAATTTGTTGCAACAGAGAGGAAAAATATTTTTGAGAAGATAATATGGAATACAAGCAATTTATAGGGTTTATTACCTGTCATTGACTGGTTTAAATGGCCAATTTGCACAATGCAACATTCACTATTCTGCGTATGTTTAAACATCCACATTTCTTTTCCTTCACAAAATTCAACAGATTTCAAAGTTGAAAGGAGTTGGATTTTATCAATCCGTTATTGAAAGCTTTTGAATAACTTAAAGTTATATTGAAATTAATTGGCTAAAATTACAGCCCTGCTCCTGTATAGAACTATTGAGACCGAAGCGAAATTGGATATAAAATCACTTTGGCTGAAATAACTCAGTTTTGTCTGTGCTTTGATTCTCCGACGAGGGTTGCTTGTGTAATTCGAACGGCGACAAATTTACCCAACCAAGACGACAAAAGAAAAAATAAATACTGGTATTATAAAGGACCATATTATCATTTTTTTTTAATATCACATAACTTGATTATTATTATTTCTAGCGTTTCCTAAACAATTAATGCCCAAAATCGTATTCTTTTACAATCCATTTTTTACCAATCAATTCCATTCGAGAATTCGTAGTTAGTAGCTCAATCACAATAGCTGCACGTGTCGGTAATTACCGACAAGTGCAACCATTACTATTGGACTGCCGGATTTGAAATTTTTTTATTTTATTTTTTTATTTTATTAATTTTTCACGCCCACAAGGCTTTTACATACATGAAAGTTATATAAAATATGAAAAAACAACATTAAATTTAAAAAATACCATATAAAGCAATTAAAGATTGAACAGTGTTGAGAAGTAAAGTTGGTATAAAAAAAAAGAAGATGAGTATATAAATAACATATTTAAAAAAAAATACAATATAAAGAAATAAAAGATAGGAACAGTGTTAAGAAGTATAGTTGGTATAAAAATAAAAATAAAAAGATAAGTGTATTGACAACATAAAATTTAAAAAATACAATATAACTAACTAACTAACTAACTAACCATCACGCCATTTCCCCAGAGGGGTAGGCAGAGAGGATAGAACGCCACACCACTCTGTCCTGGCACACTTCCTTTGCTTCCTTCACATTCATACATCTTCTCATGCACGCACGTCGATTATTCCGACTTTTCACATGACCACTTTCAAGAATTTGTTGTACTTGATCATGCCATGTCTTTCTCGGCCTTCCTCGACTTCTACAACCAGACACATTCGCATCATAAATCTTTTTAGCCGTTCTTTCATCATTCATTCGCTCCACATGACCGAACCATCGCAAAAGACCTTTCTTAATTTTGTCGATAATGCTTAACTCAGCCTTGCATTCTGCTCTAATTTCGACATTAGGGCACCTATCATACATTGTTTTTCCGCACATTCGCCTGAGGGATCGCATTTCAACAGCATTCAGTCTACTTTCGTCCCTTTTTTTCCAACTCCATGCTTCGCTTCCATACATTAGGGTTGGTACCAGAACTCCATTATGAACTGCTAATTTAGCCTCTTGCGATAGACACTTATTTGCTACGACAGACTTTAAGGCACCATTAACTCTGTTACCGGCACTACAAAATAAAATATAAAGTAATAAAATATAGAACTGTGTTTGATTATGTCCAAATGCTTGCAGACTGGCTGGGTTTCTTCCCTAGGGAGTTGTTCATATTAAAATTTATTTCAACAGAGAGGGAAAACATCATAAGCTCTTTTACTTCACAAAAGTCGACAGATGTAAAAGTTGAGGAAATGTGGATGTTCAAACATGGGCAGAATGGTGAATGTTACACAGTGTGTAAAGTGGCCACTTAAACCAGCCAATGACAGGTCATAAGCCCTGTAAATGCCTAGACTTCCATGTTCCCTTCTCAAAAATGTATTCTCTCTCTGTTGAAATAAATTTTTATATAGAACTGTGTTTAGAAGTTTAGTTGGATTATTTTTTATTTTTTTTTAAATAAGCTAAAGAAATGCAGTTAAAGGTTAAAAGCCATACTGCACAAACGTTTAAAGATGTCAACAATACTTTGAGTTTGTTCAAATTTTTGTAGACAAGTGCTGGATTCAACTCCCTGGGAGCTGAATAACATTTTAGAGAAGGTAATATAGAAGTCTAGGCATCTACAGGGATTGTGACCTCTCATTGGCCTGTTTAAGTGACCATTTTACACACTGTGTAACATTCGGCGGCCTCCGTGGTGTAGTGGTCAAGACGCTTGACTCGCGCACGGAAGGTTCCGGGTTCGATTCCCGGTGAGAACACAAAAAAATGAATGATTTTTCTCAAGCCTGGTTATTCTGTAATGTAATTCACCACTGTAATTGGGCCTCCTGGCCTGTTGTGGTGCAAAAAAAAATGTAAAAAAAAAAATGTAAATGTAAGAAATGTAATATTTCTTCAATTCTTTTATCTGTTGATGTTTGTGAGTTTAAAGAGCTAAAACCTTTATTTGTGCGGGTGACATTCATATAATTTAATTATTTCACCTACATACTAGGCAACGCCTAAAACATTTTTTTTCCAATTTCTATACTTTTTGGACCAAGTAGATTTATCAACGTTTAATCCATCCGTTTGTTGATAATTCCACCTGGTCCATAAATAAGTATGGCAATTGAAAAAATAAAATTTTCAAGCGTTGCCCAGTTTAAGGTGAAATAATTCAGTTACACGAATCCCACCCGCATAAATAAAAGTTCTCAGCTCTTGAACTTCACATACATCAACAGATGAAATAATTGAAAGATAAAGAAGTTCAAATATGGGCAGAATGGTGAATGTTACACAGTGTGTAAAGTGGCTACTTAAACCAGCCAATGACAGGTCGTAAGCCCCGTAGATGCCTAGAATTATTTATATAATATTTTAGAAAAGAAAATATTACCATCTCTAAAATGTTCTTCATCTCTGTTGTAATTTTTTTTCTTCCCTGCAAGCGCGTGAAAAATCGGTTAACGCAAACGCTTGCCACTGTGGCCAAGCATTTAGTTTCAAAAGCCGAAAGATCGTCACCGTCTATGTCTGCGTGGATTTATGCGCTATTAAGTATTTTTTTAATTTTTTTTTATTTAAATCTTAAAGTAGGGCACACATATCATACATATTGTTATGTGTGTTCTAATAATAACATTGAAAATATATTTAATTTATAAATTGTTTATCACATATGTCTTGACCATTATTTTAAATTTTGATATGTTTTTTTCTTCATAAATATTTTTTTCCATTTCGTAATACTTTTTAATTGCTTTAAATAAAATTGAATTTTGTGACTTTGCCTTTTTCCTAAATGGAAGTCTAATTTTGTTCTTTTCTCTAGTATTGTGATCGTGTTCATGCTGGTTCCGATCAATTTTTTTCCAAAATTCTGTTTTTTTATTAGAGTTTATAATTTTATGAACAAATATCATTGTATTGTAAAATATTCTTTGTTTATATGTTAATAATTTCATTTCATTTACCATCGACTTTACCCTCGTATATCTGTTTTTTTTCAAAATGATTCTTAAGGCTTTATTTTGTAATACAGTTAGTTTATCTATGTTTTCTTTGTTTGATAAAAATAAAATGCTACTACAGTAGTTAACGTGTGGTTCAATAATTGCTTTGTAAATAGTTTTGCAGGAGTCCTTATCAATAAATCTTCTGATCCTTCCCAAAATTGATATGGATTATAAAAATAATTATTTTCGTAATCTGTCTTGAAGCGGTATTCTATATTCGGTTCGACAGTCGCGGTTACATTTGCCGGACCAAGCCAAGAGCCATCCATGTGGATGTAATGACATGCTAACGCTTATGTGACTGCTGTATGTAGTTTGGGTGGCTTAATTCTCTTCACCCACACTCATACACCGTCTGAAACAGTTGATTTACCCAATACTCAAACAGATAATTCCGTCCATTAAACTTACACAATCATTATGTTAAAGAGAAGGAGCATTTCGATTGAAGTGGCAAAAACAAAATATAAAATTGATATTTATTTTATTTTTAATAATTTTATCTGTTCGGACGAATAATGAATACAGTTTTGTTTTTTTTTATTTTTTTATATCTAGAAAAAGGGGAGGCTTTTCTTCACATCGTATGCTTCTAAAAGCTCCCTGATTCTAATCCTCTGGTCGAGTGGCAAAAATCCACTCAAAACCTGAGCTGATACAGAGGAGACTGTGTTGTTACCTTTGAACGACCCGATAGTTATTTGTCTTAAGATGGAGTCCAGTTTCCTACGGTTGACTTTTGTCTTGAACTTATTTACTTAAATACCATACAACACCGCCCATTTGCGTGCCCGTCAATACCAAACTGGGCCTCGATTATGATGGGAAGATAAAGACGTCATACTTTCACCTTGACGGTATAGTTGAAGATAAATTCCCTCTAGCGATTATAAAGATATACTACCGACCCCCCACCTTCAAATTTTGGGTAGGTGCATCAATATGAATGAAAGGGACGTCACGGTACACATATCTACGCTCTAAAATGACATAGCTTCAGTATGACGTCATAGTTGAAGATAAAAGTCTCCCGACCGACTACAAAGGTATGTATCGATACCTCCACCATCAAGTTTTGATGTAAGTACATCATTTTATACTGAGGAGTCTAGGACCTCTCGATACGTTTATCTACGCATTAAAAGTGTCAGAAATTTTGTTCCACCGAGCAATTTTTCCTTTAATTATGATTTATTTAAAATTTTATTTGTTTCGAAGTTGGCACTTTTTTTTTAAAGCCTATCTAAAATATGAGAGAGAAATAAGTATGTTTTGAAGTCGAATTAAATTCCGACATAACTGTCACATTAGTAAAACGAACGCTTAGATATGAAAACAATGTCACTAGGTTCTTTCCTATAAACAAATAAGAGTATCTAGGCGTCAGGCACAGATTATATGCGTCAGAAAGTTACCATTCTAAAAAAATAATTTAGTTATTATCTTTTTTCCATCTGTTTTACTATCTTTCCGAGCATATGTATCGAGACCTGAAAGTAGCCGGCTTTGCAGTCGATCGGTACAGATCGGTAGATACATACAGACGATCGCTAAGCGTACCGTCTAGGCGATTTCCAAAACTCATGCAAAATTCATGTTTAAGCGAGCATTTTTCGCTTAAATTGGGATTAATTGGAGTTTATAATCGCTTTGAAGTGAACACTTTTTATTAAAAAATCCTATTAAAAATAAAAATAAAAAATATTTTAAATGTTAATGACGTAAAAAACTCGGACTTATTGTTTGCGGTCATTCAATTAGCTTGTTTCGATCATATGATGTCGATATGACAAGTAGGTAGAACATACCGAGATACAGAAGTTAAGTATAACGTCTCGATATATACAGATGAAAATAACGTTCATTATTGAGGCACTGGCACTGGTTTGACTTCCCCGCCAACCAGGCGGTCAAAACGCGCGCGCCACCGTCCCGCGCCGCAAAACGCTCGCCACGGTGGCCACGCAATGAAAAATATCCTTATTCTGCCTCTTCTTACAGGCATTTGCCCATAAAGATACAGATTGCAAATTAAAAAATTCTGGCTCGTAACACCCTTCGTATATTGAATCTTTTCCCAGAGCAAACAAAAATTTTCAGAGCGCTTTTTGTGTCATTTTATTTCTCCAATATAAATAAATTCCAGTACTTGTCTACAAAAAGTTGACGATTTCAAAATATTACCAGTGTTACCATAGAATGATATTCCAACATTGTTCTTCAATTCGGGGTGAATCAACCCCTGTTTACAAATATGTGTGGTTTGTTTTTAACCCTTTATATCGGTGGTTAGAATACAAAGCTTTGAAAGCGTCCTCACCACACTCAGAAAACCAATAAGTCTGAAAATTCAGAATATAATAAATTCATATGTACATAGAATTTGTGGTTACTCCATGTATACTTTACCATATTATGTGGCCAAGGGTTAACCCTTTAATGCGCAAATCCTAAAAGTGCTCGCATTTGAGATCACCTACGATTTGAGCTATATCACAGACAATATTGTATTTAAATTTATCCGTACTGCTCTTTTTCTTTTAGACACGAAGGGATGTTTAAATTTTTATTTATTTTATTTATTCATATTTTTCGCTTACAAACTATAAATTAATAATAAAAATAATGTGACCTCACTGGGGTTTCCCGTGCCGAGGACACTTAACAATTTAGTTTTTTTTATTACATTTGAGAATAAACAAAGAAGACTCACTTAAAAAACAAACATAATTAACAAATATTCAGACAGTTTTAAAAACAAGGTATTTATATACATCTATATTATTTATGTTACAAAACACACAATGAAAACAACAAAAACCTAACATAAGCCATACAGTTGTGGAGCAGTTGATTCAGCATTGGTATGGGCGAATGAGACAATCCATTTTACTTCTACCTTGCTCCACTATCCATTTTTTTATAGCCTTTTTAAACATTTTCTCATTACTAATTGCTTTAATAGATAGTGGAAGTAGGTTATAGATTTTAATTGAATAATACTCAAAATCCCTTTGTCTGAAAGTGGTATTAGTTTGTATTTGTTTAAGTTGTTTATGTGTTGAGGATCTAGTGATTATATTATTTGTATGTGATGTATTGTGGGGGTTATGTCTTTCATTTGAGTAAGAGTAGTGTTTGAATCTATAAGTGAGTACTGTTTTAATTAACCCAAAGGTATGAAATTGCATTATGTTCATGATGTTGAATTCTGCGTCCGGGCGGAGAAAGAATACAAATCTGAGTGTGTAAAAGAAACAGAATCTTGGACGAGCGTTTTTCATTCGATGGCTAGTGCCCCAGTGCAAGGTAGGAATTGCATTCATTTTATTTAGGGTTCAGTGACAAAGTTAGTAAAGGATAACGTATTCCGCGAACCAGCAATTTCGAGCGTGCTAACGGGCAAATGGCGCGATCACTAGGCATCTACAGGGCTTATGACCTGTCATTGGCCTATTTAGGTGGCCACTTTACACACTGTGTATCATTTACCATTCTACCCATATTTGAACATCTATATTCCTTCCTGCATAAATACAGGTTTCAGCTTTTTTACTTCACAAACATCAACAGACGAATGAATTGAAGGAATAAAGATGATCAAATATGGGCGGAATGGTGAATTTTACACAGTGTGTAAAATGGCCACTTAAACCAGCCAATGACAGGTCATAAGCCCCGTAGATGCCTAGACTTATATATCACCTTCTTCTAAATAATCTTCATCTCTATTGTAATATGTTGACAATGAGGAACTTCAGCCCTACGGGAAATTGGATACAAAAAATGTTTTCTTACGTGGGGTAAAAATTAGAGCATTAAATTGTACTGCAAAGTTTCTTGAAAATGTACAGAAAAAATAATAATAAATATTTTGATAAAAACGCACTACTTTAAATGACGTCACTGGTTCATGTGAATCAACATATAATCTAAGAGCTATGGAAGATTTCCGGTCTGCTTGTCGCTTCTGGACCAATGGGAAGAACCGAATGAGAATAAGCGGAAATGAACCTCTGACGTTACACGCGGAGTTATTTCAGAAATACAAAACTTTGAAAAATCGTAGCGCCGATAATACGATACATAAAAATTAAAAAAAAATAATTTTGACTAAGTTTGTAAATAGATTGTTAATCTATTAACAAATTTATATTTTTTTAAAAACCACTGAACTTCCTCATTGTATTATTTCGTCAGTTAATATTATATTTCCGTCACATGCGATCCATAGGTGAGTGGTATGTAGGATTACTTAAAAACAAAGGCCGTTTAAATATTTCCCGATGTCTGAGTGTTCTTAATCCCGCATTTATTTGTATTTTTGGAGGAGGTTCGTATCTATTTTAAAGTTTACTATTTTATAAAGAAATTTTATATCGAAAACACCACGACGTTTTGTCAGAGAATCAAATTTAAAAAAGTAAGAAGTTGCTCGTAATTAGAATTTGAACGTGGGCGTAGGTTAAACATATACCATTAATGTCTTATTATTGCGTAGTGTCATGTATGATCAAGATGATTGTCCGTGTGAGAATAACGGCTCGGAAGGCATTTACCCACGAATCAAAATTACATCGCCATCGCGCTTGTAAAGTGTATATTTTATGATGTATCATTGCCTCTAAATGATACTTATTACTCCTAAATCGTGATTATTTTATATCTAAACACTTTTTTTATATATTTATTGATTTGGTGTTTATTTTGTAGAACTCCAGATTTAAACTTATAATTAGAAATCAAACACTGATTTGAGTCTACTGAACACCTAATTTTATTTTTACAAATATAAACATATAAACTAAAAAACTCGTGACAATTGTTTCGCCTTATTAGGGCATTTTCAAACGAATGTGAAGATTATTTGGATTGAATGTTCTTATATAGTTATATAATTCAAAGTACTTAAGTAGAAAATAAAAAATAATCTTGTGAACTATATAATATATTGAGGGAAAAACCAATGGTTAAGGGCGAGGCTAAGTGTTTAATAGGTAATGGGGAATTTGGGTATTTATATTTGAATTTTGGGGAAAATATAACAAAGTAAGTATTTATTGACATACAAGTATGTATTGTGAGATAATTAATGAAGCTTTATAGTTTTGTAAATTTAGACAATTGTTGTCAAAAAAATATCAATAATATTATAGTAGGTTGCTGTTCATTTTAATTTAAAAACATTATTGAAATATTATGAGGAAATTTATATAATCATAAATGTATTATTAAACAATATTTCTATTTTTAAGAATTTCTTATCAAAATATTTAAATGCAATTGTAACATGATTCATCATTCACTTATATGACGCGAAATTAATAGATGAATCATGTTACAATTGCATTTAAATATTTTGATCAGAAATTCTTAAAAATAGAAATATTGTATAATAATACATTTATGTTCACATTCGTTTGAAAATGCCCTAATTAGGCGAAACAGTTGTCACGAAGTTTTTATTTTTATATGTTTGTATTTGTAAAAATAAAGTAAAGTGTTCAGTAGACTCAAATCAGTGTTTGATTTCTAATTATAGCTTTTTTTATAATTAAGTGAATTATTTCACAGTAAAATACCTCAACAATTTACGGGACAACTGCATCCTATCGCATCGCATCCTTTAAAGCGATAAGTGCCTTTGGCCCTACCCTCCCCTCTGTATATCCAGCAGCCAAAGAGATACCTTTGCTGTGAAAATGACAAATATTTCTTCTTTGATCTCACCCCTAATTCAAAAGCTAAACTCACCGGTAGTTTATGCACTCAAAAACAATCACGGTTAATTTTTTACTGAAACTCGTAAATAATGTGTGCGTTGAATATTTGTTAAGACCAATATATATACAACCATTACTAATTTTTTAAAATCCACACTAGTTTTACAAAAAATTTAAGACAAATTATTATAATCAAAGTTAAATACTACTTCTCTTGTTAATGTACGAATTCTTGGGATATGTTTTGTATTTTGCAATGCATTATTTATGTGAACATATTACAACAGAAATGAAGAACATTTAAGAGAAGGTAATATAGAAGTCTAGGCATCTACAGGACTTATGACCTGTCAATGGCTGGTTTAAGTGGCCACTTTACACACTGTGTAACATTCACCATTCTGCCTATATTTAAACATCTATATTCCTTCAATTAGTTCATCCGTTTATGTTTGTTAAGTTAAAGAGCTGAAACTTATATTTATGCGGGTAAGATTAAAAAATATAGACTACAGTCAGAAATATAGGCAGAATGGTGAATGTTACACGGTGTGTAAAGTGGCCACTTAAACCAGCCATTGACAGGTCATAAGCCCTGTAGATGCCTAGACTTCTATATTACCTTCTCTTAAATGTTCTTCATCTCTGTTGTGATATGCTAAAATAAACAGCTCCCCGGGGAGTCGAATCCAGTCGTTGTCTACAAAAATTTGGACAAATTCAAAATATTGTTTATAAATTACCTGGTCCATGAAGAAGTATAGAAATTTAAAAAATAACATTTTCAGGCGTTGCCTAGTATGTAGGTGAAATAATTCAATTAGATGAATCTCACCCGCATAAATAAAGGTTTCAGCTCTTTAACTTCACAAACATCAACTGATGAAAGAATTGAAGGAATATAGATGTTCAAATATAGGAAGAATGGTGAATGTTACACAGTGTGTAAAGTGGCCACTTAAACCAGCCATTGACAGGTCATAAACCCTGAAGATGCCTAGACTTCTATATTACCTTCTCTTAAATGTTCTTCATCTCTGTTGTAATATGTTAAAATAAACAGCTCCCCGGAGAGTCGAATCCAGTCGTTGTCTACAAAAATTTGGACGAACTCAAAATATTGTTCATTATTTATATGTTTAAATTTATTAAGTACGGTTGTAATAGAATATTGTCCTAAACAAGATATTTGTGTAAAAGTTTTTTAAAAATCGTCAATTCAGTTCTTTTTTGTCCAACAGACCAAAACACACATTTTCAGAAATAGAGCTAAAGTTTTTTTTTCGAAGCAGGCACAAATAATGACCACACAAGTTTAGAAAAAAATTCGTTAAAAACCCCTTCAACATATTTTTTTTTTCATTTGAATTTTATAAATTAGAACTCCTGTAAACTTGACTCAATTACGTTCAAAATTGTCTGTTGAACAAAAACAAACTTAAGCAACGAAATGTAAAAAAAAATGTATTATGTCATAGTACAGAATATGTACAATTAAATACGTGTATTTTAATACATTTCTTATGATGAGTTTATTAAACATAACTTTTTGTTTTAATTTTACGTTTTTTGGTATTCTTATAAGATGTTAAAAAAAGATGTCATTTTATTATATTTATTTGACTGATGATAATTGCAAATTTGTAACTTACAGGTGAGCAAAAATACGTAAATACGCCTATGACCGGTCAATAGCTGGTTTAAGTGACCACTTTACACACTGTGTAACATTCACCATTCTGCCTATATTTAAACATCTATATTCCTTCAATTCTTTCATCTGTTGATGTTTGTGAAGTTAAAGAGCTGAAACCTTTATTTATGCGGGTGAGATTCATCTAATTGAATTAATTCACCTACATAAGCCTGCCATTGACAGGTCATAAGCCCTGTAGATGCCTGGACTTATATATTACCTTCTCTTAAATGTTCTTCATCTCTGTTGTAATATGTTAATATAAACAGCTCCCCAGGGAGTTGAATCCAGTCTTTGTCTACAAAAATTTGGAAAAACTCAAAATATTGTTGATATATGTATTTGATTAATGTAAAAAAATGTATTTAGTTGTTATATTGTATTTTTATTTGTTATTTATAAAAATAAAATATAAAAAAATATGTGTTTATGAATGCATTACAAGTGCCTCGACTCAACACGAATTTTAAAGACGGTCGTGGCAAGTTCACAGGTATGAGTCGTTCCTGATTGTGTCGCTATAAATTGTATCTCTGTCCCTAATAAATGTAATTTTTATATTTTTGAACTCACATTTTGCTAAAAGGGGACAAATAATATTAATTCTCCAGATCTACATGAACCATTAAAGATGTGACAGAAATGAGTCAACTTCTACTACTAGAACTAACTTATACTACTATGACTCTTCGAAATTTTTCAAAATAAGGCGATGAGGATTATACTCAAAAGAGATATGTATTCTTATGTAGAAAGAATGCACAAATAAATTGTCTCGCTCACAGTAAAGCGACAAATAAAATACAATGTAGCAATTTTTATACATAAAATAATTAAGGAAGTGAATAAAATAAAAAAATATAATAAAATTTAACCAACAATGTCATACATATGATATACATATGAAACTAGGGGTAAAAAAGATAAGATAACCAATGAGAAGAAAAACAGAATCTCAAATCTCATTGTACAAGGGATTGAAATTGTACAATGAGTTTACTTGGAGAAATATAAAAGA
The DNA here is from genome assembly GCF_059751315.1 of Micrasema longulum. Lineage (NCBI taxonomy): Eukaryota > Metazoa > Arthropoda > Insecta > Trichoptera > Brachycentridae > Micrasema > Micrasema longulum. The sequence continues at coordinate 426,171 of NW_028277733.1, forward strand.
TTGAAATATTCAGAAATATATCAGAAAAACAAAGGGTGAAAAGTCATAATTAAAATTGTTACAATGGGTATAGTATTGGGGAATACACGTGTGTTAGCTGTTCATGAAATAATTCTACGTCGGGTTCATTTTTTTAATCTATTAAATTCCAGAAATTCCTGTTTGTCAAGTTTATGGTCTTTTTCTGTTTCGCATAAATACATTTAATTTTTAATAAACGTACCAGTCTCGAAGGTGTCGCGAAAGCGATGAAAACGGTTACTGGATATTCCAAATTTGTGGGTTAAAGTATCACTCGTCTTTTACTTTTATAATAAATTACAAAGAACTTCCATCAAGAATTTTCAATTACAAACTTCAAAGTGTAATGTTATTAAAAGTTTAAAGTTCCTAAGATATTATGAACTAACTTAATAAACCATAAATAAAAAAAAAATTGTACCCCTCAATGAATGATAGAAATGAATCTACTTACATTACTAAAAAAATCTCGTACTATTTGTGCAACAGAAAATATGACCCAAAACGCATACTTATTTTATTAAAAACAAAGGTTTAATAGCCACAAAGTTGTTTATTAATATTTTAATATTATAAATATAATTTTGTGAGTAATGCAGGCATACACAATGGACATTTTCTCATATATATTGGAAAATGAACGAAAATGCAGTTAATTATATTTACGCCCAATGGGCATTTTTAAAGACGTATTTATACTTTAAAATATATTATAAAGAAAAGTAGAAAGACATTATAGTAGACTTTGTGGGAGTGGAAGCAGGAGAGAGGTGTTTATAATTTAATTTTATTCAGAAATCGTTCGAAAGAAGACAATTTGTTATCAAAAAAATCAAGACTGCTGTGTTTGTTGGCAGATCTAAGAATTTTGGGCATAGGGGAATGAAAACCATTGTTAGTTCTATGGTTTTCGGTATGAAAGAGTAAATTTGTCTGAGGTTTCTAGTTGGAATATTTAATTTTATTGAGCTTAGTAGTTCGGGCTTTTTTATATTTTTTTAGCCATCAAAGATATCACTCTGGCTTTGGATACAGACCTCAATTCCTCTACATTCATATATCTTCGTATTCACGCAATATTATTTTGACTTCTGACATGTCCAATGTCTATCTTCAAATATTTGTTGAATTTGCTTATACCATGTATTTCTCGGTTATCCTCGTTTTCTGAATTAATCAAAATTTGCATCGTTAACACTTTCAGCCGTTTTTTCAAGCCATATAAATTGGCTTGGTGAGTCCTGTAAAATAAATAATTTTTAAATATTTTTACAGTCTGTCGTAGCAAATAAGTGTCTATCGCAAGAGGCTAAATTAGCAGTTCATAATGGAGTTCTGGTACCAACCCTAATGTATGGAAGCGAAGCATGGAGTTGGAAAAAAAGGGACGAAAGTAGACTGAATGCTGTTGAAATGCGATCCCTCAGGCGAATGTGCGGAAAAACAATGTATGATAGGTGCCCTAATGTCGAAATTAGAGCAGAATGCAAGGCTGAGTTAAGCATTATCGACAAAATTAAGAAAGGTCTTTTGCGATGGTTCGGTCATGTGGAGCGAATGAATGATAAAAGAACGGCTAAAAAGATTTATGATGCGAATGTGTCTGGTTGTAGAAGTCGAGGAAGGCCGAGAAAGACATGGAATGATCAAGTACAACAAATTCTTGAAAGTGGTCATGTGAAAAGTCGGAATAATCGACGTGCGTGCATGAGAAGATGTATGAATGTGAAGGAAGCAAAGGAAGTGTGCCAGGACAGAGTGGTGTGGCGTTCTATCCTCTCTGCCTACCCCTCTGGGGAAATGGCGTGATGGTTAGTTAGTTAGTTAGTAAATATTTTTAAAAAATAATAAAAATGTAAAAAAAAAAAAAAAAATTTTTTTTAGAAATAGCCTTTGAAATTTTTCGTGGAGGCATAAAGGTGCATTAGGGCTATGAAGTACAATAAACAGATTTGAGAGGGAGTGATAGTCCCTTCACTGTCTAATTTTGAACCGTTGCTATCAGAAATGTATCATATTATTTATACCATAGCATCGTCAGCCAGTAAGATTAAAATCAAAAATATCCACATCCTGAAATTCACGAGCCAGTCATGAATTTCCAAACCCTTTTTAGCCTTTGAAAGGATCGCCGTCCATACAACATCAAGATAAATTACAAGCAAATCTTAAAAACAGATAAAAACCATTATGAACCACGGAAAAAAACACTTTTATTTTATTCTCTTTCATAATTCTTTGATAGCACCATCAGTCCTTAATCGAATTACCCCTTCCACGAGATTCGAGGAAACCGATTCTTCTCTTCCCTCCCCTGGATTGAGAAAAAGAGGGCGGGGGTAATGTTCATCATACAAAAAATGGGTTTCAAACGAGCCGAAGAATACGAAATTAAAGAAAAATGGGCATTTTCCTTTACCAGAACTTTGATATCAAGTAACCCCCAACTCTTTACTCCCTTTTATTAATATTACCATACTAGAAAGAAATAATAAGTTTTTTTCTCAATCAACCACTAGTTCGTGAATGTTTTGCAAACGAAAGGGTTAAAATATTTCAAAAGAACACGGTGACCGCTATTTTTTTTTATTGCTCTGGTGCAATTATACTTTTTTAATATATTAAAAAAATTTAAGTACCTATTATTTTTTTAATCTAAAAAATAGTTTCGGAACGGGATTGTTGGTTTTCAAGGCATGAAAATAAACTCAACTAAATAGTTAAAAAATAACTATTTTACGTGTCCTTAGTAACAAGCATCTTAGATTATGGATCTCCGATATGAAATTCCCATTATTCAATTTATATTGATAAAGTTCAAATAACACAACTAAAGAAAAAAATATATCACATATTAAGGAATATTAAATCATTTTAAATGAATAACTTTGTCCATCAGGATCTTCGAAAAGGACAAAAATCGAGTACCTTTAGACAAATAAATAAAACATTCATTTGAGAGAAAGAGATGTAATCTAATTAAATAGCTAAGCGAGACACACACATAATTTTAATCATATAAAAAAAAGAGATAGTTTTTATCAGGCGATCATTTCCTAACCTCAGGTTACCTACACAGACTCCAGGGAGTTTTTTTACACAATCAGTTGATGGTTACATAGCTTCTGCATCTTTTGTTCTTTGTTTTTATATTTTTGTGCAACGTGGTGAAGGTTTATAATGAAATTTGCATGTAAGTGTAATTAGCTTCCCGATAAAGAAAAAAATACGTCTCAAAAACTGTAGAGGTAGAAAAGTTGGCAAGTTGTTATATACAAAAATTGACTAGCATAATTTATTAAGCGTTCGACGTAATTGCTTTAAATATAACAACTGTTTTTATTTGTTGCAATTGTGGTTTTTCTCCTACTTTGTCAAAAATAAAAATAACAGAAATCTGTAATTGGCCAATTCACCAAATAAAAAATATGTTGGACGTAAATATGCATTGAGTTGTCGATTTTTAGTAGAAAATAAGTGTAGAAGTTTATCAATATGTCAAATAATACTATAAAAAAGTTGAATTATGAATCAAATTGGAGTTGCGGATATTTTTTACGGTCACTCTGTAGATTCTACAAAGAATAACTTTTTGATACGATTTGCGGTCTCACTTACCTTACGCTTTGACAATTAAGAATCCAAAATCCATTTTTAATTTAATCAAGAGACTCGATTTCTTTTATATTAAAATCCTTTTCAGCAATAAAAGATTCGTTTTGACTCTGGTGATGTTTCCCAGATACTAAGCATTAGAGGTTGTCTTTTTTTGTAATATTTTATATTGTTTTTTCCTTTGTGCTTTTTGACCAAATATGTTTTTGTCATCTCCAATTTTGTATTTTCTTTATAAACATAATAAAAAGAAAAAAAAAAAAAAAACAACGATTTTCTTTTTAATTCTTATTTTGTTAATAGTTTTGAAGTAATCAGTATTGTATTGTTTTAATAGTTAATTATTAGAGTTTCATTTTCATTTCAAACGGTTTGTAAATTATTATAATTATTTTTTGAATTATTTGTAAATAATTCAAAAACTGAATATTTATTCTTATAAAAAGAAAAAATAAAAGAATTTGAGATGAATTAGTCACTCAGATACCAACATAATATCAAAACTCCTAAATTCCATAAGTCATGGTCAAAATAATTTTGTCTTCAATAATGTAAAAAACTATAATAATCTTCCCAATGAACTAAAAACTACTAAAAATCATATATCAATAAATAAATTTAAAGTTAATTTAAAGAAATTTTTTGAACTCGTGTTAAAACAACATAAAATTTTAATTTGTATGAATGTATTATTGTTTTATGTTTTTTCTTTATATATCCTATGTTTTTTTTTTTTTTTCGTGTACTCGTATTTAAACTCTTATAAATAAACAACTAAAACAGTGTTAGTCTCTTTTTTTTGAGAACTACAGTGATAACATTTACTAGATGTGTTAAAGTAGATATGTTTAGAATTTTACAAAAACATGTACTTTTTATGAAATTTATGAATATAAAATATTATTTGAATAAAAAAACGTATCTAGTGACACTTTTTGTCATATTTACATGGCCAAATTCACTAACCTATTACGTGCTCATGCTTATATAATAAATGTAACTATTATTTATGTAAATGACAAAGGTTATTCTACTAATACAAACAATAAACAAATTTATTTATTTATATACTCGTTCGATTCCACGAACCTTTTACAAAATTATAATAACAGTAATGAAAAAATAAAAAAATACACGTGTATTTTTATTTTTAAAGTATGCAGAAAGTAACAAATTAGGGGAAATTATAATGTTTATGATAACGAATTGCTTTGGATAATGGAGTCAATTTCAAAGAAAATATATTTTTTGTCGATATTTGTAAGGCCCTTCTAAAATGTGATGATATCAATAATAGGGAAAGATCACATTTTTTTACACTTTTAAATTTATTGCTACTTACTGAGCTCTAGGTTGAATGTTGCAATTATGTTTTAGTGGGTTCCATTTTTTTTCAACAGAACTGTCATTGAATGTGCATGTGATCTTGATATTCTCGGCGCGATCGCTAACAAGTATATGAAATGCTATCAAAAAATAAATTCGTACTTATTGATAGCATAAAAAATATTTGTAATTTTAAATTCCCGCAAAAACGGTTCATTCATTACATTGGCCACGCTCCTAACACGTCAAGACTCAGTTGATTTTTTTACTTTGTTTCTGTCCGTATAAATTTAAATATAACATCATCATGAATCTCGACGTCACAATTCTGTTTTAAAATTCATGTACATTTCTCCACAATACCCATATTGATTTGGAAAATACCTTTTTTTTCTTAATCTTTTTTACGTGTTTTTATCGGTAATCGTAATATGTGATATTCCTTTATTGTATAAGATCCACTCCACTAATAATGCATGAATTATATTTATTTATAGAATAATTAGTAAGGCTGAGATAAGCATTATCGACATAATCAAGAAAGGAGCCCTGAGTTGGTTTGGACATGTAGAGCGAATGGACAGCGAAAGATCGGCTAAAAATTTTTGCAATGCAAATGTTGATGGATGCAGAAATAGATAAGACCGAGAAAGACATGGCATGACCAAACCCAACGAACACTGGAAGATAGACATGTTAAAAGTCAGGATAATCGGCGCATGTGCATGAGAAGATGTATGAATGTAGAGGAAACGAGATCTGTATGTAAAGATAGAGTGATGTGGCGTTCTACCCTCTCTGCTTACCCTTATAGAAACGGCGTGATGGTTTGTTTGTTTGTATAATATCTGTTTGCTTGAACAGTTTTATCTAATTTGTTATGATACTACTATTTGTTTTAATAAAAAATGTAATAAAACGAACGATTTGCAATATTTAGAAACTCTGTAGATTTTTTTTTGTAAAAAATAAAAATAATGTAGTGTTTGACCGTCAAAAATTAGTCTAGTTTTTTTGGTCAAATATTATTGTGAATTCAAAAAATAATAAATATAATTTGGAAAAATAGTGTTTTAAACATTTTATTTGATTTATGACCTTCATATTTCAATTAAATCATGTTGTTTTTTTTGCAATCAAATACCCTATTTAGTAAAATATACCCCTAACAAATAATAAAAATAGAAGTCGTGGCTAATCAAAGCCAACTTGTCATAGAAAAAAGGGGTTTGTTTCCAGTGGTCTTTTCAACCCTTGTTCTCCTTTATCAAATACCATCCCTTTGTTAGTCTATCGGAAATAATTTTTGAGTAATTTGTGATCAAAACTTTGAAATAATTTCTGCTTTGTTCAAAGTAATGGAAAATTTATGGCAAAGGGTTTTTTGAAGAAAAGAGAGTGAAAAATTATTGCTCTCGCCTCAAACAAAGTGTAATCAATTTGAATACATAGATTTAAAAAGCAAGCTAAGTTTGTAAAAGTGGGTAGGTACGCTCTTTTTCATATCAAATCGCGATGGAGATGGTATTAAAAATGTATAAATACATCATCATTATTATTCCATGTCCACTCTCTTTAATGTCTAAACGAGTTAATTTATAATCCATAGTGGTCGCGCCACATTTTCTATGAGGATTGTGCATTGCAAATTTACTAGGTTGCGGCGTTAAATTTATTGCTACCTACTGAGCTCTAGTTTGAATGTTGCAATTATGTGGGTACAATTTTTTTCAACAGAACTGATTATACTTATTTATTTATTTAAACAATTTAACTACTTATTATTTTGTTCAATTCAATTAATTATCTAACAAATCGTTTTGGAACGGGATTGTTTATTTTCAAGGCATGAAAATAAACTCAACTAAATATTAACATATTTTATAATTCTCAATAATATAGTTGATTCGCCGTATCTTTTACAAAATATTGGTTTCCGTTGTCCTCTTCGCTATACTAGATTAAATTCCCTTCTTTATGTACCAACTTGTAAAAACAATTATACCTCGAATTCATTCATTAGACGTACCTGTAGAAATTATAACGGACTCAGTATTGATGTAGACATTTTTAACTGCACGTTGCATTTGTACAGAAAATTTCTTCATGGGGTCGATTATTTGGGATAGTTGCTGAATGTGCATCTTGAGTGGTTTATGCTATGTATATGTGCCGCATGTAATGTATATGTTTGTGTATGTTTTATATGTGCGTTCATGTGTGTGCGTGGATGGCTCGGAGTGTACATTCGGTATTTTTATTTATTTTAATTTATTACCTCCATGAAAAACGCAAATGTCAACAATTATTCTTTTCTCACTTAAAATTCTTATTTATTTTTTTGTCACATTTAATGTTTATATCTTTTTAATTTATGAAAACTTAATTGGTCTTTTTATGTTAAAAAATTGTTGTTTTTAATACTTATTTTGTATGACTGTATGTTTTCTGAATAAAATAAAATAAAATAAATAAATAAAATATTACAACAAAGATGAAGAACATTTCAGACAAGGTAATATAGAAGTCTAAGCATCTACAGGGCTTATGACCCGTCATTGGCTGGTTTAAGTGGCCACTTTACACACTATGTAACATTCACCATTCTCCCTATGTTTGAACATCCACATGTCCTCAACTCTTCCATCTGTTGACTTTTGTTAAGTAAAAGAGCTTACTTTTATCATGTGAGTGGGATTCATTCAGCTGAACCAATCCACCTACTACGCAACGCCGGAAAACAATTTTCCAATTTTTATACTTCTTTTTTACCAGGTTGTTGATTTAACAGTGTTTTGACTATGTAAATATTATTTTTTTTTAAAAGCATAAAAATAACACTATGGCATGATAATTTGTCCATACAATTTTGATAATTGTCTTCAAAGGTGTAAAAAAATATAATAATCTTCCCAATGAACTAAAAACTATCAATAAATAAATTTAAAGTAAATCTAAACAAATTTTTTGAACACGTGTAAAAACTACATTAAAAATTAATAAGTACAAATGTATTATTGATTTATGTTTTTTCTTAATATATCCTATGTTTTAATTTTTTCTCATGTACTCGTATTTAAAAGTATGTAAACTCTTATAACAAACAATAAACAATTATAACAGTGTTAGTCACTCTCCAAGCACAATAATTAGTCTCTTTTTTGAAGAGTTACAGTGATAACATTTACTAGATGTGTAAAAGTAGATGTGTATAGAATTTTTTTTAAAAGTGCCTTTTATGAAAATTATTAATTTAAAAAAATAGTAGTTTTTCTTTTGATATTTTACCCAATTCATTTCTAAGAACACTAAGGTTGCGGTATGAAATGTCTCGCTAAAAAAACGTTCTCCTAAGAAAGAAAAAAAATGTGGCTAAACTGCTTTCATAACTTAAAAACTGCCAAATTTAATGTGATGAGTTCTTGAAGAGCGTAATGTGCATGTTATAATAATAAATAAATTGATGAAAAAAAGTATTAAATTGCCTGGCTCGGAACGGCGTAGGAACATCGTTTGTATGCTGAGCAAAGTTTTAAACAAATATTATGAAAATATTGTAATATATAAAAATAAATAAATTAATTACGGGCCATTGTTCAAGTGAACAAAATAGCTCTTTCAATTTTATAAAAATGCACACTGAAAGAGAAAATTTCAAATTTCAATAGCATTGAATTTAATAAAAAGTTTATTTGCGACTAATAATTGTACTGTACTGAAAACAAACATCAACCAGTTTTATACTGAAAGCCAATACGAGAGCTTTTATTCTCTTAGCTTTGGGCCAACCTACCCTTTCTCCGCAAAGCAAGCTTTCGTTTACCGAAAACTTTTTCGTTTTTTTTCCCTACCTGCGTTTATTTTTTTCAATGGTGTATATTTTTGGCAAAGGGAATTCTTGGAGTTTTCCTGAAGGGAGAAACAACCCCCAACCTTCGAATTCCTGGAACAGTAATTCTCTTACCCTGTCGCGATATAAATGTGAGAATTCATACATCGAGTGTAAATGTAGATAGACACATTATGTAAAATGTTTTGAAATAAACACATTATACGAGTATAAACATAAGTATATAAATTATGTGCAATCAAAGAAATTAAAAACAGAATTGATGTTTTTTGAAATATTTTTTTTTGCATTAGTTTTTGTATGTTCATATGTTTAAAGACAATGCTGGATTCCACTAACTGGAATCTAAAATAAAAAGTTTTTTGACGCGTTGCCTAGATGGTGACTAGTTCTATTTCACGCACAGAACTGTATTATTCATCTGCTTTGATACGGAAATAAACTAATATAATGCTAGATTGATTTAATAAATGAAAATGTGAAATGCTATCCTTTAGTCGAATGTGTGGGAAATTGATAAATGACAGGGTTATGAATGATGAAATCAGTCATGTCAAAAGCGGACAACCGAAGGTGTACTTATGTGAATGAAGCTAGGAATGTATGTTAAAAATGACGTGTGTGGCGGTCCATCCTCTCCGCCTACCTCTACGGGGAAGTGGCGTGACGGTAGTAGTAGTATGTACGGAATTAAATAAATTGTCTATCTTGTGATCTCTCGAAATAATATATGTTTAAATGATTATTTTTATTCTGGGGAACAGTGAGCCCGTCCCTTTAAGAAGTTTAAATTCCCTGCAGCTAAATAGGGAAAATCACATACAATAATAATAGATAAAAACATTCAAAATAGATTTTTAAAAATTTATTCTATATTTAAAATCAATATGGATGTTGAGGAGAAATGTATTCATACATAATTTTTTTAATAAAATTGTTAAAAAATACGTCTTTACAAAAACGCGACATAAATGGCCTTGGCAATTATAACGTCAAGATTCGATGGTCTATTTTAATTTAAACGGTCACGAATAAAATTCAAAATTTAACAAAATCGTGACGCGTGACCATGTGACCAATGCAATGAATCGTTTTCGCGAGAATTCAATATTATAAATGTATTTTTCTTGCTCTACTGCATATTAACTTATAGACCCTTATTAATTTACAATTATTTTAAAAAGTGATATTTTCCAATGATGTCCTTTGAACCATTTCAAAATTCCATCAACGCGACGATTAATATTGTAACATTCTTCATTATATATTTGAAACTAAGCATACTGTATGATATTGTGATAGAGTAAAGTGGCGAATGCAGACAAGGCAACCGCCGAATTCCTGCGGTTACCCGGACTTCTCAGCCTTTGAAGTAGCGTCAGACCGATGGATAGTCTAGCGAAATTCCTCGTATGTCTTGCAAACTTTATAATTATTGCTCAATGCACGAGTACATACAGTGAAACAACATTCCTGGATCTTTGTGAGAATGAGTCACTAATTATTTATGCAAAAGAAAACAAGCGCGCACTTTAAAATTTCAACGAAAATGAAGAAATTTATAAAATGTAAACCTACTTAAAGGTTTTTTAATATTTGTAAGGCATTTCCATTTCCATCTCAGATCTCAGTGTTGCAAATGGCACTGCTTTGGCATCTCATTTTCAGTTAATATCGTTCATTCAGTACGTGAAGGCAAAATGATCGTCTCTCCTCTCTCCTCTCTCCTCTCTCCTCTCTCCTCTCTCCTCTCTCCTCTCTCCTCTCTCCTCTCTCCTCTCTCCTCTCTCCTCTCTCCTCTCTCCTCTCTCCTCTCTCCTCTCTCCTCTCTCCTCTCTCCTCTCTCCTCTCTCCTCTCTCCTCTCTCCTCTCTCCTCTCTCCTCTCTCCTCTCTCCTCTCTCCTCTCTCCTCTCTCCACAGTGAGTGTTTCAAACATACTATTTTACAGTTATTTATATTTTTGCATGTCCTTAGCTTTTTGCTTTTTTTTCTATGGAATACGTTTTGTACCTTTTATTATATAAATAAAACATTTATTTTATTGGTTGGAAGAAAGAAATTTACAATTAACCTTATGCACAAAAAGTTAGATACATAAAAAAATATTGATCTTGATCGTTACGTATAAGGTAAGGTGATTAGTTTTACGCTAAAGGTGCCAATCCAGGAACCATAAAACTTTGCATGTATAACAACCCTTAAAATAAAATATTATATTCTAGCAGCACTAATATTCCTAAGAATTGTGTATCGTGTCCTTTATGTGTAACCTTTGAAATTTATCGATTCAATTTGTAAAATAATATTTAATCAATATTTCGAATCGATTGGATTTGGTCATAACGTTTTGCACGACGTTATCCTTAAAATAATCGATTTGTAATGGAAATATTGTGCAGATCAATATGCCAGTGGTATCTCGCATAGGCAATTCTAAAGACTAAATTTTTTTATTATAAATTTAATATTTGAAGCACCAACTTTGTGATTATTTATTATAACAAAATAAATAAAAACCACTTTGTTCTTAACTACATTTTTTTTATACCTACCGGTTTCAAGCTATACAAGCTTCTTCATCAAGGTACACTTAACAATTTTACTTTATCTTTGTTTACTAAATAGTATGCTGCGTGTGGAGATAGATTTGATCTTCAACAGGCGCCGTGGCGCAATTGGTTAGACGGCCAACTGTGGAACTAGCGTCGCGGGTTCGATTCCTGCCAGTTGCTGGAAAAAAATCCAAGACATTTTTTTTTCTCAATTAGTCTGGGTGTTGTGGTGTATTATTCATAGCCTCCTTCCAAATCCCCTCTTTTCCACCTGCTGACAAACCTCAATATTAAAGCTTAGCACTTCATTCCTTCTAAGAAAAAAAAAAAAATAGACATGAGTGGACGAAAAGAAATATTGTTTTTTCGGTATTTTTTTATTTCTTATTATAAATCGCTTTTTTTAGTTTCTAAGATTTTCAAGTTGTCTAATTTTAATATTTCGTTTTCAACTTTTCGTATGTATTAAATAAGGATTATTTTTATCAGATGGTTTGCAAATTCAGATAATTTATTATTTTCTACTAATATGTATATATGAATATAGTAAATTTTACTTTGGCTTTTTTAATATATATTGAATCTCAATCGTTACAATTTAATTCATATATGCCAGATTTATTAAATTAAGGGACTTTGTCCCGATATGGTTTTTTAGGAGTTGTTTTTCAAATGTGTGGATCAAAATAGACGCGACAAGACGTTTATAACTGGATCCGGGTAAGTAAGTGTGGTTTTCAATATATTATGGAAAAAAAAGATAACTGAGATGATAAGGTCGTCAGTCTCTTTCTTAAGCCCGATGTCCTTTATTTGATTCCGGCTACATAAAACAAGAAAATAAATCAAATTCTTACTTTACTTATTACTTAAGAATTCTTTTTGAAATATTTTGATTCGATGGAAACGCCACAGGCAAATTTAATTCCATCGTATCTGATAGGAATTGACTAATGATCGATCTGATCTTGCTCGAGACCTCTCGGTCGATAATGATCGATGGCGTCACCAATTGGTAATTTCAATACCTCCGCCTTGAAAGGGTTACACTTGTAATTCCTTGACAGCAATGCATTAGTTTTGTGCTACTTCATTAAACCCTTCATCGCGACATCGACGTCCTTAAAAATAATGAATTACGAAAAACACATTTTCTTAATTTTTTATTTTAGTACTGAAGTTTTACAGTGATTTTATTTTGCATACGATATTTTTACAATGATAAGAATCGTTATGAAATGCTCAACGTTTTTACCTCAATAATGGAGCAAGATGCTCCTTTTTAGAGAGAAAGTTCGTTTTACTATTTTATTTCCGATTACTTGTGTACTATTTGGCTAAAGTAACAATGAACCGTTTGGAGAAGATCTGGCGAGATCGAGGTATATCAATGAACACAAAAAAGCGGTTGATGGAAGCCCTGGTATTCTCCGTTTTCCTATATAGGACTGAAACGTAGAAAATGCGTGCATACGAGAGGAAGAGGATCGATGCATTCGAGATGTGGTGTTGGAGAAGGCTGCTGCGTGTGCCTTGGACAGCCAGAAGGACGAATGCATCGATACTGGAAGAGCTTCATATTACAACTCGTCTATCAGTGGTGTGTTTGAAAAAGCTACTGTCTTTCTTTGGACATATTGCTAGACGTGAGCCACACAATTCAGAAAAAGCAATAATGTCTGGTCGAGTTGAAAATAGGAGAAGCCGGGGTAGAATCCCATATAGATGGACTCACCAAATAAAGGTGGCTACGGGGCTAAAATTTGATGAGTCAGTTCGTCGGGCTGAGGACAGACTGGAGTGGAATAGACTAATCAGAAGTGTTTACGGTGATCACGATCCTCAACATTGAAGGACTGAGTTGGAAGAAGAAGAAGAAGAAGAAGTGTACTATTTATAGTTTTAAATTTTTTTTAAAATATATATTTTTATATGAATTGGTGTATACAGCATAACCTTAGGATGAAATGAGTTTCATATGATTTCGTTTATAAAACTATTTAAAATATTTAAGTATTGTTTTCAATGATAAATTAACATCCTAAATAAAGCTGTTTTTTTATATGGGTATTTACTGAAATATTAATTAAAACTTTCAAAAACTAAAAATCTGAAAAAAATACAGCCATCTGATTACTGAGTTAGCCAGTCAAAGAAAATTTTAATTAATATTATAATTTTGTTAACATATTACAACAGAGATGAAGAACATTTAAAAGAAGGTAATATAAAAGTCTAGGCATCTATAGGGCTTATGACCTGTCATTGGCTGGTTTAAGTGGCCACTTTATACACTGTGTAACATTCACCATTCTGCCCATATTTTAACATCTATATTCCTTAAATTCTTCCATCTGTTGATGTTTTAGAAGTTAAGAAGCTGAAACCTTTATTTATGCAGGTGAGATTCATCTGATTGAATTATCTCACCTACACATTAGGCAACGCCTGAAATTTTTATTTTTCAATTTTTATACTTCTTCATGAACCATGTGGATTCATCAAAATCATTGGCTAGTTTAAGTGGTTCAATGACCGGTCATAAGCCTGGTAGATACCTAGGCTTCTATATTACCTTATCTTAAATGTTCTTCATCTCTGTTATAATTTGTTAATATAAAAGCTTCCAGGAAGTGTAATCCAGTCCTTGTCAACAAAAATTTGAACAAACTCAAAATATTATTGATTTCTTTTAGTTTAGCCTTGAATACTTTTATATTTTCTATACTTTTTATTTCGGAAAGTAATTTATTAAAATTCGTTTTTACCGCGAAGGAATATTTTTTTGCACAACTTGAGTTGCATTTATTTACCTACAAATAGAATTTCGTAAAATATGAATACTTTTCTTTTTAAAAACTACAGAAAATAGTGGTAAATTAACTAAGTCACTTTTTAAAAGTTACTATTGAATACTGTATTAAAATGATGCTTTTTATGCTTTGAGTTTTAAATTTATTTTATTACAATGTTTTTATTTATATTTTAGCAAATTTCTTGTTACATAATAAATCGCTGTATATTTTAGAATACAAGAATCCCACATAGGCATGGCCTGTGTCTGGATCATTTAAATTTAGAATATATTATGAAATCTATTCCGTAAAAGTGTAACACAGACTAACAAAATAAAAATGGAAAGTTACATTCAGATTTTTATTTTTAAAATACTTAAATAGATTTAAGTGAAAAATAACGGCATGAGAAATTGAAAATAAAAATAGGTATAGAGACAAAAAGTTTAGTTTAGTAGAAGAAAAATTACGAAGGCAAATAAAAAGTTTAACTGGTAAATAAATCATTTACATTTATTTATGTCTGAGACCCAGTTTATAAATAAATTGGTAGAAGAAGAGAGATAGTCTTAATTTTGTTTTTGTGATATAAATGTCATTGATTATAGCAAGTATTTATAAATATTTTTTGCATCACAACCGGCCAATTGCAGTGGTGATTTACATTACCAAACATCCAGGGTTGAGAATATTTACGTAATTTTTTTGCGATATCACTGAAAATCACCCTAAATAGAACCCGAAACCCTTTTTGTATTTATTCATTTATTTTTATTTGGGAAAAAAACAACAGTTTTTACATATGTTTTAAACAGAAAATAAGAATATACATAAACGAAAATTGGGTAAACAGTCAATTTAACTTTTCCACAGTGATGTGAGCTATTAATTAAGTACATTATCGGCATCAAAATAAAAACCATTTACAATTCATTTTTTATTTATTTAATTTTTTGTACATAATTTTAGTTTTACATCGGTGGGTTTATTGCCAAATCGCAATTTCTTCTAACCAAACAATGAAATAAAAGTCGTATTTTTATTATTTTAAGTTAAAACGTATTCATTATAAAATAAAGATAAAAAAGGCGAAAGAGGTATAAAAAAAGTAATAAATGTATTTGTATATAAATTACCTTAAATTAATACTATTACTCAATGGAAACATTTTAAAAAGAGAATAGAGGAAAGAAGGAGATATTAAAGAAGAGAAAGGAGATATTCACACATCATTTAAACAGAGATATCACCGGCACCGCAAAGTTGCCGAAATATTCCTACTGGTTTCGAGACGTACGTGTAGTAATATAGCCTACTTTGTAATTAAAAAATGAACCAATCGTGTAACTTTTAACCTCCCAACCCTTCTCCTTTCTATCCTCCCCCCCTTCTCACACATTCCGCAACTTATTGCCAAATATTATAAACCTTATTTTACCGGCCTCGTGGTGCAACAAAAATTGTCGAAATACACTACGATTAGTGTACCAATTCAGTGCCCTATAAACCATTAGGTGCCAAAAGGGAATTATGATGATGATGATGATTATGAATATGAGTGCATGTTTGGACATGGTGGTGTTTGCATCACCTTTTATTTTATTTTTGTATTTTTTCGTTAATACTCGAGTGTTTTAGTATTTGCATGTTGAAATAATAAGCGTCCTAACAAAGAAACGGGTACGTCTCGAAACCGGTGAACGTAAAAAGTCGGTGAGTGGTTATTTACTGAAATTAATTAAAACGTTTTTTAATTGTTTTAAATACTTTTTAAAACATTTGGAAACCAGTATGCTAAATTTGCTGCAAAACAGACTGACGCTTAATGGATAGTAATAAACGTCACCTTTAAAAAACAGCCTAAACTGTGCAGGTTTTTACCAAACTCCCCATCCTATTCACGCGTGATTTTTTCCTATTTTTATTCCGGCTTAGTATCGGAAAACCACCGCTTGTAAAAAATCCCTTGATGGGTAGTCAAAGGTTGTAAAAATAAAATAATATAAAAAAACCAAAGTCCCCCCTTTCAATCGAACACCTGTTGCAGTGCATATTGGAAGTGCAAGTGCAACAAAGATGGGTATAGGATGGGCACGATCTTTGCGTGAAACAGAGCGAGAAGGAATCTATCGCATCGTTCAAGTATCGCCAATCGTTCCCGTGTCGTATTGGAAATACAGGCAAAGCATCACTAAAAGATGCTCAATAAGTTTGTAGTTCAGATTTTAATTAAATTATTATTGGGATGGGGATTTTTATGTTGGTGTGATTAATTGATAGAAATGTTGATCTGTGTTAATTTCGCGGGAAAGAAAGATGCGGTGCGCGGAGATAGAAAATGCGGATGAAAACTGTCTGTGACCTAACAAACTACAGCAAACAAAATTTCTACCTTTGGGAAGTCAAGAAAGGGTATCAGAGATAAAAATCGTTTCTTCCGGGTAGTGTTTTGGATTGTCAGCAAACACAGAACCTAACACTTTTACTAAATTAATGTGGGGATCAATATATCTTGATGAATGCGAGTAGAAAATAGTAAGGTGTGTGGATGCGGGCAGTAGAATTATGAAGAGAGAACAAAGCAAGATTGTTATTGTTAGTTGCTATGGATATGAATAATTTTTCTCAAAGCAACCATTGCTACCCATGGCCATAGTGACGAGAAAAAAAATATACATTTGGGAATCGAAAGTTGGAAAATCACAGGATGGGTTGTAGGATAGGTGAACCCTTATAAACTGAAGGTTTATCCAGCCACAAACCACTCAATTCCATTTACCATTCTCGCAACCAATTATGGATACGATAAAAGCACTCTCCTTTTTCTCGAAACTGTTTATTATGACAAGTGTTTGGCAAAGAAATATTTTTTTTTGTTTTATGCTTCACTAAGCAAACATTTATGCTTTCTGAACATTCGAGCTGCGAAAATCAAATATTAACTTTCAAAAATTATCGTAGTACCCGTCACTGCAATGTCGTTAGTTTGTGATCAAATACACATGGTCCATAGGTAAAATCACCTTATTCTGGTTTCACTTTATGACGGTGTTATTTCCAAATTATGACCAAGGCCATGCTTCCCAGAGCCTGCTTTAAAAATAAGAAGAATGTAGTAATGCAAACAAAATAAATAATGATTTAAATACGCCAATATAACACGCACTTAAACAAGGAGAAAAAAAACAATTCGTATCCAAAGCACATAAAATTATCAATATAATACTACCAAAACCCTAACAAAAACGTACTGTTGAATAAACTTACTGGCATCAGTGTTTTCAGTCCTTGCCTAGTGGGTGAAATGATTCAGCTAGTTGAATCTATAAAAGAGGAAAGGTGGATGTTTAAATAAACGTTATTTCGGTAGAGATGTTGTAAAGGCCGTAACAGCGTTAAAATAAATACTCGCGCTGTAAAATATATATGTTACTTACGCCGCATCTGCTTTTCTTTTCCGTTTGACTATACCCAATGTCCCAAACAGGACTTCCCATAAGTACTTTCAACGGCAAGGTGTATTGAAGGGTGGCTCCCTATAACCAGTCACGTCCAGGCCCGGGGGAAAAAGGGAGGCGACTCCTGTTGCTCTTTTTATCTGTAGTTAACTCCTTTTGACAAGAACGTGCGGCGTCCCGCGGATCCATTGGAAAAAGGAAATAAACCTATCGGTGACATTGCAATTTAAGAGTTTGAAAAAGTATCCAGGGGTGAATTTTTATAAGGCTCGACTTTTTCAGTGAATTTAGTGGTTTATGGGTCAATGAATTTCAATCACTCAACGTGAATACTGAATAGAAATCGGTATTTTTTACAGCCCCCCTTTTCTTTCGTTCAGCATTTTAAATAATTAAAAAACCGTCAATATTTTTATGGAAAATGGATTTTACCGTACAAAAAGATATTGTAGAAAGCAAAAACAAACTTTTTTCATCGCTCTCATTTCTTCTGTTGACCATTTGACTATTAATTTTAAAAAAATACATCATATTGAATTTAATAGATTAAGTTTTACTACTGATTTTTCTTGGTGGAACTGCATTTTAATTGTAATAATAAAAATACGTATTTATTTATTTTTATTTTATGTTTTATTTACTATGGAAGAACAACGGTTGTTTTATAAGAATACAAAATATAAAACATAGAAAATACATCCAGTTAAATTTTTTCACAAATATAATGAGAGAACATGTTAAACAGTAAAGAGAAAAATAATATGTTAAATAAGACATGAGAAAAAAGTGGAGGAGTGGAGGAGTGGAGGAGTGGAGGAGTGGAGGAGTGGAGGAGTGGAGTAGTGGAGGAGTGGAGGAGTGTGGAGGAGTGGAGGAGTGGAGGAGTGGAGGAGTGGAGGAGTGGAGTAGTGGAGGAGTGGAGGAGTGGAGGAGTGGAGGAGTGGAGGAGTGGAGGAGTGGAGGAGTGGAGGAGTGGAGGAGTGGAGGAGTGGAGGAGTGGAGGAGTGGAGGAGTGGAGGAGTGGAGGAGTGGAGGAGTGGAGGAGTGGAGTAGTGGAAGAGTGGAGGAGTGGAGGAGTGGAGGAGAGGATTTTCATAATATAGTTGACCAATTCAAAGTTTTGATTGTACAATAAAATAAGCATAATTAAAGGAACATAAACTTATTCCACACTGACAAATGTTTCATTTTACAGTGTTTCAAAAAGTTATTTTTTAATGTCACAAAATTTTGTATTAATAATTAAAAATGTATACTCGTATAGTTTTATTCTACTTTTATTTTACAATTTTTACCAGTGATCGGGTTTCGTCGTAACCGACGTCGTCAGACTGGTGGGAAATTTAACAAATTTCTATTATATACAAATGCAAGCAGGGTTTATAAATGATGATTATATATTATTATGGAAATAAAAGAGTTTAAATTAAATTTACTTAAGTGTAAAGTTATTACAATTTTATAAATTTTAGTTTTGTTTGAATGCCCATAGCCCGAAGTATGTCCGGGTAGCCAGATGGAAGATTTTTGCCCTTTCCACCTGTTTTGCCATACGGATCCACTTCATCTGCGCCATCACAGCCGTTTAGGTCTACACCCGTAGCGCTGGGCAAGGAATCGCTGAAAAGAACTGAGATAGTGACTCGATTCTCCAAGAGTTGGGTTTGTGGTCTCGTCATACCTAAACACGTAAATACCACAAACCGTCGACCGAGAGCAAGAGAAAAATTTTACTAAATTGTTCAAGATTTAAAAAGAAAATTAGTTAACTGTAGTTATCGTGGGCTGAGAACCCCGTGTGGACGCGACAACCAATGCATGAGGGCAGCCACGAGGTATCGAAAAATTTGTGTGAATTCATTTAGTGTGACTTGAAGTTAGGTTCGCATCAGCGCAGCGTTGGCAATAGAAGAGCGGTTCAGTGTTGGCAACCTAACTGGTTGCGAATTATGTGGGTATGCATTAAAATATTGTCACAACTCAACATCTTTTTACCCACAACATCTGTTCACTTCCCATCTTCAGTATCCTTTGATCATTTGCCACATTAAAACCTCGGGTAGTGAATCGCGCGTTTATTTCGTTAAACTTTTGTTTCCACCAACCACCAGTGTTCAGCTCCTGATTGGAGTCCTGTCCTAGTGTTGGTGCTGCTTGCAATTTACCAGTCCAACCACCGCAATTCCATCAAGAACGAACCAGGTTAGTGGCATCCATTCCTAATCCATCTTACCATCCACCAACAGTATTTCTTGAGGTGCGTTAGATCCTCCACAATACAATAAAAAAAGGACATTAACCCATTAAGTCTTAACATTTAAAAGTTTTACGAGAGGTTATGCCCACACTGAAAAAACTTTTTATGTCTTCTTATGAAAGTTTGTTAAACGCAGCTGTAATATGTAATGTAATTTGAATAGTTTTTTTAAAAAAAACTTATAATATTTTAATAAAGCGTTATCCAAATGTTTGAAAATATTATTTTTGTCATTGTCCTAATGCAATGTTCTCATTTAAGAACAGAAGTACGAGGTGTCTTTAGAAAATAAAGGGAAATTTTTACTTTAGCGGGTTCGGAGAGTCCAATTGTCAAATTGCTCGTCTCGAAAAACACGTCTTATCTTAGCGGCTGCCACAGACAAAAAAAAACATGAATACAACTGAAAATTTAAGCATACTTTAGGGGCATGTATACTAGAGTGGGCCAATGTTGTATGATTTTTCTTATTCTTTTAGACATCAAAGCTAAAGGGGTCTAAAAAGTTGCATTTTGGATCACATTAACGGTAAAATTATTTAAAAAAATATTCCATACTACTTTTGGCCCTCAACCGAAGTTTGAAATTTATAACTGTCTGAACATTTGGTTAATTATCAGTATTGATAATTTTTTTTTATTTTAGTAGTGATATAACTTAATCACATTACACATTCAAATACGTTTAAGAACTACCGAAACGCAATAATTTTACACTCCGCGGAACTGATTCCGTTGAGCGCCTGGCTAATATTGACGAAAACAATGGTTCATTAAAACAATTTTACCCATTTATTACAGAACAGAGTGCAACTCCCGCCCTTAAATGCTTATTGAATAAGGTTCAATGCACATTATAAATTTTAAATGGACTGATTTTCTTACTTAAATGCGAAATGACAGCCAGTTTAGAGCGGAAATTTGACTTTTTTGAAAACTTCAAGCTCTGGTTGAGAGCCAAAAGTAGTATCAAATATTTTTTGCATTCCGAATAATCCAAAGGGCAACTTTTCAGGCCACTTTCATTTCAAAATTCGGAAAAATAATTATCGGCCCACCCTAATGTTTACTAACAGAATAAAAAAATTGACAAACAAACTCTTCGAACCCGCGAAATCGAAAAATTCACGTTATTTTATGAACACACTGTATTATCAATATTTTAATAAAACTCGCTAAAATATATTTATTTATTAAATAGGCATTCAAACCTGAAGTTTTATAGAAAAAAAACTCTCAGTTTCCGCAGAAAATACAAAATCGTAATTTTCTGATGCTTGAAAATTCATCAAATCGACATATTTTGCGTGTTCAATAATGTGGTTGGATTTCTAATTTTTTAGAAATTCAAAACAACCTTAAGCGGAAAAGATGTTATATCACCTAAAAATAACGGAAAAATAAACAAAAAAATATATCTGTACATTTTTCACGAGAATGTTGGAAGTTTTGATATTTTAACATTTTTCTAAAAAAAAAAATTTTTTTTGGTAAGATTTTTTTTTTTATTTATAACATAGATAAAACATAAGCAAAATGGATGAAATTTTTTGAAAAATGATATGTTTAAGGCAGTTACAGATTTTTTTGTGTTAAATAAAACATCAAAATTCTAGTTGACGGTTATTACTAGTGTTAAACACTGCCATTAATTTTCTTGATTTTTTTAGTTTTTTTTTAATGAGGGGAACTTCAGCCCTACAAAATTGGAGCATTAAATTGTAAAACAAAGTTTCTTGAAAATGTACAGAAAAAATAATAAAAAATATTTTGATAAAAACGCACTACTTTCAATGACGTCACTGGTTCATGTGAATAAACCTATGATCTGAGAGCTATGGAAGATTTCCGGTCTGCTTGTCGCTTCTGGACCAATAGGAAGAACTGAATGAGAATAAGCGGAAATGAACCCTGACGTTACACGCGGAGTTATTTCAGAAATGCAAAACTTTGAAAAATCGTAGCGCCGATAATACCATATATAAAAATATTTTAAAAAAAAATTGACTTAGTTTAACAGTCTATTAACAAATAAAAAAATTTAAAAAAACTTAGCTGGTTTAAGTTGCCAATTTATACACTGTGCAACATTCACCATTTTGCCTACGTTAGAGCATCCGTATTTTTTCAATTCTTACTTCTGCTGTTTTAAGTGAAGTTAAAAAGCTGAAACCCTTGCTGCTGTTAATGATTGAATATTTCACATACTAGGCAATGCCTAAAAACATTTTCCAATTTTAAATCTTCTTCTTGGATAAGTTTGTGTTTTATACTGCCAAACTAATGTATCGATAATTTGTTCGCAAAAAGAACAAACCGAGATAGTATCTATGTATATCTATAAGTAATATTTCGATAATAAAGAATGATGGGGGTAGTTAGGGATATTAATGTGCCAGAAACACGAAGGGGCAATAAAAGTATGGCAATAATATTTCATGGGTTATTAGAGAAAAGGAGAAGATACATTATTAGATAGAAACAGAAGGGACGGAGAAAAGTAAATGCAACATTGTAATTCGCGTGTCTGTTTGCGAAAATTCTCGAAGTTATTAATTTATATTGTAGAAAAGCAAATTAAACTTCATATACATATTTTTATGTATTTCTTTCAAACAGTCACTTTATTTCATTATTTTTTTTTTGTTTTATTCGGGAAATCAACAGTTCTACATACATATTTTTAGTAAACAAACAGATATAGTGTATAAACTCAGAACTAATAACAGATTTCCACAAAGTATACAAAGTTAGTAAAGAAAATATGTGACATATCAAATAAATACTTACAATTTATACATATAAAAATGTTATTTTCATGTACTCAATAATCAAAGATTTTTTAAATATTAATTTTAAGAACATTAAGTTACTGTAAATTAGGGGGGATAAGGACAAAAATGCTTGAAGAGAGGATAAGGAGGGGAGGGGAGATGTACATATTTATTATTATAATGTCTACTAAGTTACATAATACATTTTTAGTGTAAATTTTGAATCTGACAGAGTGATGTTTGTGTAATCTATATTTTTAAATTTTGTATTGTACATTGAAAAAGTCCTACGAAAAAAAGCATTTTTAACATACGATGTTTTACTTATTGGTACATGAAACAGGTGGTACCGTATACAAATCCTGGCTGGCACATGTATTGTTATTAAACCAAGCAGCTCTGTACAGTCAACCATTCCTGTCATAATTTTGTAAAGCAGTAGTTGGTCCGCACACACTATGCGGTATTGTAGAGAAATGATGTTATAACTCAATTTTAATTAAATGAAAATATTCTCATGTAATGAACCAATGAAGTTCCTTTGAATGTGTTCATGTACATACGTGTTTGAATGTGTAGGGATCACAGCCTATGGATCGATGACAAACATGCGTGAAATTATTTCAGCTGAAATATAGAGCAACGACCGATGAAGCAATTCATTATTTTTGTATCGAGTACAGTACATCATAATAAAGTAAATAAAACAACTTTGTTTTCAACCACTTTTTTTTTATTTCCACCGACCGGTTTCAAAGCAAAAAAGCTTCTTCGTCAAGGTTTGCGTAACTGATGAATTAAATCCTATTTTATTTTTATAATGTCAACTAAATACTACACGTGGACCCAATAAATCAAGTATGTTTTGTATATTTATTCGCTATGTAATAAATACACCTTAGAACACCAACATCATGTCTTCTGTCTAACTTCAACTAAGGTAGGAGCTCCAACCTTCAATCAGCTAAATCCTACCATTGTATGTGGGCGTTAGTTTACATTTGAATATATTCTGGGTAAATTCCAAAGTGGTAGAGTGAGAGAATACAGAATGGTCTACAACTTGAGTTGAGTTTAACAGTAAAATAATCATTTTTTTTACTTACTTAACTCGTAAATCCCGATGATTAAAAAAATAACGCGGGTGGCGAAGTGGACCAAAATAGACCAAGTTCAAAAATTCACTTTTTAGGCCTGTTTCGTGGTGTTATTTCTCATAAAAAACCATAGGAATATACTTTTAAATAAAATTATAAGTTTTTTTGTGAGATTTCTCTATTTTATGTTGATAAACACAAAAAGCGACGGCCGACGGGCGTTATAAAATTCACGGCGACGATAACCTCCTATCGAACAAGTTATATTTTTATTCGTGTTTTTAAAAAAAAAAACCGATGATGAATCTGTCCGATAATTTTCATTTATGTCTCGAATTAAAAGGAATAAAAATTAGACTGAACGAAAATCACGTATAAAATTTATTTATCGCGTAATCGATTATTTTCGTATTTATAGGGTCTGAGAATCCCATCTCCGGTAGGTATGAGCTAATCCAACATATCCTAACCTAACCCTGCGTCTTTTGGTTCAGCCGTTTTCAAAGGGCTAGCTTTCATCCAGCCAACACGTTGAACGTTAAGCTACTTTGATTTGTTCAACAAAATGCTTAGGTATTCAATTGAATGCTGGCATTTAATGAACAGCCTAGCCATACAATTGAGTGGCGGGTCTAATGATTTGGCGGTGACATAAAATGTATATGTATTTATTTACAGTATAAATATTATTTTTTTGCTTATTTTAATAGTCTATTCACAAATATTATTATTTTTAAAACCACTGAACTTCCTCGTTGATATATATTTTTTTTAACATTCCTTTTTCAAAGCATATTTTTTCTTCAATAATAACGGAACAGCGCCTTATTTTGGGGGTGGGTGACTAGAATACAAACTGAAGGGTGAATATAAGGGCGAAAGGATAAGAAGAGAGGACATTGTCCAGACAAGCCCATTAACAGCTGGGGGTGGTCCCATTAGGGGTTGCTTTTTGCCTAGAGTCCTGCAAAGTATTACGCTCAATAGGTTATTTTACGATACTAATGCAGTAGCGTACGTGTAAGGTATAATTTAATTTTATTTAATTTTATTTATTGGGGATATCAACAGTAATACATGTAATACAAATATAACAAATAACATATACAGAGAATAAAACCAATGACAGATATCCACAGAAATACATTAAATACACGTACAATACATACTAGTGTGTTTGTGTGAGTGTAAGTGAGTGAGAGGGTGGGTGTGTGGGTGTTATATTGGAAAGAGGGTGTCAGGTATCGAAAATATAAATATATATAAAATATTAAGAAATAGAGATAAAATTTAATCAAATAAAATAAAACTTTATTATAGAAACTAAGTATAAGACAAAAAAGAATGTTTTAAGACGCGCATTTTAAATGTTATTTTTTTACAATCAAATGGATCAATAAGGGGAAAGTTCAAATTATATTCACTAGCAAAACGTATAAGTGGAGAGTTCTGGGCATAGTTCGTACGAACTGCTGGCACATGAAATAGAGAGCTCGACGTGTGACGGGTGCGGTAGCCGGGGACATTTAATGATAACTCTGACAAAAGAGCCGGACTATCAAGGCGTCCACTGAGTATGTCATGAAGCACCCCCATGTCCAACAGTAGACGGCGATCTTCTAAAGTAAGCAAGTGGTGTTTTTTGCAGGAAGACATATAATTGAGATCGGTATACCTGCATCTCCAGTTAAGATGTCTAAGAAATGTCCATTGAATTTTCTCAAACTTTTCTTTATGTGTGACATATTGTGGAGACCAAACAGAAGAGGCATACTCGAGCAAACTGCGAACATGAGCAAAGTAGACCATTTTAATACACGCGATATCATTAAATACCTGACATGTACGAAGTACAAAACCAAGGTTTCTATGTGCACGGGTCAGTATGTCATCGAAGTGATTCTCAAATGTAAGTTTGCTATCAAGAATAACACCCAGATCGCGTACGGTATCAACTCTCTGAACAGGTTGGTTTGATAATATATAATGATATGGGATTGGATGTCGACCTCGCGAAAAAGAAATAAGCAAACACTTTGATACATTGACGTTAATACGATTTTTCAAATAGTATTCTGTCAAACGGTTTAGATCATCTTGAAGTTTAAGACAGTCAAGGGGATTCTTAACTTTGAAGTATATTTTTTTATCATCTGCGTACATCAAAAATCTTGCGTTCATAAATACAACATAAATATCATAGAGATACGCATTGTAAAACAATGGTCCCAAATGTGAACCCTGGGGTACTCCGGAGGAAATATCAGCAAACTCAGATCGAAAACCACCAAGAACAACAGCTTGGCTTCTATTGCTGAGATAAGATAAGATCCATCTGTGAACGTCTCCTTTTACACCCAAGTTTAAAAGTTTTCTCATAAGAATGATATGATCCACTCGGTCGAAAGCTTCAATTATATTTGATTTGGGGAGTTTGCGGCATTGTTTATGGTTCAAAAAACATATTATTTCAATCAAATAATACTATACTTCCACCCCCTAAAATTTAAATGAATAAAATCTATGTTTGACAACAATGTGCACCGATCGCCTAGTTTATAGTTAAAAACATCTCCAAATATAAAGTTTTAATCGGGTTGTGGTCCTGTGATGATTAAAGTCTAACTCCACTCCACCTCAACACAGTTTTCATTTTCTAACACTGAGTTATTTCCAACTCGTTGAAAATGCCCTCCAAAATTTAAATATATTCTAAAATTATTAATATAAGAACGTAAATATTTATTTTTATTACAAAAGAATATTTATAAAATGTTTAAAAAAAAGACTATCGACACTTTTTGTGTCTTGTTGAAGATTTTTAATGAAAATAAAAAAGAAACAAAATTAAACAATGTTTATGATTTATTTATTTGTAATGTATTTTTTTAAATATTGAAAAAAATATATAAAATACCGGTCTCTTACATGTTGCGAAAGCAATAAATTTGGTCACCGGTTATTAACAATTTGCCGGTTGAAAAATATTATCAAAATTTATATTTATAATAAACACGTATTTATTCGGGTTGTGGTCCTGTGGCTAGTGTCTCGGACTCACGGACCAAAGGTCCGTGGTGAGTTATTTACAACTCGTTGAAAATGGGCCTCAAAATTAAATATTTGAATAAATCATAAGAACGCAAATATTTCTTTTTATTTAAAAAAATAAAAAAATATTTATGACATCAGTATATTTTTTTACACAATTACTCGTACAACGAATTATGTTTAAACATTACAAATATAAAGGACAAAAAACTCTCAATTTATTGCAAGGAATATGGAAATAAAGGCATTTATAGGACTTATGTCATTGGCTGGTTTAAATAACCACTTTACAAACTGGGTTACATTCAGAATTCTGCCTTTATTTAAACATCCACATTTCCTCAACTCTTTCATCTGTTGACTTATGTGAGGTAAAAGGGCTTAAACCTTTATTACGTGGGTGAGATTTACCGGCTGAACCATTTTACCTACTAGGCAACTCCTGAAAACAGTTTTTCAAATTTTATACTTCTTATCTGGTTAATTCAATCTTAAGTATTTCAAATGTTTGTAGACAGGCTGGATTTCCCCTCTTATATTTAGGAAAAGCCGGTTTATTCACCGACATTTACAGACCTTCTGTTACACTTAGCCATTGTTTGGCATTTTATGGATAACTTCTATCACCACATAACTGAATATCGCACGCAACTACACTGGCTCAGTATCAGACATGGAAGAAACATTAACATTTTATCACTTTTTTACGATATTTTAAATAATCCCACTTTGCCTGTTTATCTGAGAGGGCTCTTCCAACCTATATCACAGCATGGGCCAACTCTTAGTTTTAGTAACGAAAGAACCCTTTCAATACGCATTCACCGCTCTAACTTTTTTGCCTCGTTTTCCACATTAGTAACTGTTCGATGATGGAATAATCTACCCACTAATATTAAAGAGACTTCTATTGTTTTATTTACATTCAAATTACGTATGAAATGTCACTTCCTTAATTTTCAGGTTTTATTTTTTTCCTCACTCCTTATCCCTTCTCTCTTCATAGTATAGTGTAGATATTAAGTCAATTGTTACTTCTCAAAAAAATTATATGTTTATCAATATTTTATTTCATAATAAAATTATTAAAAAACCAACAATACGTTCATATACCTATGATTTCCTTAAATTCAACGGTTCGGTTAGGTAAGAAAAAATTACCTTAAGGTAATATACCCTGCCCTTACGCATTTGTATGTTAACTCTGTATGTATATAAAATGTTTAAATAAATTAAGTGACATTTAATGCTCCAATCCACCGGTTGCGAAATAATAATGTGCTGTTCCTTGATCAACACAGCACAAACTACGGCTTGCATGCACCAATGTCCCGATCGTGTCGTATTGTAAACTCGAGACAAGATCTGGATTTTTTTGTGTAAGTCTTTAAAGAGTTAAAAAATCACTATGATAGACCCGATCTTGTCTTGGGTAGTAATTTATTTATTTTTAGTCCAGCTTTTATTTTAATTAGTTGAATTTTATTTGATTAGTACCTGTATTTATTATGAGAAATCGTATTTACCATTGTTGGAATGAACTGCATAAGTCCGTCAGTAAATAAATAAGTAATTAAATAAGTTATATAGGTGCAAATTCGATCGACCCATTTCGAAGACCAAATAATTACTTTGCATTTACAATAATTAGCGAAACTCTTGACTGCTAAAATTTTGTAATAATTTGAAGCACCCCCTCCCTGAAACTAACCAATATCAAAACATACTGCTCTACCCTAAGAACAGAAATATCCACTTTCGGAAGACAGCCCTATCCCATCGCCATATTTCGTACTAATATCATAATTTATATCTCGTTATTTCACTACATTAAGGATTATTATTTATTGTGATTACTAACAAGATCTACCAAGGGATTCTGTTATTTATTAAACAAAATATAGTTTCTTTATAATAACCGCGTACACAAAAAATTGCGACATAATATTTAAAGGTGTTTTAGTTGATTTACAAAATAATATTTTAGAATTCGGAATTTGAATTCATCAATTTAATTATTACAAAGAAAAGTTCGATTTTCAATTCGACAGCTGATTTCTGGCTAGTTTGTTCTTAGAGGGGGGGTTAGTGCTACGCTTTAAGCTCCTGACGTCACTACGAGCTGTGAAGATTTATTGTGACGGGCGAATTCTTGTCACCCTTCTTAATTATATTCGAGATGTGTTTAAAAAAAAAATTCATTGCAATTGGATGGTGTTATACAAAAATGTTTCGAGCCACAAAATCGAATGAGTTAGTGTCGGAATCATGATCCAAAAGTGATATTCTTGCAATTTATTATGGAGATAAAAGACGAGTGATACTTTAACCCACAAATTTGGAACATCCAGTGACAGGTTTTATCGCTTTCACTACATCTTCGAGGCTGGTATCTTAATTAATGAGTTCAGTGTATTTATACAAAACATAGGTAAATTATATGAATGTAAATGAAATTAATTGATTTTTATCTTAAGGATCATTAATAAAAAAAATCGGGTAATGTAATGAGTTGATACAATTCTTTTTTAATGAGTAAAGTATTATATGTATGTATTATTTTTAGTGTCCTATCCTTCACGAGTGTAATTTCTGACAATTATAATTTCTGAAAAATAAAGGGTAAAATATCAATAGTAAAAACAAAAAAAAGGTCTCTGGATATTCCAAATTTGTGGATCAAAGTATCACTTCACTTGTATTTCTATAATACATACATGAATTTAATTATTTGAAGTATTTTATATAACCAAACATAAAAATAATACACTTAAACTCATTAAAATAGCATTATATCAACTCATTAATTTACCCGAAAAAAAATTGATAATGATCCTTAAGATAAAAATAACTTTAATTTAATTTACTTTCATATAATTTAGAATTCTCTATCCTTACCTCTGTTTTGAATAAATACACTGTACTCCTCAATTAAGGTACCAGTATCGAAAATGTCGCGAAAGCGATGAAACCGGTCGCTGGAAATTCCAAATTTGTGAATGTAGGTATCACTCGCCTTTTATTTATATAATAAATTACAATGAACTTCCATCAAGAATTTTCACTTTCAAACTTAAATGTTTTAGATATTCTTGCTTTGAAAAAATAATGTGATGAGTTAAAACTTACAAATTCTCTGTAATACCTAGATGTGCTAACTTAAATCCTTGCGACTATTCTTAACATAAAGTTTTTAACTAACGGCAATTAGTTTTTTTTTTATTTTGGGATACATTTTGATAGTAAATGTTCTAAATGTCTAGTTAAGAACATGAATCTTTAATTTTAATTTTTTCACCACAATAAAGGATATTCTATTGATAATTTAAAATTTAAAAATCAAACACTGTTGTTCTTTTTATACTATTGTAAAGTAACATTGTTTAAAACATTTTTGCGTTATTGTTACAACAATGTTTTGAGTATGCCGAATGTTTGCAGACAGGCGGGATTTCCTCCCTAGGGAGTTATTTCGTAATAAATTTGTTGCAACAGAGGGCGAAAACATTTATGAGAAGGGGTATAGAAGTCTAGGCATTTACCGGGCTCATGACCGGTCATTGGCTGGTTTAAGTGACCGCTTTACACACTTTGTAACATTCACCATTCTGCCCATATTTGAACATCCATATTCCTTCAATTCTTTCATCTGTTGATGTTTGTGAGGTCAAAGAGCTGAAAACTTTATTTATGCGGGTAAGATTCATCAAATTTAATTATTTCACCTTCATACTAGGCAACGCCTGATTTTTTTTTTTAAATTTCTATATTAATACATGGACCAGGTGGATTTATCAACATTATTTTTAATTCATCCAAATTTTTGTAGACGAGGACTGAATTCAACTCCCTTGGGAGCTGTGAACCTTAACATATTCCAACAGAGATGAAGAACATTTTATGAAATAATTTAAGGAATATAGATGCCAAAAAATATGCAGAATGGTGAATGTTGCACAATGTGTAAAGTAGCCACTTAAATCAGCCATTGACATGTCATAAGACCTGTAGATGCTTGGACTTCTATATTATCTTCTTTAAAATGTACTTCATCTCTGTTGTAATATGTTAATGTTAACAGCTCCCCAGTGAGTTGAATCCAGTTCTTATGTACAAAAATTTGGACATACTCAAAATATTGTTAATAAATTGACTTAATTAGTCCGTAAATAAATAAATGAATAAAACGAGGATTTTTTTTTTTTGCACTACAACAGGCCAGGAGGCCTAATTACAGTGGTGAATTACATCACAGAACACCCAAGATTGAGAAAAAATACATTTCAATTTTCGTGTTCTCACCGGGAATCGAACTCGGAACCTTCCGTGCGTGAGTCAAGCGTCTTGACCACTACACTACGGAGGCCACCAATTTACTTGAATTTACTGGAACTTACTCAGGTCTATCCGAGGTTCGGCATTTTCTAAAAGAAATACGTCGACAAATAAGATACTAAAATAAATTAATAATATTATTTATAAGTAGCAATCGGTTATATTATTAATACGTTATATTTGCGAATATTAACCACACACTACATAACTTCTTATCTCTTCTCAGCACCCTCCCTCGCATCTATATTTGCACCCCTCGGCTACCCTTAATTTGATATATATTATAAATAATATGAATTATCACTCGCAGCCAAATTATCACTCGAACACGAATTATCAGCGGTTGTAGCCGAAACAAGTAAACTTTCGTGATTTACCACAAACTCGGAAATGGAGAGAAATCGTATTAAAGTTTACTTATATACTGTTTCTCAAATGAGGATATTGAAACAATAGAGAAATGTCATTATTTGTTAAGGTTATCTGATGAAATTGAAGTTTGAATAGTTATAAATTAACGAATTTATTAAAAAACATAATTTTATTTTATTTTATTTTATTTAGGAAATCAACAGTTCTACATACATATTTTTAGTAAACAAACAGATATAGTGTATAAACTCAGAACTAATAACAGATTTCCACATAGTATACAAAGTTAGTAAAGAAAATATTACATATCAAATAAAAACATACAATTCATACATATAAAAATGTTATTTTCATGTACTCAATAATCAAGGATTTTTAAAATATTTATTTTAAAAACATTAAGTTACTGTAAATTAGGCGGGATAAGGACAAAAATGCTTGAAGAGAGGATAAGGAGGGGAGGGGAGATGTACATATTTATTATTTTAATGTCTACTAAGTTACATAATACATTTTTAGTGTAAATTTTAAATCTGACAGAGTGATGTTTGTGTAATCTATATTTTTAAATTTTGTATTGTACATTGAAAAAGTCCTACGAAAAAAAGCATTTTTAACATACGATGTTTTACTTATTGGTACATGAAACAGGTGGTACCGTCTACAAATCCTGGCTGGCACATGTATTGTTATTAAACCAAGCAGCTCTGTACAGTCAACCATTCCTGTCATAATTTTGTAAAGCAGTAGTTGGTCCGCACACACTCTGCGGTATTGTAGAGAAATGATTCCATGGAAGGTGGAGGCAGTGAGAGTAGATACATAAGAAATACCGGTTTTGTATTTAAGGTACTTTATAAATTTGTTTTGAATATTTTCTATTCTACTTATATATGGCATACTGGGGATTCCATATCTGAGAGGCGTATTCCAAATGGCTTCTGACAAATGTATAATATAATGAAATAAGGGCCTTTGGATTATCAAAGTGTTTACTCATTCGAATTATGAAACCTAACATGCTCAATGCTTTGGAGGTAATTTTATTGATATGCGATTCAAAAAGTAGTTTTGAGTCTAAAACAATCCCAAGATCTTTTATTTCGTGCTTTCTCATTAGTACATTATTGTTTAGTTTGTAATCAAAATTAAGAATTTTTCTTTTCCTTGTGATTATCAGTTATTTTTAAATTTTATTTCGTACTTTTTATGACACTTATTATTTTTTTACTCTGAATTTGCAAAATCTGCTCTGAATAGGCAAAAATGCTGGTTGGTGATAAAATCTCCTGGGGGCAACTGGTGATGTCCACACGCTCCACTTAGGAGCAGATGTGGAAAAGAAGAAAAAGAAGTAAAAAAAAAATAATAAAAAAATATAAAGGTACTTTGTACCATATAATATTCAAAATGACAGTATATTAGTTTTTGGTCTTTCGATTAATTAAAATATTGCGATAGTTTATTTTTTGTTTTAATAATTCGATAACGACAATGGATTGTGTTAACAAATGACAACACAATGCATAATAAAGGACATCGTTTTAGGGTTTTATTGTAAATTTATAAAACCCACCCCCGAAAACCGAAGGGTGGAAACAATAGGAAACAGGGTGGTAGCGAAGACGAGACAGAGGGGTAAAAATCATATAATCGTGAATTTTTTAATCAAATTTTCATAGCATCGTCCAAAGTTTGCAGCCATTTTTTCATTATTCAATTTCATCGGCTGGAAATTTGGTGGATATATTTATCTTGTGGCTAGCACGCGGATTTCTCCCAACAGTAGAGTTTCTCTGAAGTTTCAATCGTAAGCCGAACGAATGATTAGCCGAAGACCAAAATTGTCGATCTTCGTTAAAGCATTGCCTTAATCTTTAACAATGTTTTGAGCATATTTAAATGTTTGTAGACAGGTTGGATCTATTCCTAAGAGAGTTATTTAGAAGTTAATGTGTTGTTACAAAGAGAGAAAACATTTTTTCGTCGGCAGTTTATACAAGAACTACGGGACGTGAATCTGACTTGGGAGGACGTACACGAGCGAAAGTAGCAAAGTAGTCGAAAAATATGCCTGGAAAATCTTCGTGGACACCATATGCTCCAACTAGGGAGCAAACATGGAATGGTGATGATGAAAAGCAAACACAATATCTTGTAAAGCAGCAAATTGTCTATTGAATTAATATTTTGTTGCAACAGAGAGGGAAAACATTTTAAGAACAAAAATTGGCAGTCTATGCATTTACAGGGCTTATGACCTGTCATTGGTTGGTTTAAGTGGCCACTTTACACTGTGGAAAATCAATTTCAGGCGTTGCCTAGTAGGTGAATTGCTCCAGCTGAATAAATCTCACCCCCATGATAAAAGTTTCAGCTCTTTACTTCACAAAAATCAATAGATCGAAGAGTTGAGGAAATGTTGGTGGGTAAACAGAGGCAGAATTATGAATTTCACAGTGTGTAAAAAGGCCAGTTAATGACAGGTCTTAAGCCCTGTTATTGCTTAGACTTCGATATTCCCTTAATTAATTAATTATGGATAACTTATATAGCGCCATTTTCGTAATAAAATACCTCAAGGGCGCTTTACATGGTGATTCTATTGTTAAGTTAATTTAATTGAAGCTTTTAAATTTGTAATTTAATTAAAATAATTTATTTAGTTGTCACATGCTACGGATTTATTCAAATGATTTAGAGAACAAGTGGGTTTTAAGTTTTTTCCGAAACATCACTTCACTTTCACAGCCTCGCACCTCTGCTGGGAGAGCATTCCATGCCATAGGGCCTGCGACCGCAAATGCGCGTTCACATCAAAAATGTTTCCTTCTCTGTTGCAACAAAGATCTAAACAACTCGCTAGGGAGAAAACTAGTCTGTCTGCAAACATTTGGACACACTCAAAACATTATTTGGTATTTACTCACAAATAGCAAAATATAAAATAAAATAAATGAAATATTAAATAGCACACTTGAATATTCATAAGAAAGAAAAATTACATATGTTTCACTGATTATAATATGTTAACACCAATACAATACAAAATTATCCATAAAATGTATTTAAAATCAAGAAATAATAATCATGGGTCAATAAAATTAGTTAACATTTTTTTATTTATATGAGTCGTGAGTTTTATTTTCTAAATTTTTTTGAAGAAAATTTACTCGAGAATTTTTTGAAATTCATTTTATTCCCACCGAACTGCAAAAAGCAGTTTTTTTGCAGTGATTAATGATTTTATTTAAAAAATAAATATATCTGCCCCAGAATACTTTTTAAAATAAGAAATGTATTGTAACAGGGAAAGCGCTCGGTTCCTTTGATCCTGTTTCTAAGTTGAAAATCGTTTGAGTCTGTTGATTGTAGTGATTTTTTAACATCCCCGAAATCGGGCGATGAATGAATTTGGGATTTTATAAACGGTGCGAGGCGGGGTGAGAGTAGGAGCCGTTACAGATAAAAATTAAGCGAATCCTGTGGTTATCGAAAAAAATCGACTTTGATCCCTTTGATATGAATGAAATTAAAACCTTTTTAAAATCCACAATATTTTTTAATATTTACATAAAAAAACGAATGTACAAATAAAAGAAACTGAACCATGGTAAATATTTTTTTTATATACAGGAGATCACCTAGTCTCCATACATTTTTGGGCTAATTTTAAAAGCCCCGGCCGTCTAAATAAAATTAAATATTAAACAAGAGTACAAGATTTTTGGTATTATTCTATTGAACTCTAAAACCTACTTCTACTATCTATATAAACAATTAGTAACGAGAAAAGGTTCAAAAAGGCTATAAAAAATGGATAGTGGAGCTAGGTAGGAGTAAAATGGATTGTCTCATTCGCCCAAATCAATATAAAATCAACTGCTCCACAAGTGTAAGGGTATTACTTGCAAAACCGGCAAAATCCAAAATTTAAAAAAAGTAAGATATTTATTGAAACTTTTTCAGAGTACAATTTTTTACAACAATTTCAACTTTGTCAGTTAAAAATACGGCTTAATTTGTAAGATTTGAAATTTAAATTATCAGTTTCGTTGCAAACACGGCAACCTCTTCTTGAGTATATATATATAACTATGCACAAGACTCTTTCTTCTATCGTTTTTGCTCTAACTATTTATTTTAAAATAAATTAAGACTGATTCCATATGGTTGCGACACGATCTCACATGCTATTTAATGATGTCCACACTTACACACACCTGAACACTTACTTCCACATATACACAAACACACCTATACACTTACTCTCATATAAATACATATAAACACACCCTTTTGTTATAACACAATTTAATATGTATGATTTTTATTTAGAAACTTTGCTGGTATGTCCTTAAACCGTATCTTTTTTATATCATTGTCAACTGTTTGTTTCTGTGTAAAAATGTTAATAATGCTGAGTTCTATTTAAATAATGCGTTTATATTTGGTGACTGGCAAAATAAAAATTATCCCAATCTAGGTGATCTCCTTTGTTTATTGAAACGTCAAGGACAAAAAACGATGAAAGTAATATCTTTAAGCCAACCAGAAAACAGACTGGTCAAAAAAATTATCTCAAAAGATGTATGTTATATTTTTTACAAAAAAAAAAAATAAGAGGACACAGCAAAGTCAAATTACATCAATTTATAGTCCTTCAAATATAGTTTGAACAGATTGATAGCTGTCAAACTAATTTTATTAGTAATGGGAAATTACTGATCACTGATGAAATCGATTTTATCCGTTATTTCATGCAATCTTGAAACTCTGTTTCCGAAAATTGATATGAAAAACGCAAAAACAAGCCTAATATAGTGTGTTTAACACAATTATTCACTAAAAAATGAGACATTTATACTTTTTTCATGAACATCACCAAATTAATTATTATTTTATTCGATCAATTTACATTGATCTATTTGTCCCATTTCTAACGTTTTTTGCAAAATGATGTAACCTTGTAAGAACGCCATTAATAATTAGGTTAATTTTAGTTTTAAAGCTGATTTTATAAATTGATAATGATTTATGTTTCAAGCATTGTATTAAAAAAAATAATTAACACGCCAGATACAAATGATTTTTCGTGTGTCAATATAAATAACTCCTTTGGCGTTACTGCAAAATTATGTCGTCACATTTTCTGACAACTGTCATTCTAATCATGTTACATTTTAAGGACTATAGTCAATAATTTATGAAGGTACTGAACGTCATTGACACATTCTGGTCGTGCGGTTACGAGGGGAGATCCCAGCAGAATGCTCGTAAGAGGTTTTTCTGTAATATGAATACCAAAAACACGCAAGAAATCCGCTCAGAGTAATTTCTGCTGCCCCAAGAGTGTTCAATGTCCTGGACAAACGAATTAAGTTCTCCAAAATAAAGGCATTTTTTAGGAGAAGTGTACAAGTTCGGATTTTGTCTAAGGAAAAAGACCATTGCAGGAGACTACTGCGTGACATTGCATTGATTTACATACCATTAAGCGTGTTGTCCAGATGTTTGGTAAATTCATGTTTGTGTTATAGTTTTTACTTTTAGTATTCTTTGATAATATGCAGACTTCCACTTTCCATTACGTTGTATCCTAAATTAATACAGAGCTCTTTGCCTTATAGAGTTAAGGATTCGATATTATTTCTTTTTAATGTATATATTTACATGAATAAATCAATACAATTTTATAAAAATAACAATTTTCCATCAATAATCATACAACAATTCTTATTTACAAAAAAATTGTCAAAAATGTATTTTCCTGCATTGTTTTCTCATTTATTCCCATGATGGGACGTGAACAGAAGAAGGTGTCAAAAATGCTTAACTTTTGTCTACTTAAAATTCCATTTTGAAGGCAAAAAAACTGCTTTTGCAGTTTAGCGGGAATTAAAAAAAAAAAATTGTTTAGAATTTAAAAAAGAAAAAATAAATCAAATACAATATTGTAAGTAACGAAAAAGCCAAATTCGGAGTTTCGAGAATAGATGTCTCTAAAGAATCTCGGGCGTGCGGTGGTTTGACTTTGTAACGAATGTAGTGATAAAAGAACGGACGCAGCAAACTCCGGTGACAACTGTTACTATGCGTAGACGATACGGTTGGGTTCGCCATGTACTGCGGATGCCTCCTAAATTCCTTAACCACGCTTGCCTTCTATTACAAAGCATCAGGTTCTCGATGTCCTGGACGTCTACTACTGACTGTTTGTCGGCAGTTTATGTAAGAACTATGGGACGCAAACCTGACTTGGTAGGATGTACAGCAGCTGGCAGCCGACAAAGATGCCCGTATCATTTTCGTGGACACCCTACGTTCAAACTAGAGAGCGAACATGAAATGATGATTAAAAGCAAACACAACATCGGGTAGAGAAATTTTTTTCTTTTAAATGCCGAATAACCTTTACCATTTTGTCCAAATTTTTGCAACAGAGAGAAAATACATTTTTGAGAAAGGAAAAGGGCACAGTCCCAACTGCATCAGCATTCAACAGCAACAGTTGCCTGTCCCGCCATATTTAACCCACCTAAGCTTTCGCGCATCTAAGGAGCTCCCAACGCAATACACATGTCTGGACAAACCAAAAAAAAAGTGTAAAATTTGTAATATTGGTTATCAGATCTACATTTTACGCTGGTTGCATGACCCCTGTCAAACCATTCAGCATCTCATATCTGGCTTTATCCAATAGCACACAGCGCCACATGACGTGTTTGGTCGATGGGAGAACTCCAGTACAAGGTAGGTAATCATATTTATTTGTGTTTGGATTCTGTGGTAAAGTGAATGAAGATTACGCACAGCAACGCCAAAATTCCGTGAACCAGCAAAGCGAAATATTCGAGCGTCTGGCAAGTGGCGCGATCATTTATATTTTCTCGTGGTGATTGCAGTTTTGAATTTTTGAACCGAAGAAATTTATGATGGATTTTGTAAATGTTGTTACAATAGGTAGCATAGAGAGGTGACAAAATTGAAATATGGAAGTCTAGGCATGACAAATGGCGGCCAGACAACATCGGCCTGGAAAACAAAACGCATCTTGTATTTCCTCAAAATTTTTAAAAAATTACCGTTTAAATTGATATGTTATTTATTATTTGTATACTTCAAGACACAATACGGAAACTGATTGGTGATAATCTACCGGAAACTACCCCCCATGTTCCATATCAAAGGCGAATCTCCTTACAGGGGTGGCTTATGAATTTTCTCCTTTCATATTAAGTCGTATTGGAATCTTTGATATCAAAGATTTCTGATTAGCTTCTAAGAAAAAGTCCCCTCAATAGAAAATTGGCCTAGGCTTTGATAACCATAATCGATTGTCTCAAAGGAATAAAGAAAAATCAATGGTAATTTATTGAAACGCAGGGTAATTTAACGGATATTTTTTTCTATCAGTGAAATTGTCGTTTATTTTGAAGAAATCGATATTTTATTCCTAATGTTATAGTAAAGTACAGATTCGAACAAAATAATTTCAATAACTTTTTTTTTTTTAAACCAAAAATCCGGCATTAGTTTCCCCCTCTAAGGGAATTTTCAAATGTATATAAAGATTAAGTAGAGTGAAGATCATCGTAAACAGTTACTCACATCTTGACAACCTCGTGGTCAGAGCGTTTGCTTACCATGCAAGAGTTCTCGGGTTTAATTTTTGAGATGGTTGAAAAGGAATGTTTATTGTAAAACGTGCTTTTACTCTAAAAAGAATCATAGACTGAGACTGGCACCTAAAGCGTAAGATTGATAATTTTACCTTCAAATTACAAAAAATGATCAAGATACGCTGCGATTGGTGTACCAATGAGTGGCCTATGCACTACTAGGTGCAGAGAGATAATGATGGTGAAGATGATGAACTTCGAAAATTACAATGAGGAACTTCAGCCCTACGGGAAATTGGATACAAAAAATGTTTTTTTGCGCGCGGTAAAAATTAGAGCATTAAATTGTAAAGTAAAATTTCTTAAAAATGTACTAAAAAATTTATAAAAAATATTTAAATAAAAACGCACTACTTTAACGTGACTGGTTCATATGAACCAACCAATAATGCAAGAGTTGGGAAGGATATCCGGTTGGTTTACCGTAAACGAATCAATGGGAAGAACTAACAGAGAACAACCTCTGACGTCACATGCGGAGTCGTTTCAGAAATACAAAACTTTAAAAAATCATTGCGCCAATAATACGATAAGTCAAAAAAAATAAAAAAATTTTGGCTTAGTTTAATAGTCTATTAACAAATAAAAAAAGGAAAAAAAGACACTGAATTTCCTCATTGGATGCGTCGTGTTTGGCGTGTACATTGGTATATCATAATTATTGGAAAATTGCAAAGTGGTTACTTATTTATAAAAAAATATTTAGGAATTTACATTTGTTTGAAGAAACTTGTTACATTTTTTAAAGAACGCATTTATTGACATATTGTGAAAATGATTTTTTTTTAAATTATTTATTTACAAATATTATGATACATTTGAAAATATATATCAAAATATTGATTGGTACACATCTTAATAATTATTATATGGAGTGCTTTCGTAACAAAACAATATATAAAACTATTTTAAGGATTCAGTTCCTGATTTATAAAAAAAAAAAAATTAACATAAACAAGCGTTAAAAGTATGTATATATAACTTTTATTGTGTTTCTAAAACGCATCATGCAAGCGTGTACACAAAGTGTCACGATGTTTCAAATTATTCTCTATTTTTAATTTTTTAACACAAGTAAATATATTGAGTTAGTTTGTTCATTAGAATCAGGTTGTAGTCCTGTGGTTAGTATCTCAAACTGATGAATTACGCTCAAAATAAAATATTTGGGTAAATTGTAAGGATGCAATTATTTCTTTCTAAAAAAAGTTTAAAAGTAATAATATTAATTAGTTTTAATTAAAAACAGTTTACGTATTTATTGATTCCAAATTGGAAAACTTATAGAGTTCTTCTTGAAATAATAAATTTACTGTTTTTTTTTGGTAATATTATTTTTATACAAAACCATGTTAATTGACCTTCACGATTCCGTAATTAATTTTTTTAATACATTGCAAAATATGCACATCATATTTATCGAATACAAAAGAGAAAAAAGTCGTGTAAAATAGACGTACATATTACAATTTTGAAATTGCCTTCCTAGAGAAATCCCACTGTCATGAAATATATCGACACCCGAGTATCGACTCGTATCGACGATTGAATAACACGATTGCCCTACCTACCGGCATAACCTTTGGCATGTTGGTTCTGCATCGTGGCCGGTAGAACAACATGTGTTGCCTTTATCGAAGATAATTAACGTTTATCTTAACATTCATTTAATTAAACTAAATAAAGAACTTCATAAAAAAACAAGGGAACTTGCTCAAGTAAAAAATCATAAATACGTATGGATCAAACATTGCCGTATTTATTTACGAAAAAATGATACATCCCCGCCTATTCTAATAAAATCAGAATCGGGCCATAATAAAATGTTCTAGAGACTATATGTCAATGTTCTCTCTCTGTACTCTTTTTTCAATTGTCTTTTTTGTACAACTATTTCACACCTAATAATATACTCAACATCACTATACAATCACTTATACATAATTCCACACAAATACACACAAACACACCTCTACACTTCCTAACATACAAATACAAATAAACACATCCTTTTATTGTACCACAATTTAATATGTTTACTTTTTATCTAGAAACTTTGCTGGTCAGTCTTTAAACCGTATCTTTTTTATGTTGTTATATCATTGTCGACTGTTTGTTTCTGTAAAATAAATAAATAAATATCTTAATTAAATAAGGACAAATAGACCGAATTCATTCAGAATATCGGAATTATGTACGTGACCACCAATTAGTTGAAAAACATGAACGCCCAAATAAATATCCCTTCTCCCCAACGATGATCGGTAGCCCAGCATTCCTAGTCAGAAGTCAGTCGGGAGAAGTCACGGGTAATATCCATACTCCCTAAGATACAGATAACGCAGAATTTTTTCCTGTACCATCTCTGTTATCAAGGAATACGTGGTTTCATTTGGCGACCAAATGATGGAACTAAATTCCAAGCAAAGCGAATTGGACGCCGTTGGGTTATTTTTTATTATCCAGGTGGATGAAAAATATAATTCTGCTTGTAAAATAAAACCAGAATCATTGATGAGTGCTTTTGACATGATGGTTTCTCTCAGGTTACACCCTGAAAAAGAAAATTGCGTGGAGATATGTCCGCCTTGTAGTGTACTGAGAAGCGATGATAAATATTGGTTTTAGTTAGTCTTCTTCGTTTATTCTCAAATGTAATTTTAAAAAATTATATCGTTAAGTGTCCTTCGCACGGGAAACCCCAGTGAGGGCGTGTAAAGTGGCCACTTAAACCAGTCAATGACAGGTCATAGGCCCTGTAAATGCCTAGACTTCCATTTTACCTTCTCAAAAATGTTTTCCCTCTCTGTTGAAATAAATTTAAAAAGGTCATATTATTTTTATTATTAAATATAGTTTGTAAGCAAAAAATATAAATAAATAAAACTGATTCTATACTAAAACTATTCTGTTTCTGAATAGCTGAAGTCTAAGACTGATGACATAATCTGTAAAATATTTTTATTAATTGATAGGTAAGTGATGATAATTGGTTTAAATTTATTACCAATAATACTTTTTTTTATATATGGCACCCACTCAATATTCACGAGTGGTTTAAAAAAATAATAATAGATAATGCAGTGTCCACGGGTGGTATTTTATGAGCCTTCCCAACCGGAAACGGATATTGCGACGTTAAGCCTTCACTTCGCGCGCTTTTTGGAATTCAACCCCCTCTCCTAAAACTCGCATAGACTCCCGCGAATTTTCGAATTCCTGAGAACGTCGAAATTCGGCTCGCAGATAATGTGACATATAAAAGTATAACGCTGTCGAAATGCGATCTCTTAAGAGACCGAGATGCAAGGCCGGGCAATTTTGATAAAGTATATGAACATTGTTTTTAGGCTCTCTCTCAATAATGCTTCCCTGACTCTAAGCAAAAAAGAAAACTGCACGTCGACTTATTTTTCATAACTAAAATCCACAAAATCTACGTTTTGCTCTCCCGTTAAATAAAAAGCTTGGCCAAACAGCATTAACTTTGTGGCCAAACATTTTTACATACAAATAAAATCTTACATACAAATAATAAAGGGTTCAAAGTAAATAGTATGGAAAAATTGACTGTCCTGAACTACTTTGCAAACTTTCTATCAATGTTCCTTCCAAAGTTTTAAGAAATAACCCTCTTCTTCACATACCTCTTGTTTCATCTAATTATAGGCAAAATTCATATTTATGGCGAACTTTTAATAATTTTAATGTAATAAATAAATCATTAAACATAGATTTATTTGCAAATAATCTTAATGACGTACGGCGTTTGCTTTCGAAATAACTCGTAGTATTTTTTCTTTTCTTTTAAATTTACATCTAATTACTATTCATTTTATGCTCGAGAATCTTTTTTAACTTACTGTGATGCTACTTGTGAAAATCTGTAATTGGCTTGTTTGTTATTTGTTTTGTAATAAAAATATGGGATAATTATAGCTGTTGGTTATCAAAATAAACAAAAAATAAAATCAAATAAAATAAAAATTTCACATTAGGAAAGCTTTAAAAAATAATGTTCCTTTGATCAATAATCAAACAAACTTCCAATATAGTCCTTTATACGATGTTCCACTGTAATGGTCACCCTATTAAACCTACTAAGGTTATCCCCTCCCTCAGTCCCCTCTACTTTTTTCATTCATTCTCAAACAAAAGAATATTTAATTTAATCAGTGCATGTTTGTCCTAATCAGTACATTTGCGTATTTAAATGCATGTCGCGTTGGTTTTATATTTTTGTGCAACAACTATGGTGAAGGTGTATAGTGGGTTTTGCAAATTGGTTTGCATGTTGGTTTAATTGGTGTCCTGGTGAAGAGACGGGTACGTCTCGAAACCGGTAGACATAGAAAAGTCAGTAAGTGGTTATATAAAAATATTTAATAACATTTAGTCAAAGTACCTTTTCCTTTTACGTATGCCCGAAGACGGCAAATTAAACTGTGCGCTTTTTTGGGTATTTGGATGGTCTTAACTCACATTCGGAACAATTCATTAAAAAATAAAAACAATAGAGACACGCCAATCGTAAATATTTATAGCGTGTAAAAAAAGTTGCTTAGTTGCAGTACTTAAGGTAGAAAATACGGTTATACCTTTATATGAAGAAAAGTGAGGCCGTGTTTCCTCTTAAGGGTGGCTTTATATTTATGTCAGACTCTGGCGTTCACTATATTAAGATCAAAATATGCTACATTTGAGTATAAAAGAGAATTTTTTTTTCTTCTGAAATACTCAAATATTTCTAATTTGGGGTCATTTTCAACGAGTTATAAATTACTTACTAATAAAAAATTTGAATCAAGATAAGGTTGAAAGGACTTTAAATAGAAAAAAAAATTACAATGTTTGAGTATGTCCAAATGCTTGCAGACTGGCTGGATTCAGGTAATAAAGGTGATAAAGGTTTTAGCTCTTTTAATTCACAAAAGTCAATTGATGGAAGAGTTGAGGAAATGTGAATGTTCAAACATGGGCAGAATGGTGAATTTACACAGTAGGGAAAGTTGCCACTTAAACCAGCCAATGACAGGTCATAAGCTCTGTAAATGCCTAGACTTCCATATTCCCTTCTCAAAAACGTTTTCCCTCTCTGTTGAAATAAATTTGAATCTGAAGAAAAACAATATCTTTGTCATTGAGGGCAGATAATATAAAGAATTCTCTTTTTACATTTACATTTGATGATATAGCTTTTTTTAAAATAGTAACTTTTAAGTGTGTTCGTGATGAAAAACGAAGACAATCATTTAGCGAGCCACAGTTTGGGGTGGCGGGTAGTTACGACAATATTGATACCAAGAGAGGGGTAACAGAGGAGGGTAGTTAGATTAACAATAGATCTTTATGCGGCATGGAAAATGTGAATCCGCCCTTTGCTTGGAGCCCATTTGCAATATTAAAAATGCTTTTACCAATATCTTCGCTGTCTTTATAGACATTTCAATACTCACTTCGTGGTTTCAATGCGAATATTAAGGGTATACTTACTTTGCATTTATTTATTTTTTAATGGAAGCAATATTGATAAAATAATTAGACGAATTCACAACACTATATAATCGATTAGATACTTCTATGTTAATCTGGCTTCTATGAATTTTTGTATGCTTCTCTTAGTAAATAAGTGAGTTCTCTTATAGGCAAACGAATTAACATTCTAGAGATTTCGCTTAATAAAGCATTTTTTTTTAAAGTTTACCTACCTACATATTATAATTAAAAGTACATCACTTAAAAATTTATCTAATTATATAATTTATTGTTTAGGCTTTTACTTTGTGAAATA
Source organism: Micrasema longulum (assembly GCF_059751315.1). Taxonomy (NCBI): domain Eukaryota; kingdom Metazoa; phylum Arthropoda; class Insecta; order Trichoptera; family Brachycentridae; genus Micrasema; species Micrasema longulum. Next base: position 471,148 of record NW_028277733.1, read on the forward strand.
ACATACTCCAGTGGCAAAATATGAAAGAAATGTAAATCTTTACTACATAAAATATCGTTTGGCTCTGGTGTAACACGAGCCTACATAAGTTACATGACTTGTATTTTTATTATATATGTACTTTTTGTAATCTTCATGCGGACATTTTCACATCGGACGAAGAAAGTTAAAATGTATGAATATGCTAAGTTTTAATGTAAAAAATATTTATCCTTACTTTGCAAATAATAATTAAACAAATGAAAGTAATGCCAATTTTGCAATAAATCTGCTATTCTGTATAAGAAAAAGAAAGAGAATAGAACCTAAATCAAGGAAGACAGAGACGCTGTTTTGTGGCTGGCGTCTGTGTAGAAAAGACAAAAACAAAAAATAAATCAGTTAGTTATTGGCAGCAAGAGGAATGCATGATAGTTGAATGATTTCAAATTTATTTTGCTGTAACAGGCCTAAAGTCTATTATATTTTTTACAAATTTTACAACGGTATTGTCTTATTATTTATTTTATTTTTTTATTTTTACTATTAATGTTATTAATTAATGCTTATAGGAGAAGACCCGTGCCAAGGCAGACTAACATATTATACATTTATTTATATATTTCCATATACATACATACACACGTGTGTATATATATATACATATATACATAGAAAGATAAACACAGTTTTTCGGGGCCAGACCGCGGCATCAGTATCTATACCGTAAGACTTGTACAAATTTATGTCGATAAGAACTGAATTTAACCCTACTGGGAAATATTGCTATGAAGCTGCAAGACGTGTTAAGATATTTATAGTAAAACGCCCTTGAGGTGATTTTCACAAAAATAGCGCTGTATAAATTATCCGCAATAATAATAATAAAAACATATTAAAACAGAGATGGAAAACACTTTTGAGAAGGGAATATAGAAGTCTAGGCATCTTCAGGGTTATTAACTTGTCATTGGCTGATTTCAATGACCACTTTACACACTGTGTACCATTTACAATTTTACATGTATTTGAACATCTATGTTCGTCCAATTCTTTCGTTTATTGATCTGCCAATGACAGATCATGAGCCCTGTAGATGCCTAGACTTCTATATTATCTTCTCAGAAGTGTTTTTCATATCTGCTGTAATATGTAAATATTTACAACTCCCTAGGGCAGCGGCCGGCAAACTCATTAGTCAGAAGAGCCAAAGATTAGCAGTACAACAATTAAGAACTCTTTTGAGAGCCAAATTCATTTTCATTGAAACAATTCCTCTTGAAAGCCAACAAACATTACTGGTTTTTCTTTTAGTTCAAGGTTTACCTCTTCGTTTTAATTCTCAAGGCACTCTCTTAATACCCATCCACAATTCCTCTTTCTTCTCTAACTCATATAGTGTCCATGCAGCTTGACTGTGGAATCATCTGCCATCCACCATCAAAGATGTAACTACATTATCTCTGTTTAAATCACGTCTGAAGAAACATCTCCTTTCTCTTCTTTAATCTCTCCTCCTTTCCTCTTTTCTCTATTTTCCTTATTCCCATTGAGTAAAAGTTTTGATTTGAGGTAATTTATAAACAATTACGTTTTTTTATATGTTTATATATCTTTAGCTTTTTAATCTTTATTTTCTATTGAATATGTGACGTAACTTGAATTATAAAAATAAAACTATAATTTTATTGGTTAGTTGGAAGACATTGCCATTTGGCAATAAGCCCGCCAAGTCCGGCTCTTATGTTGGAGTTATCATTAAATGTCTTCGGCTACCCCACCCTTACTCGTCGAGATTTCTATTTCATGTGCCAGCATTTCGTACGAACTATGCCCAGAACTCTCCACTTATACGTTTTGCTCGTGAATATAATTTGAACTTTCCCCTAATTGATTCATTTGATTGTAAACAAATAACATTTCAAATGCGCGTCTTAAAACAAACTTTTTTGTCTTATTTTATTTAATTTTATTTTATCTCTAATTTTTAATATTTTACATATATTTATATTTTCAACACTTGACACTCGTGCAATATTTACACACATGTCCACCCTCATTCCAATATAACGCCCACTCACCCACCCCTCACTCACTTACACTCACACAAACACACTTGTATGTATTTGATGTATTTCTGTGGATATCTGTCATTGGTTTTATTCTATGCGTATTTTATTTGTTTTATTTTTGTTGCATGTATTACTGTTAATATCCCCATTAAATGAAAATATTTTTTTTTTTTTTAATGTCCAATTAACATTTTATACAAAAAGTTAAATAAATAAATAAAATTATGTAGCAGAAAACTTGCATATTCACTCTCTATTTTAAGATAAAATATTGAATTGACGATAATAAAGAGCCTTAGCTATTGTACAATTCTGTTGACAATCTTGATTACCAATTGCAAATCATTCCATTTATTTTTAGAAATGTCTACGGACAAAGCGCTTCTTGGTAAATGATGCAATAGTAAACAAGTATCTCGGGATAAATTTTTGCCTTCAAAATAGAAACAAATCCTTTTCTCCCCCCGGTAATACTTTTTGGCCCATCTGTTAAAATTGAAACAATTTTATCGAGTTTGCGATGATGTTTATCAGTCCATTTAATGACAGCATTTTCAATATCCTCGCCACGTATTTGACCTTTCTGTGACAATAATCCTAAAAACTCCTCAATAGGACTGTTGACAATATACGCGAAAAATGGAACTAAGGCTGAGTGAGCCACACTCGAATGGCTGGCGGCCTCCGTGGTGTAGTGGTCAAGACGCTTAACTCACGCACGGGAGGTTCCGGGTTCGATTCCCGGTGAGAACACAAAAACTAAAATGTGATTTTTCTCAAGCCTGGGTGCTCTGTGATGTAATTCACCACTGTAATTAGGCCTCCTGGCCTGTTGTGGTGCAAAAAAAAAATGTGAAAAAAAAAGGAGGTTGAATCCAGTTGTTGTCTACAAAAATTTAACCAAATAAAAAACATTGTTAATACAAATTAAACCATATTAACACTATTACATTTTTAAAGTTATTAAATCATATTAATAATATTACATTATTAAAGTTATCTAATTCTCAACATTCAATACGGAAAGTATATTAAAAATATTTAAGGTTCATACAGTAGACACTCTTTATAAAATAAACTATTTTAGACAAATATATAAAAAAATAATAATTTGAGATGAATAAGTCACGCAGGTACCAACATAATATTAAAATTCCTAAATTCCACACAAGTAATGGTCAAAATAGCTTTGTCTTCAATGGTGTAAAATATTATAACAATCTTCCCAATGAACTAAAAACTATTAAAAATAATCCATCAATGAATAAATTTAAAATAAATCGAAAGAAATTTTTGAACACGTGTAAAAAATACATTAAATTTTAATTATAATGAATGTATTATTGTTTTATGTTTTTTGTTTTTTTTCTTAATATATCCTGTTTTTATTTTTTTCTCATGAACTCGTATTTATAATTACATAAATTCTTATAATAAACAATAAACGACAACAGTGTAAGTCACTCTCCAAGCACAAGAGTTACTCTCTTTTTTGGAGAGTTACAGTGATAATATTTACTAGATGTGTAATAGTAGATATGTATAAAATTTAAAAAATCATAAAACTTTTATGAAATTTATTAATAAAAAATAAAAAAATAAAAATGTATAGATGTTTTTTGGAACCTAAACCCCTTTATCTAGTATTAACTCTTGAGTCTCAAATAGCAAGGTTTTTTTATAACGTGGCGATTTTAAAAACTTATCTACCATACTGTTGGACAGTTACCTGGATGTACTTTCGAACTGTTTAGGGGAGGCAGCTTAGAGTAATACCACGCCGCTGGCTAATAGAGTTGACCACACGGAGAAAAAACATTATCTGATTATTGACCATGAAGTTAGCTAGAGAACCGTACAATACGGTAGAATACGGTAGCTTTCGGTAGTTTTGGTGTAAAACGTTTTTCTTAATAAAATGGCTGTATAATTACTTGATTAGTAATGCTTGATTATAAGGCCTGTATTATAACCATTGCATTGGTATTTTATAGTAACAAAATTTGCCTGTGTAAGAAACCGTATAATACGTTAAAATACGGTATTTTTCTGTAGTTTTCATAGAAAACACTTTTTTTTTAAATGGCCGTTTAATCATTTTATAAGTAATATTTCATTATTATCGTCCATAGCGCACTGCCTCATTACAGTACATAGAGCAGGGTCAAATATATTTTTAGTTTTTCGCTTTTCTCACGTAAATTTTCCGTAAAGAAAGCCGTTCTGTCATGAAACATGAAATTATTCATTAATAAACTTCTTAACAGACAAAATAAAACAAGTATAATAACATCGTAGTAAAAAAGTATTTATTTTATCAAAAAAAGAAACAATTAAAACTACCAAAACTATGGTAGGAATGGTAGGAGACTACGGTATACTACTGAGCAATTTGATAGACTACGGTATTTTTACAATTCTAGGATAGTGTCGTGAACTCCAGATCAGGAGGTCTGTGGTTTGAATCTCGCTCTGCCGCAACTGTTTCCCATTTGCTAATACAGTTATTGACAACTCAAAGAAAATATATTAAAAAATTAAATACCTGGGTACATCATAGGATCTTCAGTGTTTTTTTAAATATTAACTACTTTCTCTGCATTTGGCGCCATCGATAGGCGGTATTACGATGAAGATCACAAAATGCTCTCGGATTCTTTAATAACGGAATTACATATATAACGGACTAATGTACTATGCTCTCTGTAATCCTATGTAGATTTGTTGTTTCAAATGACTTATAACATCAGATCGTTAAATTTATGCATCCACTCTACGCAACGACAGTCTTCGAGGATATTTTTTATCTTCCTGTTTTGGATATAAATGTGTTTCCTAATATCTCTCCCTCCCCAAATACAATAAATAACAATTGCAGCCGCCACTGGCTGCCGAATTCGCTATTCGGTCTGATATGCAAAGGAAAACACTTATTCAATATGAAATATGGAAATATAACCCGGCAAACAATATTCAAAGGCGGAGTATCAAAATTCGCAGCAGATAAAGGGTGGTTCAAAAACGACCAAACTGTTTAATTATTTCAGCAATTCACTCGAACATTTTTTTATTTTTTTATTTATTAATTTTTCACGCCCACAAGGCTTTTACATACATGAAAGTTATATAAAATATGAGTATATAAACAACATAAAATTTAAAAAATACAATATAAAGCAACAACAGATAGAACAGTGTAAAGAAGTAAAGTTGGTATGAAAAAAAAACATGAGTATATAAACAACATATTTTTTTTTTCAAATACAATATAAAGAAATAAAAGATAGGAACAATGTTAAGAAGTATAGTTGGTATAAAAATAAAAAGATCAGTGTATTAACAACATAATTTTTTAAAAATAAAAAATAAAAAAAACAATATAAAGTAATAAAATATAGAACTGTGTTAAAAAAGTTAAGTTGATTTAAAAAAAAAAAACAAAACAATTTTTTTATATTTTAAAAAAGCTAAAGAAATGCCGTTAAAGGTTTAAAGCAGCTAGGTACATAATGTTATAAAATACAATTTAAACAGAATATTAAGTTCTATTTGATATGGAACATATATTGATATTTAAAATTTACATGACTCACGTTAAAGACATAGCTGTGTTTAGCATATTGGTGCGTGAGTACATGCATTCGCATTGAATAATTCATCATTCTGTCCATGTTTTAACATCCTCATTTCTTTAACTCTTCCATCTGTTAACTTTTGTGAAATAAAATAGCGGAAACTTTTTTTGATGTGAAATAATAATTTAATAACTCCCCGGGAAGGAAATCTAGCATGTTTGCAAACATTTGGAAGTACTCTAAACATTTTTAATTTTACGGTTATTATTTTTTTTATTTGATGAATGTGTTTTATAAACAGATGCCATGTTTTCATAATTAATTGGTTGGCAGGCCCTACTATGTATACATTTTTTATATTAATATTAATTTAACCTATACATCTGTTTGTATTCGAAATATAAACAAAAAAAAATACACATTAGGGAGAAACGAAACAAAAAAGAAACCATCTTTTGTCCTTGGCGTGGAATGGAAAAATGTATGCAAGAAAAACAATTTGCCAATAAATGTTGATATATCGAAAGTGATGGATTTTGAAAGGAATGAAAATATAACTAAATGTGAGATCAGTGTGAACTGTGAAATTCCGAATCAGGTAAAAGAATTTGCGTACCTGAGAAGTATGTTTGCTAGGGATGAAAATACTGAGAAAGATATTTAAAGGAGGGTGAGTGCCGGGAACAATGTGAACGGTGCATTGAAATCTACTTTGGCAAACAAATGTTTATTGCAGGAGGCAAAACTAGCAGTTCACAATGGAGTATTAGAGCAAAGTATGGAACTGGAAAAAGAATGATGAAAGTAGGTTAAATGCCAAGCTGTCTTGTCCTGCAAATATTCTTTGACTCTATAGTAGATTTTTCCAAACAGCATGTGTTTGATACAATCATTAATATTCTTTGTTGGTAAAGCCGGAATTTCAAAAATTACCTTGTTGTAGATCGTATGTACTCGTAGTTTGAAGCAAAATAAATATGTTTTTTTTACGACTAGTAGTGAGCACGGCTATTTTTTTTTAATTTCCAGTGTTGAACCTGTGGAAATCTCTGTTCAGCCTAAAGTTATCGTTTTGTTTGTGAACGTAGATAAGATTTACTCAAATATATTAACACGTGACCGTCAATATGTTAATATTAATTTATTTATTTTATTTTATTTTTATTTTTATTGATTAAGGAAAAACAACAGTTGTTTTATAAGAATACAAAATATAAAAAATAGTACATACATCCAGTTAAAGTTTTTAACAAATAAAATGAGAAAACATGTTACACAGTAAAGAAGAAAATAAAATATTATATTAGACATGAGAAGAAAAAAAAAGAGCTCGTAAGAACGTTAAGGGATGAGGAAATAAAGTGGAGGAGAGGGATTTTCATAATATAGTTGACCAATTCAACATTTTGGTATCATAAAAAAATAAAAATATTTAAAGGAACATAAACTTATTACAAAAATTTTGTATTAAAAATATCCAAATGGGGACAAAGTTAATTAAATTTGGAGCAGCTACGATAAATAAACGATTTTTGAACATATTTTTTTTTTGGGCAATGAATTATAAAAATAAAAATAAAAACTTTTGAACTTGTCTCTTAGTGACTTTCTGCTCTCTTGTTATTTGTTTTTTTACGTTTATAGGAATTGTAGCTGTTAGTTATCCAAATTACAATATATTTTTTTGAAACTGCTAATGAAAAACTTGAATCTTGATCCAGGATTTTCGTCGGTACGCTTTGAACGATTGAACTTCCCTCAATCCTAAGTGTGTCCCGCATCTCTGCCGATCCCATTTAAATGTCCCGGCAAAGTATCCGAAGGGGCGGTGGGTGCAGGAAGGGGGGCGGAAGGTACTCGAAGCGACATGAAATGGATGACAATATGCACCCAAGCATTTCTCCCGGGGATAAATGGCTTCCCTGATGTTACACATACAGACACCCCGACACGAATACATGCATGGTCTCCAAAACATGCATGTATTAGAGTATTATCTACATAAAATCCCTCATTTTAAACATATCCTAAAATTGAGGATCAGCGGTGGAAATCAAAGTGAGTATCAATCTCTAAGTGAATGAATAATGAAATCGAATAAAAAAATAGCCGATTTAAAAAAAAATATAAAAAGATAAATTGACCATTTATAGTATTATTTTTTATTTATTTAACACTTTATACACATAAACAATATATATACATATAAGGGCGGGCATATTGTCTTAAGGCAATTTCTTCGTACCTACCCAAACCGTTTAGTTTGAGAAAATTACAAATACTTATACATATTGAATCTTACAATTTTATACAAAAATTAAAAGCAAAAAATAAAAAAATTAGAATATATTAAAAATTTAACACTATACTATGAAGAGAGGAGATGGGAAGGAAATAAAAAGGATAAAGGAAAAATTTAAATATTTAGATAGTGACATTTTAATCTTAACTTAAATGTAAATAAAGAAAGTGCGTCTCTTACATTAGTGGGTAGATTATTCCACAATCGAGTGGCTTCTACTGTGAAAGAGGAGGCAAGAAAGTTAGAGCGATGACAGGGTATTAAAAGGGTTCTCTCGTTATTAGTAGTGTTTAATATGAATTCAAAGTGGTTCAGCAATGCAATATTTCAATTTCCCTGGACGAGTACATAAACGTAAAAATCATACCACCATAATACGTCTTATATCTGATGGGTGCTATAGTAATTCGACATGCTACAATAATTGGACATTCTAAATCTAATGGTCAAAAATGAAATAATGTTATTCGTTCGTTTTAACAAAAAACACATAAAATTGTGTTTATTTTACGATGATGATTTATTTTTTACCATTAGATTTAGAGTGCCCAATTACAATAGCATGTTAAATTACTGTAGCAAGTCTAATTACTATGGCACTCATCCTACACTAGACGGGTACATGAAACGTAGTTATCATACCTTCATGATACGTCTTATATCTGGTGGGTGCTATAGTAATTTGACATGCTACAATAATTGGACATTCTAAATCTAATGGTCAAATATAAAATAATGAAATTTGTTCATTTTAACAAAAAACACATTAAAAAGGTGTCTTATTTTATTCTGAAAATTTATACTTTGCTTTTATTTATTTTTTACCATTAGATTTAGAGTGCCCGATTACTATAGCATATCCAATTACTGTAGCAAGTCTAATTACTATAGCTCTCATAAATTAAGTTTGCTACGAAACCAGAGCATACAATGAGCATGTTCAGTTTATCTATGTTATTATTCTGTGTTTTTTAAAGGAAAAACAACAGTTGTCTTTATAAAAATATAAAACGAAAAATTGTTCATACCTCTCAGTTAAAGTTTTTCACAAATATAATGAGAGAACGTTTTACACAGAAAAGACAAAAAAAAAATACAAAAGACAAGAGAAAAAAGAGAAAGAAGGGATAAAGAAATAGATTGAGGGGGTGGAGGAGAGGAATTTTTCAAAATATTGTTGACCGATTCTAATTTTGATATGGTAATAATATCAACATACTTAAAAATACATTAACTTATTTCACACTGACAAATATTTAATTTTAGGGTGTTTCAAAAAGTTTTGTTTTGAAGTCACAAAATTTTGAAAAAAAAAATCCGAGTACAAAATTCAATACGTTTAAATTAATATATAACAATCAGGAAATTTAATGCTACGGAAAATTGCATAAAAAAAATGATTTCCTAATCGCAGTAAAAATGAGATAATTAAATAGTACGGCGAAGTTTTATGAAAATGTATATAAAAAACGATTTTTTATAAAAACGAACACTTTCAACGACGCCACTAGCTCTTTGGATCAACCAATGATAGGGTTGTGATAGATCTCCGGTTTACGGAAGCCAATTCACCAATCAGCGGAACTCACCGATAAGATAACTAGGGACGTCACGCGAGGAGTCATTTTCAATACTTTAAAAATCACAACGCTGATAATACGATACTTAAAAGTACTTTTTTTAATTGGTTTGGTTTGATAGTTTATAATTTGACATTTTTAAAAAAAAAAACCACTGAGCTGAAGGAACATAATGTATGGCTTATGACTTAAACAAAGTAGCTTAATGGTTTCTGACATGTATTTGTCTATGACTTAAAATGGCTAAAATTATCTTGGCCCAATAATTTTCAAAATTTTTCATGGGACATCGATTGATTAAAGCGAACACAAGGAAGTGTCGAAAATGCTTGCTTTCATCCACTTTACATTCCATTTGAAAGGCTTGTAATAAAACAAAATAATTTACGTTAGTTAAAACCGAATACATTGTCTTGTTGAATAAAAAATTTCTTTCGAATGACGTAACAACCTTTACTCTTTTTTAAACTTTTAACTCTCATTTAAAAATTTAAAAAATAAACAACATACGATTATGATAACACCCAATTAATTGCATTTTACAATCAACAATATTTTTTTTATTTTTTTTTAAAATACACATAGTTAATACGGAATTTAAAGAAAAATTCTAATTAGGTATTTCTCGGTTGTATGTATGTGATATATTATAAATAAAGAAAAACCCCAGACAATAAAAATAAATGTGTTTAATGTTAAAATAACATTCTTATCTGTATTTAATTTTGTATGCGAGAAGTAAACTTTAATAAAAATTACAATGTTTTGAGTCTAACCAAATGTTTGTAGACAAAAGACTGGATTTCACCCCAAGAGAGTCATTAAGTTTAACAAATTACAACAGCGATAAAGATACTTTCAGAGAAGGGAATATGGAAGTCTAGGTATTTACCGGGCGTATTACCTGTCATTAGCTGTTTTAAGCGGCCACTTCACACACAGTGTAACATTCACCACTTTGCATATGTTTAAATATCTATTTTTCTTTAATTCTTCCATGTGTTGATTTTGGTGAAGTTAAAGAACTGAAACCTTTATTGTTGTGAAGAGATTCATCGGACTAAATTATTTCACATACTTTTATCTTGGTTTTGGTTTAATCTTTTTAACTTGACAAAAATCAACACGTGAAAGAACCGTAAAAATACGGATGCTTAAACTTTAGCAGTATGAGAAACGTAACTCAGTGTGTAAAGAGGTCATATTATACCAATCAATGATTGATCAGACACCCTGAAACTGCCTAAATTTGCTAATCTCAATAGCTCCTTAGGGGGTATCCAGTCTTAGTCTACAAAAAATTGTCAAACTCAAAATGTTGTTGGTAAAATCAGGCTTTCTCTTTAAAAATACGTGAAATAATCATGTCAGTTGAATCGCACCCGTATCAATAAAGGTTTCATCTTTTTAACTCGGCTAAAACCAACACGTGAAAGAACTGTTAAGATGTGGATGTTCAACATAGGTAGTATAGAAACTATGATATAGTGCGTTAAGATGTCATTTATACCAGCCGATGTCAGATTAAAAACCCTGTAAATTTTGAATATTAGAAATCAAACACTGATTTGAGTCTACTGAACACTTTATTTTATTTTTATATTTGTAAAAATAAAATAAAGTGTTCAGTAGACTCAAATCAGTGTTTCATTTCTAATATTATAAGTTTAAATATGGAGTTCTACAAAATAAACACCAAATCAATCAATAACCCTGTAAATGTATGTTTTAGCTGTGTTTTTGGACTTTAAAAGGGCATTTGAAACAATAGATCGAAAAAAATTACTACAAAAACTTGAAATAATAGGACTATTAAATGAGGCCATCAATTTATTCAAAGAATATCTTCAAGGAAGAAAACAAGTAACTTAAATAGAAAACAAAATATCTGAACCATTGGAGAATAATTTAGGAGTTCCCCAAGGATCAGTTCTAGGACCAATTTTATTTATAATATATATAAACGGCATCACAAATATAATAAAACACTGCAAACTACAATTATTTGCCGATGATACATTAATCTATATAGCGGGAGAAAATTATACAGAGACTTTACAAAAATTAAACGAGGACTTAAACAGAATATCTGAGTGACTCAAAATTAATAAACTTCAGCTTAATGTTGGAAACACAAAATACATGGAGTTAGGAAGGAAAAAGCCAAACCCAAGGATGGATGTACTTATTGATAATGAAACCATAGAAAAGGTTAATGAAATGAAATATTTGGGGATAATACTTGATTCAAAATTGACATTAAATGCAAATTTTGAACACGTTAATAAAAAAATATCAAAAAAAATATTTTTCCCTAGTAGATTGAGAAATAAATTAAATAAAGATACTGCAGAACTAATTTACAAAACAATCATTCTTCCACATACAGATTACTGCTCAACAATATCATTTTGAGCAAACGAAGAAAATTTAAATAAACTAGAAATTTTACAAAATAAAGCTATGAGAATAGTTCTTAAGAAAAATAAATATAGCAATGTAAAAAAAATGAGAAATGAACTTAAATGGTTATCTGTAAGAAGGAGACTTAAATTTAATATGTTGATATTTATACATAATTTTTTTCACGATAAATTACCAAAATATTTTAAGGATAAAGTTGTCTTAAACAAAAATTGTCATGAATATGCTACTAGACAAAAGGATAAAATAAGACTACCATTATTGAAAAGAGCTGAGTCGCAAAATTGTTTGATGTATAAGGGTTTAAAAATGTATGATGAGATGCCTGAATGTATGAAGAATGAAAAGTGTCTGAAAGAATTTAAAAATAAATGTCTAAGTTACTGTAAGGAAATGTAAATATATATAGATGATGTAAATGTACATAATAGTTTATATTAGTTTTAATATAAGCTAACTTAAGAAATAAATTTTTTTAAAATTTTTAAAAATGCTTAGAACTCCATATTCCCTCGTCTGAAATGTTATCCATCTCTGTTCTAATATTTGTTATTGATTAAACTTGTTTTGTAAAGCGTTCCTAGCACAAAACGACAAAAAATAGTATGTTTTTTAAATACCCCAGCAAATATTTGCAAGATTGACATGCCTGGGTATGCAATGTACATTTTTTATATTACACAACCACGAATCATACGGTTCTTATATGTAGAAATCCATTCGTCAAAAAATTCATATCGTAAAATATTATTGATGTTCATAATACCCGCCATCCCCCTTCTGAAATACCGAGAATAGACGATTTACCCCATTAGAATCTACCCCTAAAGGGGAAGATTGAATACTTTGGAACAGAATGATTGATAGAATCATAAATTAAATGTTTTAAATTGTACTTTTACTAGCTTGTATCAGAATATCATGTTTTGTAAATGTGTCTCACAGAATACTGCTATGAGTGTGAAATAGAACCAAAATCCTGGACGAGTGTTTTCGACCCGATAGCTGCTCTCAGGTGAAAACCCTGGAAAATAAAATCAAGTGGACGTAAGTCCGTCGCGTAGTGCCGTGAACGTTTGCTTAAAATGCTGAAATCCTAGGTTCGATCCCTGACAAGTATACCATGCAACATTTCATTGTTCTGGAGCTAGCACGGGTAATTTTACATACCAGTATGTGGACTGGGAAATGACGCTGAAAATAATTTATTTTATTTAATGGTAAACAAACCCAAATAATAAATATCTTGGCTCTTTAAGGTAATTTTCTTCTTCATAAATATTTATTTTGAAATTATTGTACTTTACATACCTAGTATAGAAGTAGAGAAATATCACATACTTAACAAATACCGATAAAAATATGTGAAATGTATTAAGAATAATAAAATGTATTATGTTTTGAAATCAATATGGATATTATGGAGAAATGTTTACATATATAAATTTAAAAAAGAAATTACAAAAAATACGTCACTAGAAAAATGCGACATATTTGACCTCAATAGTTGTGACGTTAAGATTCGGGATAATGTTCTTAACAAATTTGAATGGTCGGTAACAAATGAACATAAATCGTGACGTATTAGGGTCGTGGCCAATGGAATGACTGTTTTTGCGGGAATTCAAATTTACAAATATTTTTTATGCTACTAATAAATAAATAACAAAAAAATATTTTTTTACAAGACAGTATTTCATAGACCTTTATTACTTTAAAATTGTTTTTAAAAATGTGATATCTTCCTATTAAAATGCAAAATAAAATCACATTTTAACGGTACATTTTAAATAAATAATCGAGACTTTCAACAAAAAAAAATTCTTTATATAATAATTGGGAAATATCACTTTATATTACAATTATAAATTAAGAAGTGCTTATGAAATACTGTCGAGTAAAAAAAAAATAAACTCATTTTGGAACTTATAGGTCGTAGGCCTTGTAAACGCTTAGACTTCCATATTCCCTTCTCAAAAATGTTTCCTCTCTGTTGCAACAAATTTAGATCTAAATAATTCCCTACGTAGAAAATCCAGCCTGTCTGCAAACATTTGGAAATACTCAAAACATTGTTGACTTCAGGGAATGTAATTAATTTGTCGTATACTTTGTAAAATACTACTACAATTTTAAATTCAACCCGGAACACTAAGAAACAGTCCGGTTCCAAAACGATTTTTCTTTTGTGATGTTACGCAAATAAACACCGTCTGTGTTTAGAAACATTTGGACGTACTCAAAATGGCGTTGATCAATACAGTGCATCTGTACTCTGGTTACCATTAACAATGCAAATCATAATTCATCAAACACCTGAAATCAAAGCGAATTGTAGATTCTAATTACCGGCGACGGCTTCGCGTGTCACCTTCTGTACCGTGTACGGTATGGAGCTTTCCTGGAGTGTAGAATGGGGAGGTTCGTGGGGTGGATTATTGGCCAAATTCCATAATTCAATACCGCGTATGAATATTGGAACAGGGTGAATTTGAAACAAGGGATGTTGTTTTAGAGAGATTTTGGTTTTATGTCTGGTTTTAATAAATAATAAAGTATGATTTATCATTGTGTTTTAAGCATCGCGTTTTTAAGTCGGCCTTTGGGCTTCATTGATATTTTTATGAAAAGTACTTTATATTTCTAATTTTAAAAACGCGTAAGGGTTTATTTAACATAATTTAATAATGTTAAGTCATGTTAGTTAAGTCGTCGTGTGATTGATAATTCTAATGAAAAAATCGTCTCCGATATAACTTTTCAAGAGGTCGGGCCAATTGAAAAATAAACATTCTTATTGGCCATCGGGAGGCGTTAATTTTGCGTAAAAATTACTGTCGAAATCAAATACACGTTACTAAAATATTTTTGACAAATTACAACAGGGACGGAGAATACTTGAGAAAAGGGAATATGGAAGTCTAGGCATCCACAGGGCTTATGACCTGTCATTGGCTGGTTTAAGTGGCCACTTTACACACTGTGTAACATTCACTATTTTGCCTATGTTTGAACATCCATATTTCTTCAATTTGTTGATTTTAGTGAAGTTAAAGAGCTGAAACCTTTATTGTTGTGAAGAGATTCATCTAACTGAATAATTTCATATACTAGGCAACGCCTGAAAACAATCTTCCAATTTTTAAACTTCTTCTTGGACCAGTTGGTTTTTATTAGAATATTTAAGTTTGTCCAAATGTTTGTAGACAAAAAACTGGATTTCACCCCCTCGGGAGTCTTAAAAATTAACAAATTATAAGTCTAGGCAGTTACACAGTGTGTAAAGTTGCCACTTAAACCAGCCAATGACAGGTCATAAGCCCAGTGGATGCCTAGACTTCCATATTCCATTCCTTTTTATAATGTATTCTCCATCCCTGTTGTAATTTGTCCATCTTACTGACTCCCGAGGGGGTGAAATCCAGTTTTTTGTCGACAAACATTTGAGCAAACTCAAATATTGTAACAAAATATTTTTCTATAAAAAAATAAAAGAAACAAATACAAAATAGATAATTTCATTAAAAATCAAAACTAGAATTTTTATTAAATACCAAAAAACATGTGTGATTAAAAATGCTGATTAAAATTTATTTTTCAAACCAATAATTTTATTTTTTAGTTTAATTATCTTTAATTAAGTAAAACAAATTTTACATTCATACTTTGTCTTTGTATTAGTTCTGATGTTTTAAGGTTGGTTTTAATTTCAAGAGGCGTAATCTAGCGGACAAAAAAATATTATATTATAGATAAGCTTTTAATTATATTTTATAAGAAAATAGTTCTAGATTTAGTATTCATTATTTAATACAAAACAATTGAGGTACACATTAAATTAAAATCAAATGTTTTTTAACAATCGATCAGCATAGAACAAACTATGGCGTAAATTCTCCAATGACCCGTCTTTGTCGTACTGTTAACTCAAGACAAGATCTGGACTTTTTTGGTTTAAGTTTACAACGATTTAAACGAGCACTAAATAAATAGTCCAGATCTTGTCTCGATGTCCCTTATGTTTGTCAATGCTTCTTTCTTTTTTTAAAAATATTTTAAACTATTCTTTTATTGTAATATTTAAACCTTATAAATTGTATACATAGACAATGTCCGTTAATAAATAAATAAATAAACAATGTTTTGAGTATGTCCAAATGCTTGTAGACTGGCTAGAATTTTCACTTAAACCTGCCAATCTCATCTTAATCATTATGTCTTTTATTTCAATGAGGATGTTCAGTGGTTTTTTAAATTTGTTTTATTTTATATTTATCATCATCAGTAGCACTACAACTGTTCTGGGCTCTGACCTCCACCAGAATATTATATTGTGTAACCGAAATATTTAAAAAGAGAAATTCCTGCAAAAAACTGCTTTTGCAGTTTGGCGAGGATTAAAAAAATGTTCAAAAGAATGCTTATAAAAAAGTTTTCAATGTAAAAAAAAAAAAGAATTTTTTAAATATTTTTTAACGACACGATTTGAAAATTGCAAAATCTTCTGATTTCCATACTTTTTATCTAATGCTTTTAAATGTTTACATCAATCTTCACAACCCCCTCTAATTGCTTGAATCATACGATCGACTTCATAAACTATCAGAAGTTCAACAATGGGCAATTCTACGACACCCGCTTCGGGAGTCAGGTGTGGGCGGTGGGCGACTCCACGTCCCTGGGAGTGCTCACCGCTCACGTCGTGTTCAATGGCCACTGACAGGCTCTGCCAATTAGTGATACATTCTAACCATACGACGCGTCCCTTATTACTACCTACCCCTAACGTTGATCGTATTCCGTAGTTCTAGAAGCGTCTATTTCCGTGTAACGGTAACAGGTAAACAAGCATTCAAATCATCATCGTCATCATTCCTTTTCAGCACATAATGGCGCATAGAGCACTACTTTGGTGCAAAAATCGCAGCGTCTCATAATATTTTTTTTATTTTCTTTTTATTTATTTACAATTTTAAAAACCCGTTAGGATTACATTAGAAATTTAATATTGTCGAGTCATTTTATGTCTCGTCTAGTCGAGTTAGTTCAGTCATCATGTGCTTTTTCAGATTGATTTTAAATTTGTCTCCAGTAAAAGTTTTCAAGTAGTAAGGTAAGTCGCTGTAGTGTTTAAGTCCATTATGTAGTATTTTTTACTGTCCTGTGTTTGTCTTTGCTGTTTTAATGTGATAGTGTTGTTGTTGTCTGGTGTTATATTTGTGTATGTCAGCATTTTTGACTAATATTATGTCGTCGTTTTGTATATTTCCCAGTGTTATTTTGTGCACAATTTTTCAAGTCTCAATTTTAGTCAAGTAGTTTATGTCAAATTGGTGTGTTTTTTTGTACAGTTCAATCGTAGAGGTCAGGTAGGGTAGGTTGTATGTTAGTTTAAGAGTTTTATTTTGTTGTCTTTGTATTTTTGTTATGTCTGTCTTGTTACTAGTTCCCCAGAAGGCGATCATGTAACTCAATTTACTTTTGACATAGGCTTTGTACATCATAATTTTTTCCTTTCTTGGTATAAAATCATTAATTTTGTAGAAGAGGCTATGTAGTGATGCCATTACTTTAGTGAGTCCGTCTATGTGTTTTGTCCATTTTAATTGTCTGTCCATTGTGAGTCCTAGGTAAGTCACATGTTCTTGTTCTTTAAGAGTTTCGTTGTTTATTTTTATGTTTATGTTATGGTTCTTCTTTTATGTTTCGAAGTGTATTATATTGCATTTTTTGGCATTTAGTGTTAAGAAGTTTTTGTTTGTCTAATAGTTTTTGCACGTCATTGTTGATGGTTTTAGTTGTTTCAATGTCATTTTTGTTTTCATATAAAATTCCTAAGTCGTCCGCATAGATTGTTTTTTTTTCCCATTATGTCACTGTGTATTATGTCGTTAATGTATATTATATTAAACAATCGTCCTAATATTGATCCCTGAGGTACTCCGAATTGCATTGTTGTTATTTCACTTTTGTGTTTTTCAATTTTCGTGAACTGTTTTCTTCCTTGTAGGTAGCTCGACGGGTTTTTACATTTATTGGTAATACTTTCAAACGCAACAAAGTAACATAAGTATAAACATTAGGTTATAAGTAAGAATCACATAAGAAAAACTTAAAGAAACAATAAAAAGTAAAAATACGGAAATATACCCACATGGGGATATAAATATAAAGAAAAATATTTAATACATTACGTATTAAAACATTTAAGTCTGTAAGTGAAAATTCTTGATGGAAGTTCATTGTAATTTATTATAAGAACAAAAGGCGAGTGGTACTTTAATCCGCAAATTTGGAATATCCAGTGACCGGTTTCATTGCTTTCGCGACATCTTCGAGACTTGTATCTTTATTAAGGAGTTCAATGTATTAATACAAAACAGAGGTAAGGATAGATAATTCAAAATAATAATAGATTAAAAAATAAACCCAACGTAGAATAACTTAATAAATTACTTAAAGAATTACTTAACAGATAACACATGTGAATTTTTTATTACTTTACCCATTGTAATATATTTTTACTAATGACTTTTTACCCTTTGTGTTTCAAAAATCATAATTGACAAAAATCACCACTCACGAAGGATGGGACACTTAAAATAAAATACTTAAACTCATTAAATAGCATTATATCAACTCATTAGTTAACCCAAAAAAAATTGATAATGATCCTTAAGATAAAAATAATTTTATTTAATTTACTTTCATATAATTATGAATTCTCTATCCTTACCTCTGTTTTGTATAAATAAATAAAACTCCTTAATAAAGATACCAGTCTCGAAGATGTCGCTAAAGCGATGAAACCGGTCACTAGATTTTCGAATTTGTGGATTAAAGTATCACTCGTCTTTTATTTATATAATACATTAAGTTTTAGTTTTTTTTTTTTAAAAAGGGAAATATTTCCATTTTTATTATTTACTCAAATATTTCGATTCAAGAACGATTTTTAACGAGTTGTAAATAGCTCACTTTTAGAAAATGGGAATCAAGTTAGGGTAAAGGGGGTTTCAAACCTTGAACCTCTGATCCGTGAGTCCGCAACACGGGATCACAACCCGATTCAAAAATTTTATTAAAATGTATTATTATTTTTATTGTTATTATTTTTATTTATTTTTAATTATTATTATACATGCAAATAAATTTTCATATTATTATAGAGATACAATAAAAAATAAAAAAAAATGTAAATAAAGCATAATATAAAGAAATTTTATAGATATTAATTTATAGGCTTAAGAATACTTAACATTATTTTTTGAAACATTAAAAAAAAAGTTTTTGCCTGTTGGTTTGATCGGTGTCCTGACGGAGAGACGGGTACTTCTCAAAACCGGTAGACATAGAAAAATTGGTAAGTGGTCATATGCAAATATTTAATAACATTTTATGAACACGATCACAATACTAGAGAAAAGAACAAAATTAGACTTCCATTTAGGAAAAAGGCAAAGTCACAAAATTCAATTTTATTTAAAGCAATTAAAAAGTATTACGAAATGGAAAAAAATATTTATGAAGAAAAAAACATACTAAAATTTAAAATAATGGTCAAGACATATGTGATAAACAATTTATAAATTAAATATATTTGCAATGTTATTATTAGAACACACATAACAATATGTATGATATGTGTGCCCTACTTTAAGATTTAAATAAAAAAAATAAAAAATTAAGAAAACATATTTGTAATACCAAAACTCAATATTTAAACACTGTTGAAAATTTTGTACATCAAAAAGATTTAAATAGTAGTTTTTAAGTACTGCACTTTGAAATTAAATTTTCTTTTCATTTTTATGTTCATCGACAGTTTATAAAATTTAGAGAGGCCAACATTTTCGAGAGAATTTTTGCCAAAATTATTTATCAAAATTTATCGTCGGTTTATTCTCCGTAGTTATTGAATATTGCATTTCAAACACCTCAAAAACAGCAACCAAAACACGAAGCCGCAGAATCACAAATTCTGAAACGACAGGTACACAATATGTGTCGCTGGGTAGGCAAAGCATCCCCCTTTCAACCCCAAACACACGTGGTATCACAGAATCGAGTGACGAATTTACATCCTCCCTATGTGACCATGCGGAGCGATACTTTGATTTCATATTCTGTTTGGGAAGCAAATGTCCTGGCAGTTTGAAATCATCGGTATATTTAGTACTAACCGCAAGTGTGAAATTCTGTTATAGATTGACAGATATGCCAACAAAAATGGTCTAGGCATAAAAAAAGCCTGTTTGTTTAGTATTTTTATTTTACTAAATTTTATAAAATATTTCTTTATAACCACTTACCGACTTTTTTTTGTCTACCGGTTTCGAGACGTACCCGTCTCTTCACCAGGACACCAATTAAACCAACAAGTAAAACCCACTGTATACCTTCATCATAATTGTTGAATAAAAATATAAAACAAACACGACATGAATTTATACTCTTGTGTAGCTGTGATGCCTCACAAGTCGACATAAGACACAAGACTTGATGTATCTCTCTTATTTTTCAAAATTTTGAATTCGTTGTTTTTGTAATCTTTAAATAGACATTTTCACACCTAATTTTAAAAGTAAAATTTTTATAAATATGCTAAATGTTAGTACAAAAAATATTTATCTTTGCTGCGCGAAGAATGAATGTCCACTAATTCAGCAACACATCTATTCACATACCTTATACAAGAGAGAGCACAAAGATTGAAGTCATAACAAGGAAGATAAAGACGTTTTTCTGCAGCGAATGTTGTTTAAAACAGATTCAGTCTTCAGTCGGTTGATGACAGTGATAGGGGGCGTATTCGTGATATTTAATTATTTTTTCCATATCAGGGCTAAATTATTTGTTTATTTGCATGAACAGTGGAAAAGGAATTATTAAACAGTATGTCTGCATGTTTTTTTTTTCAAATGTCTGAACTTTAGAATATTCCGTCTTTTACTAGTGGTAACACGATGTTACATCACCGCGCGCAAAGAGATTATTTACCACAATCTTATAAAAGTTAATAAGCACATGCACTGATTAGGACAAACATGCACTGATTAGATTGTGAAAATATTTTGTTGTTTGAGAAATAGTTGACACGACTCGACTCGACTATATATGTTCATTAATATTTATTTTTAGGATCTGTGTCCACGCAGACAAAGAAAAGAGTTCTGTGTATTTTTCATCCGCCTGAACACAGGTGGAAATTGATTTTATTTGATGGCTGCTGATGAAGATTTATATTTATACTAACTTATAGAATATTATCTACATTTTAAAAACAATGAATTCACATATATAATTAACAGCCGGAAAGATAAATAATGTACATTTTCATTAAAATAAAAATAATATTTTTTTATATGGAACAAAATATATCATAAATTAAAATATTTACACATAAGCTACTGTTCATTTACCAACTTTTGAACGAGAAGCCACTTTCTTATTTTGCTCTTGTGTGTGTAAAACTTAAGTTCTTTCGGTAATAAATTAAAAATACTAGGCACTAAATAATTAAGAGTTCTTTTAACATACTTATTACATACTTTTGGTACTACCAAACCATCATTATACGTAAAGCGTTTATTAAGACAATAATTTAAATTATGTTAGATATATCAAATGTAAAAGATAAAAAATGAAAAATATGTATAGAATAATAAAATTAATTTTATATCTGCTTCTCTAAATATTTCTATGACTTTTTATTTATATTTATAAACATTGTTATGAAAAATATCAGCCTCGGTAAATCTATTGTTATATTGCTCGCATATTATGGGTATTGTAGATTGTTTAAAATGATTCGTAGACGCGATTCTGTATAAAACAAATCTAAACTATCAATTGCAAAAAAAATATGCACCTTAGCGGGCGTATTACTAAAACTTTAATATCTGCCAGTGAACCAAACATAATTCAGAGTAATAGATTATTTAATTTGATTTTTGATCACGCGTATGAAATGATTCCTTAAAGAGCAGACCAGTTTAGTATTTTAGTACCAACTCTCTAGTTGTTTCGGTTCTGTAATCGGCCATGTCACTGCCAGGGTCAATTTTAGACAATCACGTGGGGTACCAACCTGCCCCAAACATGCTGTAATCATGGCCTCCTACGGGGTGAATTTTCACCCCTGTTAGCACGAGTGAGTTCGGCTTACGGGTACCTATGGACAGTGAACAACATTATTAATTTGCGACGAAGAAATAAAATATATTTATTTTTGGATAATCTTGAAGGCGCCTTTTTTTTTAAAAAATAGTTACAGAAAAAAAAATCTATAAAAATCTCTTTTAATAATTATTACATAGTTATAACTGTAACTCTCTAAGAAGAGACTAGCTCTTGTAACTAACTCTACAAGAAAAGACTGTAAGTTAGAAAGTTGCATTATTTGTTGTATCGGATTCTATGGAAAATCATGACATTTCTTTCTTAGATAATTACACTATTTCAAGTGAAATGTTTTAGCACGTGTGTGTCACCTTTTATGATCTATGAACCCAACAGATATAAGAAGTATATTTTTAAAAAAAATATTTTCAGGCGTTGCCTAGCTAGTTGGTTCAGCCGGATGAATCTCACCCACATGATAAATGTCTCAGCTCTTTTACTTCACAAAAATCAACAGACGGAAGGGTTGTGGAAACGTGGATCTTAAAAACACAAGCCAAATATTGAATGCTACATGGTGTGTAAAATGGCAATTAAACCATCCAATAATAGGTCATAAGCCCTGAGAGTGCCTGGACTTCCACATTTCCTTCCCAAAAATATTTTTTCTCTCTGTTGCAATAAATTTTCATCTTTTTTTCTTAGTTTATTTATACAGATTTTGTTTTTTTTTCCCGATTAAGTAAAATAAAATACTTAAATAATACTTAGAACTTCAACAATGATTGAGTATGTTCAAATGCTTGCAGACTGGCTGGATTTCCCCCCTAGGGAGTTGTTCATATTTAAATTTATTTCAACAGAGAGGGAGAACATTTTTGAGAAGGAAATATGGAATTCTAGTCATTTACAGGGCTTACGACCTGTCATTGGCTGGTTTAAGTGGCCACTTTACACACTGTGTAACGTTCACCATTCTGCCCATGTTTGAACATCCACATTTCTGTAACTCTTCCATCTGTTGACTTTTGTGAAGTAAAGGAGCTGAAACCTTTATTACGTGGGTGAGATTCATCTGGCTGAACCAAATCACCTACTAGGCAACGCTTGAAGAAGAGTTTAGGAAATGTGGATGTTCAAGCAGAGGCTGAATGTTACACAGTGTGTAAAGTGGCCACTTAATCCAGCCAATGACAGGTCATAAGCCCTGTAAACGCCTAGACTTCCATATTCCCTTCTCAAAAATATTTTTTCTCTCTGTTGCAATAAATGTTCATCTTTTTTCACTAGTTTTTTTTTTCACTAGTTTTCACTAGTTTTAGTTTTTTTCTTCCCGATGAAGTAAAATAAAATACTGAAATAACACTTAGAACTTATTGGAAATTTAACCTGTGACCTTACACACTCAATGTGTATAACATTACAGGAGTTGTGTCGCAATTGATATTACAAATTATTGATTTAGGATATCCTCGAACAGAACATGTAACGTATAATTACAGTGCTTCATTACAATATTGTATTATTCGGCTCTGGACTGAGTTAGTCCTGATTTATCGACCTATCGTAAATATGTCAGTTTTATCGATTTGTGCATGACATCTATATCTACGGCCATATCTCATCGGAAGGTGATACAAATCACAAGGTGAGTAAATCAGTACCTTGTTGTGTATTTAGTATTGAGTTTTTGATATACGAGGTACAAATAAAAGATAAAGTAAAAACTTTGTCATCAGAACATTACGCACCTGAGCAATACTAACCTGTCTAGCCTTATGGTGAAAAAAATGCCAGGAATACCAGTGGCAAGTCGTGATTTATTTTATAGGTAATCTACAAAAAAAAAACATCTATTTGTACCTACATATAAGTACATTATATGTCAAAAGTATAATTATAAATGACGACTTTTTCTGTGATTCTGTAAAAATCAACTAAAACAATAATTATTATTAAACACGCGATATACGTACCTACCTTTACAATGCACTATTTTTATTTATTTATTTTACAGAAACAAACAGTCGACCATGATATAACAACATAAAAAAGATAAGGTTTATTTTATTTATTTAACTTTTTGTACATAATGTTATTTGTACATTGGCGGGCTTATTGCTAAGTGGCAATTTCTTCCAACCAACCAATGAAGTAAAAGTTTTATTTTTATAATTCAAGTTACAGAACATATTCAATAGAAAAAAAAATATTAAAAAGATAAAAATATATAAAAATAGAAATAAACGTATTTGTTTATAAATTACCTTAAATCAAAACTATTACTCAATGGGAAAAAGGAACAAAGAGGAAAGAGGAAAAAGGAAAGGATGAGAGATTAAGGAAGAGAAAGGAGACGTTTCTTCAGACGTGACTTAAACAGAGATAATGTAGTAACATCTTTGATGGTGGATGGGAGATGATTCCACAGTCGAGCCGCATGGACACTAAATGAGTTAGAGAAGAAAGAGGAATTGTGTATGGGTATTAAGAGAGTGCCTTGAGAATGAGAACGAAGAGGTAAACCATGAAATGATAAGCGTTGAAATTTTTCACGCAGGTATATAGGAGCGTTAGGACTATGAAGTACATTGAACAGAAGTGAGAGGGTTTAAAGACAGACCAGCGAAGTTTCTAAATAAAAAGTAAACACATTAAATTGTGGTACAATAAAAGGGTGTGTTTATGGGTATTTGTTTGTGAGTAAGTGTAGAGGTGTGTTTGTGTGTATTTGTGATGGATTGTGTATAAGTGATTGTACAGTGATATTGAGTATATATATAATTAAATAAATATAATAAAAAACAACAGCAATAAGAGTACAGAGAGAGAACTTAGACATATAGTCACTTTAACATTTTATCAAGGTCCGATTCTGCTTTTATTAGAATAGGCGGGGATGTATAATTTTTTTGTACATAAATACGGCAATCTTTGATACATACGTATTTATGATCTTTCACTTTAGCAAGTTCCCTTGTTTTTTTATGGAAATCTTTATTTTGTTTAGTTAAATGATGGTTAAGATAAACGTTTTCATCACCTCCCAATCCTATGTCACCAGTTTTAAGACCTTTTCTCGTGCGGATTGCGCTTATAAGACCATTTTTTATTTTCCTGTCGCGGAGTTGTATAATTATTTTAGACGACTTTGATGTAGAGTCACGATTTCAGGATGCCACTCTATTTGCAAAGCTAATTTGATGGCCATTTATGTTAACAAAAAGGGATGATACAATATTTTTGACAATAGTAATCAAATTTTCCCCTTTTTTTCTGGAATACCTAAAATTTCCACATTGTTGAGTCTTGCCCATTGATCTCTAGTATTAGCCTCTTCCTGTAAATTTGCAACTTGTTGACGAAGATCCAAAACTTGGCAGTCCAACACTTCAACTTTATCTTGGAGGGATGAAATAAATCAATGAAACGCATCCACTTTAATTTTAATACAATACTCGTACAGAAGTTTTTTAACAAATACCACAATGACATTCAGCAGAAACTGTCAACACTGAGCACTGGCCGATACCCTTCAAAATGAATAATGCCAAAAACGGCCACTGTAAACGCCACATGTCCTTTGTGATACATAATACGTCATCGGTATCCTTTCAAAGAAAAATAGTCCTTGGGACAACAAAAGTCAAATATAATAGTCAGTTGTGCATAATCGCTTATTTTAACAATTCGCCCCTGAGGGATACGCCAGCTAAGATACTACAAACATCATGTTCAAAATACTAGTTTCCAAATAGAGAATCTTCAAAAAATATTTGTGTAATCTGCAAGCTTGTTTTAGTATCACAAAATGTGACTTGGATTAAAGATGTACAATATAGTGTACTTTTTTGTATGGAGAAATAAGCTGAGGTAATCGGCTAGTTTTATCGTTCACTGAGAACGGCCTAAGCGCTGGGCGCACTTCATAGATATTTTTTTGTAGGAAGACAAACGGTGGGGGTTATTTTTAATAAAAAGCAATTATTTTATTTATTTTCGCATAAACATATTTTCCATAAAACAAGATTATCAAAAGTCAAATATAATAGTCAGTTGTGCATAATCGCTTATTTTAACAATTCGCCCCTGAGGGATACGCCAGCTAAGATACTACAAACACAACTTTTTTTAAAATGTCATTATGATTGTCATGGTAGTGTGTATAATACTGTTAAACAATATTTCGAGTTTACTGTGAAATTCATACTTTAATGTAATAGTACTGTACACATTATCAATTACTTGAAATACATATATATTTTAAAAAAATTATACAATAACAAAATACATTAATCAATCAAATGATAACTATTCCAACCCAATTTTCTGAAGATGATTTGCTCTTTTTGATAAAAATATGTTTTTTTAAAATTTTTTTTTAAAAGAAATATTTGCGTTCTTATGATTTACCCAAATATTTAATTTTGAGGGCCATTTTCAACAAGTTGTAAATAACTCACTATTAGAAAATGGAATCAAGTTGGGGTAAAGTGGGATTCGAACCACAGACCTTTGGTCCGTGAGTCCGAGACACTAGCCACAGGACCACAACCCAATCATACTGGTCCCAATGGTCACTTAATTTTTTAAATTAGGCAGAGATAAACTAAATATATCAAAATGTGATGCATATTCATTCCCGGTATTCTGTAATCTAACAATAGGTGAATTATATTGAGCTACCGTTCGAGAATTTTGACAATAAAATATTGTAGATGTTCTGCTTAATCTAGGTGGTACAAAGAATGAAATCAATTTCAGTAGATCAGGGGTATCAAACATTGGTTTTATTATTTTATATAAAGTCATAAGATCAGTCGATGTTCTTCGTTCTTGCAATTTAGTTAATTTAAGAGAGTCTAAAATTTTGTTATAATTTAATTGATTAGTAGAAAAACCCATCTTAACAGCTTTGTTAGATATTTTAATAATGTGCTCTTTAAATAATAATTTTGAATCGAACAAAACACCCAGATCGCTCACGGTAGAAACATCAGTAATTTTAATCTGATTTAACGTGTAATTAAATAGAATCGGATATTTTATTTTATAGAATCTCGTAGCTTGACATTTGCTTATATTGAGTTGTAATTTATTTTGTTGGCACCAGATGTTTAATTTGGAAAAATTATGGGACACAATGTTACAATCGTTAATGTTTTTTATCTCTTTGAATATTTTCATATCACCTGCAAATATGAGTACATCTACATTATCAAATATATCAATTACATCATTTATAAATATTAAAAACAACACTGGACCAAGATGCGAGCCTTGAGGTACTCCACTAACTGATTTAAATTTATATGATAATATATCATTTATTTTCACTGACAGGTTTCTATCGAACAAATATGTTTTAAACCAATTTAGTAAATTACTTTTAATTCCATATAGTTCTAATTTGTTAATTAGAATTTTATGGTTTACTTTGTCGAAAGCCTTGCTAAAATCTGTGTAATCGCAGTCTTTTCGCTGCTTCAGAATGAAAACACAAATATTCTTATATTGTCATGTTAATCGCGATGTAAATCTGATCAATTAAGAAGTGTTTATATGCACATATGTGTCGAAGTTAAATAAAAAGTGCAGCCGCCACTGGATTATTAGTTAGACGATTTTCCAATACGCCTCCAATTCAATACGTATTAATGAAATATTACGCCAGTGGCGGCTCGCAACGTGCAGCAGGGTGGGCGGGATGATTTAATATATTTACGGGCGAAATCAATTTATCGCAAGATTTACGAGTGTATCAAATGGTCTGGAACCCGCTCGGTGTTTTGAACAATGCAACATATTGCCTAATGCGGTCACTAGAATTTTGAATATCGAATACGTGAAACGTCATCAATCACGAGAAATTCCTTTATTGGTCATATACTCGGATTTCCATTTATTTATTTATTTACAAACACAATCCAATTTGACAGTTAGCACAGTAAAAAATAAAACATAAAATTAGTAGCCTCCGTGGTGTAGTGGTTAAGGCACCAGGAATCGATTGCCGGTGAGAACCAATGATGGATTTCAAAACGGATAGGATGAAAACAAATATGCATTATTTTTTATGGTGGACATAATAATTTAATTCAGTTTATGTTTTGTGAGTATACAAGGAAAACAGGCCAAGTCAAAATTCTTGATTGCTGGCAAATCAAGATTGAAAATTTTAAAGAAGCAAAATAATCGTTTCTCTATTTAGTACCCTTTTGGTTTTAAGTTTTTTTTTTGCTTCGCACGGACTTTATTTTAATATCATTCAAACAGTTTACTTCATTGTCAAATGTAAATAAATATCGAAGACTCCCGACTTAACACGGAATTTTCTAACAAGTCGGGACATAAAAAACATATAATTGTGTCTATGTAAAATTGTGTATTTTGTGCATTAAATAAATAAAAAAAATTAAAACAAAATGTAAATGGAGCTAGATTATTTACCGTCTATGCGCTCTGTAGCTGCAAGACAGCTGTAACCTAGCTTCAATATGTTAAAACTTAAATATGTCATAATTAAAAAGGAAGAAATAGAATCCCAACCGTCCATGCGCTCTGTAGCTGCAAAACGTGCAGGGATACTTATTTTTTTTACAGCGCCCTTGCGGTGATTTTCACAAAAATGGCCCTATATAAATTATCCAACTATAACTAAAAGGATTAGCAATTTAAACCAGTAAACTATCAATTCGTTAGCCTTAGAACAGGCAACTGTCTAGTTAGGTGACAAATTGTGAATTGCAAATGTTAAAAAAAATCTTTGCAATACAAAAAGTATTAATCACGATTTATTAACCACAATTACAATTCCTTTTATAACACCTTGTTTTTGGTAAAAGATTTCTCTGGATTATGTATAGTCTGCCTAATTAGGTACAACCTGTTTTAAGGCATTTTCATGCAAAATAAACAATGACATGACCACCTTCTAGTTAATTTTTAAGACTGTTATATAATATTTAATTATACTATTTATTATTTAAGAACGTGTTTTAGTCAATTTTCTGATTTTTCTCAACCTAAACCCAATGACTGAACTGAATTAAAGTACTTTCTTATGATAGAGAAAATCCAAAAGAAGTTTCTGAGATATCTCTACTTGAGAGAGTGCGGGTATTATCCTCGGCTTTACCCGACTGAGTTTTTCCAGGGTATGCTTAGCTGTAGCTACTGTTGTAACAGTTTAGAGACTAGAAGGAATGTGTATTTGACTACATATTTTTATTGATTTTTGCACGGTATTGTCGATAATCATGGGATTATGATGAGCATTGGTCTGTTTATTCCTGATAATTACCTTAGACTGCGTCAGCATAGATTGTTTTATATTTCGATATACAGGACCAGCCTGCCGAAGGTAATGCCTGTTGAAAGGGCCACCGCTATGCTGAACGACATCGCTCTGGATGTTGATCTGTTCCATGTATCCGACGGGGTTTTCCGGAGCAGGATTCTCTTACTATTTTGACAAAGAGTTTTTTAATGTATTTTTCGTGTTTTTATAATATGCACTTCTTAAATTTGAGTTTGATTTGCATGTATTATTTTTAATAAATTGATTGAATTATATTTCCTTAAACTCTAATAGGCACATTTTTTAACAGCTACCCAGTTATGAACAATATGGTTTTACCCGAATTTTATTCCCTTTTTACTCAAAATTTTCCAAAGCTACTACTACTACTACCATCACGCAATTTCCCCGTAGGGGTGGGCAGAGAGAATGGACCACCACACACGTCTATCCTGGCAAACGTTCCTAGCTTCTTCTACATTCATACATCTTGTCATACATGCCCTTCGGTTCTGTCTGCTTTTGACATGACCAGACTTAAGATTTTGGTTTATCTGATCATGCCACGTCTTCCTTGGTCGTCCTCGCCTCACGTTGCCGTTCATTTTCGCCATATATACTTGTTTTACCATTTTTTCGTCGTCCATTCGTTCTACGTGACCAAACCATCTCAGAGACCCTTTATTAATCTTATCAATTATACTTGACTCAGATTTACACTCTCGCCTAATTTCATCATTCGTAACCCTGTCATACATTGATTTCCCACACATTCGTCTGGTAGATCGCATTTCAACCGCGTTCACTCGGCTTTTATCCTTCCTCTGACAGTTCCATGTTTCACTTCCATACATAAGTGTTGGGACTAAAACTCCGTTGTGCACTGCCAGTTTAGACTCGATCGACATATTTTTATTAGAAATTACTGTGCTCAGTGCTCCGTTCATTTTGTTGCCCGCATTCACTCTTCTTTCAACATCTTTTTCTACTCTTCCATTTCTTGAAAACATGCTACCAAGATACACAAATTTTTCCACTTGCTCGAGACATTCGTTTTTTACATTTATTATGCAGTCAGTAACCTCACTATCCCTTTCAAATACCATCACTTTTGACTTATTTTCGTTCATCGCCAATTCACTCTCCAGGCATACATCACACATTTTAGAGACTATTTGCTGCAAATCAGCCTTGCTGCTTGCTAACAGAACTGCATCATCAGCATACAACAAGCAGCCTACTGAAACATTTTCCATTTTTGCTCCAATACCCATACATTGTATATCTTTCATACAAGTCCATGTATAGATTAGACTCACGTGTCCCTAAAACAATAATGAGCGGACACCCGGGAGGAAAGAGATTAGTGGGAAGACCCTGGCTGAGGTGAGAGGATGAAGTGAGAAAGGATGCAGCGCAGTTTCTCCAGGTGGCAAATTGGAAGACGACGGCTGAGGACCGACAGAGTTGGAGGCGAAAGTTGCAAGAAGCCAAAGCTCGATATAGGCTGTAGCGTCATTGGAGAGAGAGTTTGAAATATTTTGCATTTTTCTTATTACAAATGTAATAGTTCTTAAAGTTTTAAGGCAACGGCATAGTTTTTATTGCACCATCTGTATTACGAAAATAGCAATATAAAATTTATTCATAATAATAATTCCAAGAATCCATAATTTAAACCGACGCTAACGTGACATCAGCAACACATCAAGCATGTACTTGAAAACACCATAGACAATTCGTATAACACATAACCGTATGGTTGATATGAAACGATCAGTTGCAGCCCTGTGTATGGTATCAGTTTCAAATATAATACATTGAATCCTCGTGAGGTCCTTCAGAAATTGTATTTAACCGTAGTCAGGGATATCATTCCGGTTTAATACAATTCTACCTTATTAAACTACTCATTTAGTTTGGGTAAAATTACAATAATAAATTGAATATTTGTAAATATAGATGTATATAAAATATAATTAATAACTATGTAATATTCTCATGGATGTTTATGTGTGTATGTGAATGTTCATATGTTTGTGTCAAAAAAAGTGTTTGTTTATGATTTTTATATATTTCGTTATCAAAAAAGACTTGATTTACTTGTATTTAATTTTTTTAAACTTTTATTTTATTGATATTTTTAAGATTTCAAAAAAATATTTAATGTAAACATTATTATATTGTGTTACCAAAATGTTTAAAGAGAGAAATCCCTGCACAAAAACTGCTTTTGCAGTTTGGCGGGAATGAAAAAAATTGTTTAGAAGAATGCTTATGTGAAAAAATTTCAATAAAAAAAATAATTTAAAAAATGTATGTGTATATATATGTATGGATATGGATGAGGATGTTATAGACTTAGATATAGATATAGATATAGATATAGATATAGATATAGATATAGATATAGATATAGATATAGATATAGATATAGATATAGATATAGATATAGATATAGATATAGATATAGATATAGATATAGATAT
The DNA here is from genome assembly GCF_059751315.1 of Micrasema longulum. NCBI lineage: Eukaryota > Metazoa > Arthropoda > Insecta > Trichoptera > Brachycentridae > Micrasema > Micrasema longulum. The sequence continues at coordinate 502,991 of NW_028277733.1, forward strand.
AGATATAGATATAGATATAGATATAGATATAGATATAGATATAGATATAGATATAGATATAGATATAGATATAGATATAGATATAGATATAGATATAGATATAGATATAGATATAGATATAGATATAGATATAGATATAGATATAGATATAGATATAGATATAGATATAGATACAACAAAAATAATCAAGATACACTGCGGTTGATGTACCAATGCAATGTCCTATGCAGCATTTGGTGCAAAAAGGGAATGATATTTTTTTTTAAATTTCACCAATGCTACAAATATTGTGTTTGTAATCGACTGTTTTTTTGTCAAAGGCTTTCAACATGGAAAAAGTGTTTTCATAATTTTGACCCAACCTATTTTTATAAATATATATATTCTAGCGAAAATGACAACAAACTATTACGCCGTTTCCTCGTAAGGATAAGTAGAGAGGATATAACGCCATGTCACTTTGTGTTTGCATACAAATCTCGCTTCCTCTACGTTACTCATACATGAGTTTGTCGATAATGCTTATCTCAGCCTTACATAATGTATGGATCTCGACAAATCGCAAACACCAGTTGGAACAATCCTTTTTGTTTTAAATTTGTAATATTTTAAAAAATTGCCCTTTGCCGAAATGTGTATATGACTCACATTATTTATTTATAAAACATGACAATGTTTGAATCAATGTATTATTTTATCAAATCGTAATTATTGGTTACTTCTAACTTACTCATTCTCCACGTTTTCATCAAGCTGTAAATAACTCACTATTTGACAATGGGAATATATTTGTAATAGAGTGGGTTCGAACTTCTAACCCCTGATCCGTAAGTCCACAACCATAGAATTAATAATAGTCCAGAAACCGGATACGCACATCAAACAGAAGGCGCCTCAACTACTCATAAATGAGTAGGTTTACGTTTCGACCAATTTGTTTCATTGCAGACGTTGCTCAGTACGTAACTCCTGATTCGAATTCAACTATGCCGTGTTGTGTCCTTTTAAAGTTTAGAAATACTGCTAGGATCTTAAAGAAACAGGATGCAATCACATTTCATCTGTAATTTGCAAATGAATGTGTATATAACAAATGCATTACTTAAAAATTTAATTATTTTTCCATCTGTCAGATTGTCGAGGAAAAAAAATGGAAATTTTGTTAGTGTTGCCAGGGTAGAATTTGTTTATACCCTACTTTGCTCATCTAATAAAAGAACTAATAAAAATTAGACCTCGGATTAAACAACGCCGTGGGGGACATTTGAACGACATTATCTTTAAACATCAAATATTATTTGACATGATATAAAAATATCCGTGTTATGTCAAATAAAATTTGTTTTATATTTTAAGTTCAATGTTCATTAGTTCAATTACTCTTTTTAAATGACCTTTTACTTATCTACTCTGTTGTGTCAATCAATGTTTCCGCGTGCACAATAAAATTTTAGAGATATCAACAGATTACTTTTTTTTACCTTACATTTGTGTCATGATTTTTTTTTCCCATCAAGCAACATTACTTGGTGACTTGGCGAAAGTAAGCCGGAGTGGGGGAATTATTGGACACAGTCCGATGTATTCAAATATGATTCTACGCTCCTTCTGGACTATTCTTAATTCTATGTCCACGACGCTAATCACAGGACTAAAACCCGGTTCATCATGTATATTCCATTTAAATGTAATACCCATTGTACCTACGTTATTACGTGTATACAAAAATATTATTATTTAATTAATTTTGAATATTTTTTTACAGTTTAGCACAACCCTGCCGCCACCCAACTCAGGGCCGGCGGCGGCGGGCAACACCCGCATCCGTCGCGGGCGAAATGCGTATAAATCAAATCAATCAATGCAATTACCGATACAATTTGTGTCCGGTACCGGTGTAGCCTAGCCGTTACACTGAGTTATGTGCCAACCCTGACTGGCGCGCCGCTATACCTCACTGTGCGCCGCTAATCATTCTAGGTGACGCTGATTCTAGAAAGGGACTGTGCGCCGATATGATATAACAATTTTTTTTTTAAATAATTGTAAGAAAATAGAAACAACAACCTTATTGTCATTTTAAGTTAACTCAGTATTTTTTTTTATTTGTTGGTTGGGTTTTTTTTGTAATTGTTTGTTATATCTAAGCTATATGTTGACTGTCCAGGAGTTTGCTATCGAATCTGCATTTCGCAAAGTTTGCAGAAGAACAAAAACAATGTTTTTTTTTTTTTAAAGAAGTCATCAGATATAGTAGAATTGCCAAATATGTGTCTTAAAATTCAAAAAATACATGTTTGGGAATTCTACAGTATCTGATAGCTTCTTAAAACAAATATAGAGGTTTGTTTTTGCTATCCTGGAAACCTCGCAAAATGCAGATTCGATTGTCAACATAGGGACGGTCAATTTTACGGTTAGAATCTAGTTCTAATAGGCATATGAGAGCCCTAATAGATGGTCAATTATTATATATATAACAATGGATGAACTTAACATAAACTAAGTTCATTTATAATAATAATTCCAATTACAATATTCAAACATTAAAAAATGCAAGAATAAACCCATTCATAACCTTATTGTCAATTTTCAATGACACATAAAAAAAATATATTTTATTTTATGTTTATTTTATTTTATTTTAATTTATTTTATTTTATTTTATTTTATTTTATTTTATTTTATTTTAATTTATTTTATTTTATTTTATTTTATTTTATTTTATTTTATTTTATTTTATTTTATTTTATTTTATTTTATTTTATTTTATTTTATTTTATTTTATTTTATTTTATTTTATTTTATTTTATTTTATTTTATTTTATTTTATTTTATTTTATTTTATTTTAAATTATTATTATTATTTTTTTTTTTTTATTATTTTATTTAATGTGAAGATCTATTCCTATTGCGATAAAAAATAAAAGAAACCATTTAATCTTCATTATTTAGATATTTTTTTATTTTTTTTATATTGAAATAGAATAGCAGATTACAATTTTAATTTTTGTGACTTAATGTTTTTTTTAGATTGTAAATTGAAAATATAAACGCTCTCCGTGTTGTTGTGGTCAAGATGTTTGACTTGCACACGGGTGGTTCCGGGTTCGATTCCCGGTGAGAACACATAAATTAAATGTGATTTTTCACAAGCCTGGGGGTTCTGTGCTGTTACTCACCACTGTTATTGGGCCTCTTGGCCTGTTGTGGTACAAAAAAAATCAAATTTAAATATGTTTAATATAAATTATTATGAAAATAAAACTTTGTTATGAGTGTTACACAATTTTTATTCTTTTACAAGAACAACACTAATGGCAAAGTTTTATTTTCATAATAATTTAAAATAAAGTGTTACGAAGTGAATGCCAATTCAATTAAAAAAACTATGTTAAATGTGTTCAAATCTAACAAAACACACATCATAATAAGTTTAGTGGGTTAAATTATTTTTCCTTTTATATTTTATGTTTATGTTTACCTTCTTAAATAAATATAAAAATTACTTTATAAAAGTAAAAGTGTGTAAGTTTGTTTAAAAATAGGCAGAATAGTTAATATTACAAGATAAAAAAAACTGAACACTTAAATCATCTTTCTTATCTGTTATCTAGAAAATCTTTTCCGTCTTTGTTAAAATATCCATAAAGGTTATTTAAATAAATATTTGTGTTCCTAATAAATACAGGTATTTCCAGTTTTGGCCAAATTTTCGTAAGTCAATTATGACTTTTTATGGTTATTAAACCATATTAGAAAATAGGAAAGAAGTTATGGTACAGTCTGGTCAGTTAATCCACTACCTACCATGGAACCACACTAATATATCTTAATGATTTTTTTAAAAATAGAAATGTAATTTTTACCGGGTTCTTGTTCCATTTAATTTACAATTTGGTTCATCCCAGATATGCTTGTATAAAGAACGTTGTCCGGAAAATGTATTTAAACACATCAACTTATCCGATATACTTACTCTTATTAAATGTTTTCTTTTGTGCGTTTTACGAAAATGTTATTTTTTAATAAATTGTGTGTCAGCCCTGTTGGGACATAATGGGTTTATTGAATATACAATATTCAGAGATGCCGTTAATCAACCGACACTTCGTATTGAGTTATTGTTCAGATGTTATGCCTAATATCATATCCAGCATGACATACCGACACCCACGTTACTGTTTGCTGTGCAGGGTATGCAGATAACAAGTGAACTTCGATATTCATTTTATTTTGATATGTTATTTGATTTCCAAAACCATCAATATCATCATTTTACTATCCGCACTAAGCTGTACATAGCGCACTCCATTGGTACTTCAAACGCAGCGTATCTCGATCATCTGTTACATGAAGGCGAGACGATGAATCTGAAGTTTCAGGTTCCTGTCCAGGACAATGAAATTTTGCAATGTAAGACAATCTAAAAAAAATAATACGTAATACATTTTTTTACCACAATAAACACAAAATTATAACATAGTACAACAGAGACGAAGAAAATTTTGCAGAAGGTAATATAGAAGTCTGGGCATCTACAGGACTTTTGATCTGTCATTGGCTGATTTAAGTGGACACTTTACAACTGTGTAACATTCACCAATCTGCCCATATTTGAACATCTATATTCCATTGATTCTTTCATCTATTGATGTTTGTTAAGTTAGCTGAAACCTTTATTTATGCGGGTGAGATTTATCTAATTGAATAATTATTATTATGAAGCCAAAGAAGGAATCGTGTGTTAGAAATACCACATTGTAAAACGAGGCTCGCACAGACATGCATATTTTATAGGCCCAAATTTTTTTATTCTTTTTTTACTGATAATACGAGTATTTCATTGATCCAAACTTTCAAAATTTTACTTCTTTTAAAAAAAACGCACTATCCTGGATTCAAACTAAAGATATGAACTCTTTTTTTTCTATGATATATTTTGTCGCCTTTTAATAATAAGGGATATTTTTTTAAATATTTTTTATTTCCTTTTTTAATTACTATATAAAAAAAGTACCATTTAATCTTTTATAGAATATTTCATTTTCTCTTTTTTATATTACACAAAAATTATAACTGTCTTTTTATTATAGGAGCAAAAATTCATTGACACTTTCTTGTATACCCACGAGCAGACTATGCCTTTGTGGGATTTTTTTGTTTACTATTAATATGTATTTCATTGCTTTGTAATTATCCTTTATTTTTTTTATACTCTGTTTTACCTCTTATGTTTATTGTAAAAAAAACAAAGTCAGATGGCTGTATTTTTTTAGTTGTGAAAGTAGCCATTTTATACTCTGTGTAACATTTACTATGCTGCCTGTGTTTAAGCATGCAAATTTCCTGCTGTAAAAGCGTAGACTTCCAAATTCCCTTCTCAAAAATGTTTTCCCCCCTCTGTTGCCATAAATTTAGATCAAAATTCCTAGGGAGGAAATGCAGCCTGTCTATAAGCATTCGGACATACTCAAAATATTGATGAAATGAGATATGACTTAACAATTATTCAGAATACAATATTTTTCAATAATTATTATAATTAAGAATTGTATTCTAAAAAAATCTACATTGGGCGAAGTGAATTGTTTTTTTTCTTCTTTTAATGTATATAAACATAAAACATGTACGTATGTATGTTATTCTTAATCAATAAATAATATTCAAGGTATGTAATGTTGCTGGACCCGTCATTTTTTATAATTTTTCACAGTATGCAATGTGTTGCAAATAGTAATTGAACAAATAGCAGAATAAAATATGAAAGCTTAAGACATAAGTAATTTTTTTTAAACGGCTTAAATTATAATATTATTTTTGAGTAAAGAAGTTGGACAAAAAATCAATAAACAGCGTTAGAATACAATACTATATGATTATATGTGAAAGCAGATTAACAGACGGTAAATTACTTTTAAAATACACAGTAAATTACCAAAAATATCTGCAGCGTGTATGGTAAACCCTGTCACATCCGAAACCACAATACTGGTATGATCAAGATGAGTTTTTTTTACGAATATCTACCATTGGACGATATACGATTTAAAAAATATTGAGTGACAATTCCATTGAGTCTCCAATAATCATAAATTGAATTCTCAATAAAATACCAATACGTTTTAAACCTTGGCCGAAATTGTGCAGGGGTAGGTTATTGATACTTAACGTAAGAACACAGAATATGATAAATTTATTGGGGATGACATAAAATATAAAATAGTAATGCTGGGGTGAATTTATGTCCAGAAAAATGGTATTTATTCAAAATCGGAACGTCATGCATGAAAAGGGGGTGCTTTTATGATATATGAATATAAAATAAAAATCATTTGGTTTCGATTATAGATATAATATGTGTAAACGTACACATAAATATTTGATTATTAAAAAAAATATTTAACTAAAAAATTAAAACATTTTCAACGAGTCGTAAATTACGTAAAAGTTATAAGAAAATTAAATTAGGAAACCTTTGATCCGTGATTATTTTCTGTATCCACATGGAAGAAAAAATAGTTATGTGTATGAAATAGAACCAGAATCCTGGATAAGGGCTTCCGATTTGATGGCTGCTCTCAGGTAAAAATAATGACTGAGAAAATCGAATGTAGATAAGTTTGCCACATTGTGTAGTGATTAACATGTTATCCTACCATTATTGAGTTCCTAGGCTCGATTCCTGGTAGCATGGAAGTAGAATATTGATTCCAAAGGTTTTTTGAACCGCAATATTTCATTATTTATCTACTGACACCTGAAGCGCAAGACTGATCACCTTACGTTTATGTAACAGATAAACAAACTACGGTGCATTTGATTTACTTATTCAGTGCCCTTTACACCACTTTAAGCGCAAAAGGAGACAATAATAATAATGTATTATATTTAAAAATAACTGAGTTAATCAAAAATATTTTGAGTTTGTCCAAATTTTTGTAGACAAGGACTGGATTCAACTCCCTGGGGAGTTGTTGATAATATCATGTTACAACATAGTATTTTATATTAACTTCTCTAAAATGTTCTTCATCTCTGTTGTAATATGTTAATATTAACAACTCCTAGGGAGTTGAATCCAGTCCTTGTCTAAAAATATTTGGACAAACTCAAAATATTGTTAATTAATCCACCTGGTCTATAAAGAAGTATAGAAATTTTAAAAAAATAAAATTTTCAGGCGTTGCCTAGTATATGGATGAAATAATTCAATTAGATAAATCTCACCCGCATCAATAAAGGTTTCAGCTCTTTAATTACACAAACATTAACAGATAAAAGAATGGAAGGAATTTAGATGTTTAAATATGGGCAGAATGGTGGATGTTACACAATGTGTAAAGTGGACACTTAAACCAGCCAATGACAGGTCATAAGCCTAGACTTTTATATCACCTTCTCTAAAATGTTCTTCATCTCTGTTGTAATATGTTAATATTAACAACTCCCCAGGGAGTTGAATCCAGTCCTTGTCTAAAAATATTTGGACAAACTCAAAATATTGTTGATTAATTCATCATTGTCCCCTTTTGCCGTAAAAGTGATGTTAAGGGCACTGAGTAAATAAATAAAATGCACCGTAGTTTGTTTATCTGTTATACAAACGTAAGGTGATCAGTCTTACGCTTCAGGTGTCAGTACATAAATAATGAAACATATTACCTTCTCTAAAATGTTCCTCATCTCAGTTAACTAATTAAATGATTTATTTTTATTTATTGTGGATAACTTATATAGCGCCATTTTCGTAATAAAATACCTCAAGGGCGCTTTACATGGTGATTCTACTGTTAAGTTAATTTAATTGAAGCTTTAAATTTGTAATTTGATTAAAATAATTTATTTTGTTGTCACGTGCTACGGATTTATTCAAATGATTTAGAGAACAAGTGGGTTTTAAGTTTTTTCCGAAACATCACTTCACTTTCACAGCCTCGCACCTCTGCTGGGAGAGCATTCCATGCCATAGGGCCTGCGACCGCAAATGCGCGCTCACCAAATTCAGTGCGCTGTTTGCGTAGAGGTATAATAACTTTTCCTCTCGCCGTAGACGTAGCTGATCTAAGCGTGAGACGCCTGTCAGCTAGTTCATCTGGAATGCATAGTTCCCTTAGATATTCCGGAGCCGATATTATTTACAACTGACATACTCAGTCTTCCTCAGAGCCAAGTGTTGAACGAAGGCCTCCCGTTTGGACCTCCACAATTTCCTGCCATCCCCACCTTTTGTCGCCGTGGACCTGCAACCCTTCTGATGTCGTCGGACCATCTGTTCTGGGGCCTCCCTATGCTTCCGCGTCCTGGTTTCGGCCTCCGGTTCACAAGTTTTTTTTATCCATCCGACATCCGAGAAACGTAATCCTCCCAATTCCACTTCAGCCCCGCAATTCATAAGCAATTTTATTATTTATCAATTAAAATATAAAAATATATATATTTTTTAAATGCGTTCAAATATTTAAAAAAAAATTGCATTCTTATAATTTACCAAATACGATATTTGGGTCCATTTTTAATGAGTTGTAAATATTTGATATATATATATATAAATAAAAATGCATTTTTTTATGAACCACTTCTATTGGCACAACCGACTAGTTTAGGCAACAACACGTTATCCTCTTTAGGGTCATGTTATAACAAACAACTCTCTACCGAAAATGGGAATCATGTTGGGGCAGAGTGTAATTCGTACCTCAGACCTCTGATCCGTGAGTCCGCAACACTAACTACGGGAACACAACTGGTTTCTTACGATGATATATAATTTAAAAAATAACTTAATATTCATTGAATAAAATAAATGAAAACAATTTTATTTTTAACCAGTTACATTGTTTTTTTTCTATGGACCGGTTTCAAAGCTATACAAGCTTCTTGATCAAGGTATACTTTACTATTAGGTGTTAAATATACCATGCTTAAGAAGCTTGTATGGCTTTGAAACTGTTCAGTAGAAAAATATAAAAAAAGTGGTTAAAAACAGAATTGTCTTATTATAATAATGAACGACCATTATGTTAGTACTTCAAATATAAAATTTATAATATTTATTTGATCACCAACTGGTTTTAGAGCAGCACGTTTAATAAGGAATTGAATTTAGGTATATCCTATTTTGTTTAATATTTTTTGTGTTAGATTCTTTGTATGATATTTTTTAATCCTAAAGCCTAATATAGAGTATAATTATTTTTGTAGTATAAATTCATATCCATTTTAATGCATGTTTATTCACATATTAAATTTTAAGTAAATTCAATTTGTCATTCAAATTTTTAACAAAAATGTTTTTTTTGTTTTACAAATTGAATTATTTTATTTTTATTTTGAAAAACATACAGTATTGGAAGCTACTCTGAACGAATCTTTTTTTTGTTCTTTTTTGTTTTGCGAACAGGGTGGAAGAAATCATCCCTTAGAAAAATCGGCATCTCCGTCGAAGCATTACATTCTTGGAACTGTTTTATGAGGCATCCCGCAAAGCTTATTTCAGGGGTTGATAAACAACAAAAAAAACAGTTTTTTGTAAAAACCGCATTTAAATCATAAAAAAGTTAAACTGTGTGTATATACTCGTATTTAAAATACTAAAAATAATAAAATAAGCACTTAATATTTATGAAAGAATAAATTGAATACAGCAGCAAAACGTTGCTCAAATTGTGGTTGATGGAGAGAAACACTTTGTATGTATTATTAAATTAAATAATGCATATGTGTTAATTATTTTTAATATTCGACCTTGTTTTTTCCACTGCTGGATAAAAGCACCTTCCAAACGTCTCCATTCCTTCCCATCACCCACTTATATCATCCGTGTTTTACCGGCTATACAGGCAATGTCATCGACCCATCTTTTTAGCGGCCTTCCAACACATCTTTTGTTTGCCTACGGTCTCCACCTTATTCTGATAAATTTTAGTTGAGTATCAGCGTTATAATATTTTGACAGGCCCTCGCACGCGTGATTATTGTTGCGTGGAGCTGCGCTAGGAAAACTGTAGAGTGAGACGGGTATGTATGGGCAGATATTTATTTGGAGCGATGCACGGGGTTCAAACCGACAGTAACGTCACAGTGAGTCACATCTTGCTGGAGGGTGTGATTCTATTAAATGCTGCAAATGACCAGTTGCATTCCACCGGCAACACTGCTGACAAGTCCAACTCGTTAGCGTCCACGTCGCAAACCCTGGGTAATGGGATCACACTGATAACGGTGTGATCAAATTCAAATTTCTGAAAGGCAAACTTCTGGTGCCTACAATCCAGAACCAACCAGCTAAGGGAAGGTAACCGCGATAGAAAAATCCACTAGAGAAGGCAACGGGAAACCACTCTGGTCATCTTTTCCCAGGAATCACTATGGCGAGTACATCCAACAAGCAGTTGTCCTGGCCTCGGAGTAGCGCAGGACCGAGATGCTTTCGCTGTAGTGATCCCCAACGAACGGAGTTGGTACGAACGATGACGATGATGACAAAGATGATGGTGGTGATTGTGATTAAGAAGATGACGATGATAATAAAAAATATTGTATTATTGACGAAAATAAATTGTACATTCAAAATGGGATTGCCCATTTTGAATGTACTATTGCCCATTTTGAGCGACTATTATCGCTCATCAACTTCAGGGTGCCTGGAAGAATGACTAGACAGGTGCCACCGTTTTCTCGAAACAATTCACGGACAGTGTATACTTGTAATGCCGTATTAAATAGACTTTATGAACTCGGCAATAGTAATTTCCACGTATCAGATATATTTAGTGTAGGGTATTGTTCCTATAGAACAAACCTTTTGATTTTTTTCAAAGATGGTGAATAGTAATTATATTGATATATTCATGCATTTCATAACATATACAGTTTTTGTTGACTTTGCTCAGCTGTATGAAACAGTACTTATGATTTTCGTGTTGTATTTTTTTTAATTTTTTTTTATTATATTGAAAACATATTATACATAATTATATACAATATTCCCAAGGAGTTTTTTTAAAAAAAACTCATTTAGGGACATACAGATAATAATTTTTTTAGAGACGTTTTTAAATTTTAAACTATAATATTATTTAACAAAAGCAGAAAAATTAAAATTATCATATACTACAAATTAAAAAGGGTATGAAAAATACTTGAAAATAACAGAATAAACAGAATACTAGGCATGGAAATAAATTCAAAATAATGTTTACATTATGCAATCTGGGAAAGAAAATTGAAAAAGTTTAAAAATTACATGGATGTATATATACATACTGAACTAGTACAAAATAAAATCATTTTTTTTAATTAACAAAATATGCGCACACCCAATACAGGTTAATTTTTTTTATCAAAAACGTTGAAAAAATTGAAATTATGTATACAAGCCAAAAAAAGTATATAAAAAGAAAAAAACACAAATAACATTTAAATAGTATTAAAAATTACATATACAAGCAAAAACGGTGAAATATTAAAAGGTATATGTTCAAGATGCACATTCTCTATAAACTAACATTATTTATTCAAAGTACTTCTGGAAAAAATAATTCTTCAAATTACTGCAGAATGTTTTATGATTTAAACTTTCTACTGAATATGCTGTATAATTTTTGGGTTATTTTTTAAAAATATAAATCTTGTATGGTTTTTAGGTTTTATTTTTTTTTATATATCTTGGGTATAAGGAAATTTATGTTTTAAAAAAAAAAAATGTTATGCCAAATATGTTCGTATAGTAAATGTTTTTAAAAAGCAAATTTGCCGTTTATGTTAATATAATAGAATATTCATATTCATAGTGATTTTGTAATTTCGATAACCAGTTCAATTCCCCTGTAAAGTACATATAAATCGTCCTTTGATTATGACGTCACATATATCTACGTTGCCCCCCGCAGTGACGTAGTATAGTGGCTGGAAGAATTGAGGATCGTAAAAAATATATATTGGATATAAAAGGCAATATTTCCTTCAATAAAATCATTCTCCACGCGAATCTCGCGTGTGAATTGTTTTTTAGTCTGGTAATCGACTTTTCAATGGCTTTAGAATATTATATGTAGTTTTGACTGGGGTAGATAGTAGAAAAAAAAGACATACTCTAAACATTGTTGGCGTATCTAGGTAAAATGATGTTTATGAATCTCATCTACATCAATAACGGTGTCAACTATTGAGCTTCAAACTACCAACGAACTGCAATATGCAATAATTATTTATACAATCACTTAATGGCTTTTTAATGTCTCCCGGTTTCAAGGCGTAGCCATTTCTTCGTCAAGATACTAAATATACCAACATACAAATTGACACATGCTATTAAAAGCTAACAACAAAGGACACAATAAATTAGAAGCTTACACCACGTGTCCTACTAGCACTTTTATTCAAATTGTAATGCAACTTTTATTGTGAAGGTGAATAGTGGAATTCGCATGTCTGTGTAATTAGTGTCCTGACAAAGAGACGGGTACGTCTGAAAACCGGTAAACATATAAGACTCAGTGAGTGGCTAAACAAATATTCAATAATTTTTATTGATATTTCAGACCACAAGCTTTTAATATTACAAATTATGTCGAACCTTTATTTATTATCTAGTCAATTCATTGTTTATATGGGTAATAAAGCCTGTAAAGTATAATTCGCAAATAATAATGTTACTATATATTTTAAATTTGATGTGCTCACTTTGTGGTTATTCATTATAATAAGATAAATAAAACAACTTAGATTTAAACCACATTTTTTTTTCTATAGACCGGTTTCAAAGCTAAACAATCTTCTTTTTACATTTTTTTTTTTTTTTTTTGCACCACAACAGGCCAGGAGGCCTAATTACAGTGGTGAATTACATCACAGAGCACCCAGGCTTGAGAAAAATCACATTTTAATTTTTGTGTTCTCACCGGGAATCGAACCCGGAACCTTCCGTGTGTGAGTCAAGCGTCGTGACCACTACACCACGGAGGCCGTTCTCAAGGTATGCTTAACTAATGAATTCTTTCCTATTTTCTTTTTATGTTATCAGTATGCTACCAATAAGACTAATAAATCAAATATTTTTGTCTTGAAAGGATGGTAATATGAGATGGATACTTTTGAAACTAGACAGGAGTGAACTGAAAGAAATATTGTTTATTTCGTCATTTATTATTTTTTTCTTAAATCGAACCGCTTTTTTCTATTTTCTACGATTTCCAAGTTGTATCCTTTTAATATTTTATCTTCAATTTAAAGAACTTTTAATCCAGTGTCTTTATAGAAATAATTAGTATTTTTTATCGGATGGTTTGCAAATTCATAAAAACTATTATTATTTTTGTTTAGCCTTTTTAACTTTGAAACCGATCAGGGGAACAAAATAAAAGTTTAGTGGTTAAAAACAAATTTGTTTTATTTATTTTTTACAATAATGTAACAATTTGTGATATAATATTCTAAACTTTTTTGCTACAAATTTGTTTAAAATTATTAAAAATAACATCGATAGTAATAATACATAAATTTTCATCACATTGACTAGCACAATAAACTTTACATTAATTGTTTTATATAAATTTAAATAAGGAATTTCAATACATTCCCCAATGCATCATTAACCGAAGCTAAAAGAAAAAGAAAGATAGAGGTGTGGCATTGCGATTTCTCTGCCTACCCCTGAGGGAAAAAAAAGTGATGGGTGGTTGATTTGCAAAAAACCGCAAGTAAAACCCAATGAAATTCCTTAAATTACCGATCAGGTGATTTGCATACCTGTATATTAAAATGAAATATTTTTCTTTATTTTATATTATTACCATGGGTAGGTATTTTGGTGATGATCAAACCAGTTATCTAATCCGATTTTAATATATCCATACAGCAAAATTACCAAGCCAATCGTATTAATTCAGTTGTTTGCGAATAAAGAACGCCCTGTGGATATTTTACAATAAAGGCTCGGGGTCTCAGATCGTCAAATCATACGCCTGTCTACCGAGAGTCTTAAAATAGAAGCTGATTGTTTTTTCGTCCAAAAATATTTTTTCTGAAATTATTAGCGGTTATTGTAATTGGGACATTTTGTGAGATGAATGTTTTTGATTAGACCATAATTTTAATTCAAACCTGAGCTATATGACACATTAAAAAAAAAAGAAACAAAGAAAAGTATATCCATATTCTTTCTGGATCTTATTTGTGGATATAACACCGTGTGCGTTGTGGCCAGCCAATGATAGGTCATATGCCTAAATTTCTATATTACCCTCTCTAAAATGTTCTTATTTGTCCATTTATGATAATTATTGACAATATGGAAATATCGCATACTACGAATACCGATAAAAATATATTAACTGGATTTAGAATAATTTATTGTATTTTTAAAATTAATATGGATATTTTGGATAAATGTTTTCCTACATATATTTTTTTTAATACGTCACTAGAAAAACGCGATATGTTTGACCTTGATAGTTGCGACGTCAAGATTTGTGACAATTTTCCAAACAAATAAAAATAAATCGTGACGTTTTAGGGGTGTGGTTAATAAAACGACAGTTTTTGCGGGAATTCAAAATTACGAATTTAAAAATATTTTTTATGCTGTCAATAAGTAACAAAAAAAATATATTTTACTTAACAGTATTTCATAGATCTTTATTACTTGAAAAATGTTTTTAAAAAAGTGATATTTTCCTATTCTCGATGGAATTCAATTGTAATTACAAAACATTTGTTCGTCCCCAGGTAGAATACTGTACTCCTATTTGGTCACCTTACTATAATACAAGTATTAATAGACCCGAAAGGGTCCAACAATTTTTTTTTAAGCAGGTCGACTACCGGTTAAACATTAACTTTTCTAATCATGCTGAAAGTATGCAGTACCATGGAATAAACTCTCTTAAAAATCGAAGAATAATGTTGGACCAGTTATTTTTATTCAAATTAATAAATAATAAAATTGATTCTCCTAACCTACTAGAAAGACTTCCATTCCGTGTGCCATCGAGACCGACAAGCCAATTTTTTTTGTTTTACACTGAAAACGCGTCAACAAACTATTTTAAACAATCTACAATACCTAGAATATGCGACCAATAGAACAATATATTTACCGAGGCTGATATTTTTTGTGACAATGTATGTAAATTTTGGTCAAAAATTATAGAAATTTTGAGAGAAGCAGACATTTAACATTATTATTATTTAAATATTTTTTCATTTCGTTTCTTTTACATTTATTATATTGAACACAATTTAAATTATTGTATTAAGTGTAAACATTTTTTTTGGTGTGTGCATGAGTTTCTTACTCTAATACACAAAGAAATTGGCAATATATGTGTACATACTGTTTGTTTACCTAATAAAATAAATAAGTAATTACATTTACATATATTTTGTATACCGTTTTTGTGTTTCAATTTATTTGTTTTAAATAATTAAATAAAACAACATCCTGTACCTGAATCAGCCAATCACCTGTCATTATAAAGATACACCCTTTAGAAGGCCCGTTTCTCTTTTGCATCGTCTACACCCATGCATCGTCCCAGCGATTCGCGGTCAGTTATTAAACTGACATTACGCCATTCATGGCGAGCCAATCATATTTCAAATTCAAATCAAAGTAAGCATAGCTTCTAGACGTATATGTCTTTTTTTAGTTTGTCCAGATTTTTTACGTCGGTACTGTTTTGATGTGGGTCTGTTAAAATACGTATCTACACATGTTGAATGTATACGTGAACCTTATTTGAATATTTAGTCGAAAAGTTATTCTATTTTAGTTCTATAAAACTTTTAACGGAAATTTCTTATAAAGATTTTTTATCTAATGCATGTTTACTTTTTTTTTACTCTTGTGTGGCTGTGATGTCACACTAGTCGACATATGACACAAGACTTGATATATCTCTCTTATTTTTTTAAATGATGAATTCGTATTTTTTGTAATCTTCAAATGGACATTTTCACACCCGATTTGGAAAAAAAATTGTTTAACTATGCCAAATGTTAATACAAAAAACATTTATCCTTGCTGCGCGAAAAATGAATGTCCGCTAATTCAGCAACACATCTTTACAAATACTTTATACAAGAGAGAGCACGAAGATAGAAATCATTACAAGACAGAGACGCTGTTCTGCGGCGGGTGTTGTCTAAAACAGATTCAGTCTTCAATCGGTTGATGACAGTGACGGGGAACGCACGCGCGTAACATGAGCGACGTATTTGTGTTTTTTAATTTATTTTGCTGTAACAGGGCTAAATTATATGCTTGTTTGCATAAATTATGGAAAAAGAATTATTAAACAGAATGTTTCCATGTAAGTTTTTTTTTCAAATGTCTGAACTTTTATTATTAGAATTAGACGTTTTTTTCAAAATAACTTTTGTATTTTTTCAACCGGTAAAATATTTGTTTTAAAAACACCACCCTATCCGATTATTCCGTACTGTTATATGGATTGGGCGAATGCAAAGTAAATTGATTTTAATTTTTCGATGGTTAATATATTCCTTAATCTAATAAATACATATATAAGTTTTCTCATTATATTTACAATATTATTTATTTGCTCCTTCCATTTTATATTTTTATCAACTATAATGCCTAAATATTTAATGCTATTTTTTTCAGTGATTTGAAGGCAATTATCATTATGAAACTGATATTCTTCATTGCATTTTGTTGTGTGGATACAAATATTTATAGGAGATACAATTTGATCTTTCAAAGTAAAAGTGATGTAATATGTTTTTTCAGTATTCAAAGACAAAATATTGTCATCGAACCATTTTTTAAATTTATTAATTTTTTAAAATATCCATATTTGATTTTAAATTTACTTCGTCCCATGAAGATCCCCTTATAATGAGTACGGTATCATCAGCATATGAAACAATATCACCATTCAAATTTTGTTTATTAAAATATTATTAACACATATAATAAATATACTTTCTAGAACAAATGTGCAAAAAAAAATTGGGTGGATATGCTGGCGTTTGAAATTTATCAACTTAATTAAACTTATTTATTTACATTATGGTTTTTACATTTAAAAACCAAATGTGGCTAAAAATACAAAGGAACTTTTACGAAACAAACAGCATTGATCCATGAAACACACGAAAACGCTTTGAGATTTTTTCGGCAGGTGGCGGTAACAGTTCGTATATACAGAATAAAAATGTTAGTGATAGAAAAATTAAATTCTCTCATTTTAAATAAAATAAATTATACATTGAGTCAAATAAAAATAAAAATCCATTCTGTTTAAAAAATACTTGTAATCTACATGCCATTTACCAAAATAAATTTTAAAACAAGTCGTTGTTCGTTTTTGAAGTACAAACACATAATACTTAACATTTGTATTATTATGGGATATTAATGTTGTTAAAATTTATTATCATTTCCCCATCCACACCCAGTGATACATAGGGCACTGAATTTGTATTTCCATTGCGGGTATCTTTCTTATTTGTTATATATCTCTTCTGTTATCTGCTCTCCATATTATGAGGTTCACATAAAAAATATTGAATCAGTTCAACATCGATTTTCAAGAAAAAAAGGGTGGAGGTTGGGCTTATCCAGAGATCAATTTATGTAAAATGAGTCAGAAACTAGCTTAAATATATCTTTTCTTCAAGACCGTCGAAATAAGTCTGATCTAGTCCTATTTAAAATTCTCAACCCACTCTTTGATGCGCCTGAACTACTGAACTTAATGAAATTAAACATTCCAACTAGGAACCTCAGTCAAAACTCAGTTTTTTCATACCGATAACCATAGGACTAACTATGATTTTCATTCCCCTATGCCCAGAATTTTTAGGTCTGTTAACAAATATACGAGTCTTGATTTCTTTGATAACAAGTTGTCTTCTTTCAAACGATCACTGGATCAAATTCAATTATAAACATCTCTCTCCCGCTTCTACTCCCACCGAGTCTACTTTATACCATTGTGTCTTTCTACTTTCCTTTATAATCATTTTCGATGTAAAAAATTGTCCTTAAAAATGCCCAATGGGCGTATCTATGAATAAATAAATAAATATACCTATAACGTAAGGCTTCAGGCGCCAATCGAAAAATAGCAGTAAAGAACCACCATTAAAATCAATATTTTGCTTTGTATTTTATCCTTCATTTTTTAAGTCTATTTTAAAAACTGGTAAAAAGATATTTTTTTAAATTTTCATTATTTTTTTATCTTTGAAAAATGTAAAAAAAATTATGTTGTACATTAGAATAAGGTAATATATTAAAATAACATACAAGATCTTAGGTACCGAGGTCGATTTCTAGCAAGTTAACATAATGTATTTAGGTATGTAGTCAAAAAAATATTTTTATATGAATAAACTCGTTTTTGCATCTGAGTTGGGTGTGATGAAAATTGCATTTATTATTTTAATTAAATATTTGTACCCACATATTTGTATAATATCATACATTGCCGGGCTTATTGCCAAAGGGCAATATCTTTCAAGTAAGCGTGCGAGAAAAAAATGGAAATAACAATATGTGCATATAAATTTCTAAATATCGATACTTGACTTTAAAAGAAAAAAATAAATAGAGAAAAAAAAAAGAGAGATTAAAAAAGAGAAGGAAGATGTTTCTTAAGGCGTGATTTTAACAGAGTTACGGTAGAAACATTTGTTACAGAAGTGGATGGAAGATGATTCTACAATCGAAGATTATTTTAATGAATAAAATTATTAGATAATATGCTATTTGAATAACAATACGGTGACTTAAATATGCACCGTTAGATGTAAACAAAAAAACTATAATGACAATTATAAAAATAAATAAAAATACGCTAAGTTTTGAGAATGTCCAAACGTTTGTAGACTGGGTGTAAATTGGTTACTCAAACCAGCCAATGATAGGTCAGAAGCCCTGTGAATCCCTAGACTTCTTTATTCACTTCTCAAAAATATTTTCCCTCTCTGATGCAATAAATTTGGATTTTAACAGTTCCCTGGGGAGTAAAATTCGGCTAGCCTACAAACGTTTGGCCATACTCGAAACATTGTAAATGAGGAACTTCAGCCCTACGGGAAATTGGATACAAAAATGTTTTCTTGCACGCGGTACAAATTAAAGCATTAAATTTGTACGGCAAAGTTTCTTGAAAACGTACGAAAAAAAAATTAATAAATGTGTTAATAAAAACGCACTACTTTGGATGACGTCACTGGTTTATATGAACCAACCAATAATATAAGAGCTGTGAAGGATATCCGGTTTGCTTGCCGTAAATGAACCGTTCGGAAGAACTGACAGAGAAGAACCTCTGATTTTACACGCAGAGTTATTTTAGAAATATTTTTTTTTACGAATCCTTATCTATCGTAAATTAATAAACAATCTTTTGTTTTTTAAATGGTTTTGCTTAATAGTCTATAAACATTAAAAAAACAGTTCAGCTCTTTAACTTCAAAGAAGTCAACAGATAAATGAATTGAGATATGTGGTGGGCCGATTGGTTTATGTTTCAAAGTGTGTAAAGCGGCCACTCAAACCAGATAATGACTGGTCATAAGCCCAGAAAATGCTTAGACTTCCTTATTTCCTTCTCAAAATAATGTTTTTACTCTCTGTTGAAAAAGTTTGAATATAACTTAAATATGCAATTTACTGAAAAAATCATTTGAAAACCAGCACTCTGCACACAAAAAAAACAATGTCAAATCCGAAAAAAAGCAATCTCATTCAAACATGGTGGTATTTTTTTTCAATTTCCACTTCCAATCCATCAAACAGTTTTGGATCAGATCTCCCGTGCCCGAGGCTTGAAAACAGACGAAAATCTCCACCGAAATGTCACCAATCCTTTTTAATCTCATAGACACATATCTCAATTCATCTCAACTCAAGTAGACATGGGCCGATTGGTTTATGTTTCAAAGTGTGTAAAGCGGCCACTCAAACCAGCTAATGACTGGTCATAAGCCCAGAAAATGCTTAGACTTCCTTATTTCCTTCTCAAAATAATGTTTTTACTCTCTGTTGAAAAAGTTTGAATATAACTTAAATATGCAATTTACTGAAAAAATCTTTTGAAAACCAGCACTCTGCACACAAAAAAAACAATGTCAAATCCGAAAAAAAGCAATCTCATTCAAACATGGTGGTATTTTTTTTCAATTTCCACTTCCAATCCATCAAACAGTTTTGGATCAGATCTCCGTGCCCGAGGCTTGAAAACAGACGAAAATCTCCACCGAAATGTCACCAATCCTTTTTAATCTCTCAGTGATGGCTGAAGAGGGCTCGTTTTGTATATTTGTATCTTTAAGTGTATATTTGGGGGTGTTTTTGATTAGTGAACAGGTTTTGATTAAAATAAGACATGAAATCATCACCTCGGAATTCAGGTTTTTATTTTTATTTATTTATTTAAAAATTACATCCTTATTACAGCGCACCTGACGACTACAGTGTTACGTTCAAGAAGAGTGCGTGATAGAAAATTCTTAAATACAGACGAATAAAAATGTAATTCATAAAAACAATTAAAAACAACGACAACAAAATAACTAATACGGCTTGCCCACCACATACCGCACACCGAATCTGAAGACATAACTCTCCTTGCTCGCTTAAAAGTTGCTCGTTGCCGAACAAGAAAAGCTGCCTAAAGAAGCTCTCTGTAATCTGGTAGCAAGAAGGTAGTCCAGAAGTACATAATTTGTACTACATTGGATTGAGAGAAAAGGGAAGTGAATTCTTCGCTGACTGGGATTAAATTGATTGGACATGATCATGATGAATTCGCCAAAATGATAACAAAACTTGTTAAAAGCCTTGAAATTCTTTTTGGATCTGTACATCCGACAGGACCTTTAACAGGGCCTTGGATAGTAGCAAGAAGCTTCATTTGGTAATCGTAAAAAGAGGACAAGAGATAAGACCACATAATGTGTTCAGAAAATTTATTAGGATATCTGCAGCAGCACGAAGGGGAATCAACAATATTGAAAACAAATAATTTGTCCTTAAATTTTCCATGACCTGATAAAAACTGCGAAGTCCAGTGATCGGGGATACCTCAAGAAGATTTAAGGCGCTGACGGATTGAAGGTAAAAAAGAAAGGTAACCTTGGAGGGGAAGATTCCCAAAACGATTGCGAAGCATCAAGAAGAGCATTTGAAGAGATTTTTTTAGATCCGATTGAGACATTCCTTCAGTTGGAAATAGACGGCCGCCACCAATAACAGCGGAACGCTTTCTTTTTAAGTGGAAATTTGAGGATCATCACTGGACCTTCAGATCCAAAGGAAACAAGTCCGTTAGAACCAGGAGTGCATCCGTCGAGCATATTATATATGCTCTAGCAAGAGCCAGGAGAGGTTGCCTTTGGCCGCTTCAAATAATTCGCCTGAAAATAACCAATACACATTACGATACATAGTTGGAGAGTTTAAGTCCAATGGACCAGTTACATGTGAACACTACAACAGATATGACAATATTGTTTTGTTCCAGCTCCGTGAACAGTCTCGACCGTTTGGGACAGAAATCTAGGACAATGCAAAAATTCGACCGCGGTTCAACTCAAAATTTTGACTATAAAATAACACAAATAAAAAACAATGCGTATTATTATTTATTAACTCTTATAATATTATAATATAGTATATACTATCAATTGCTATTTTAAGACTGGTCTGACGATGTCGGTCACAACGAAACCCGGCCACTGGTATTTTTAAAAAATAACAACGGAATAAAACTTATACGTAATTATTATATGCGCAGTTGGTTAGACGGCCAACTGTGAAACTGGCGTCGTGGGTCGATTCCGGCCAGTTGCAATAAAAAAATCCAAGTAAGATTTTTTTATTAATTGGTCTGGGTGTTGTGTATTTTTCATTACCTCCTTCAATATCCCTCTATCCCATCTGCTGATAATCTTCAAAATAGAGGCTTAGCGGGTTATTACTTTAAAAAAAAAAACAAACATAATTAGATACAAAAAGTTAAATATTTTTTTAGAATCTGAAATTTTGGGTTCATCTTACCGTTTCTTTGGGCTAGCGATGTTCCCATGCAAATGTTAGTTTTATTTTTTTTGTTCCAAAAAATAAATCAAATAACCATGTCAGGAATTAAATCCAATATATCTTGCATGGCAGGCGATCGTGCTGACCCTTAGACCACGAGGCGGACAAATATACGTTGTAGATACAATTCTTTTAAAAAGATTGACTGTCTTATGCTTCCCTTCCTATTTTTTACATCTCAATTTACCAAACAACACCGTCTTTGCGTCTCTTCTTTCCCCTCCTTTTCGTTTATATCTGTCATTTCCCCACCCTATTTCTATGATTCCAGATATTTGCATGTCATGTTTTACTGGTGACGTCATTCCGAGAAAGCTCTTCATCAAAAATTTATGGCCCTTTGCGGGGAGATCAAATTATTTTGTACATTGTACATATTCTTACCAACCATAAAAAGTACCGATTGTATTTTGTATTGATTGTTTTCAGTCACGTTTTAGTGGGTATAAATCATATTTTATCATACATATAAAATTATTCATTTACTTTCCCTCCCCGGTGATGTGAAACTAGTACAAATTGTGTCTAATAACTATAATATCTTTATAAATATAATAAATATTGGGTATAGATTTTCAGTATTCCTCCATTACACATTTACGTATTGACTGAAATAATTTGTTATTAAATAATACGTACTTATTAGGCACAAAAAGGCATTTTATTGTAAATCGGGAATAAATTATACTTACAGTATATCAATGTTTCGCATTGTTGCGTGTGAGAGTAAAGAAATAACGCCCGTCGCGCGTCGCAGTCAGTCACGAAGTCCAGTACTAGCTACGAGTACTTAGTAGATCTCAAAAAGTTGGAACGAGTGCACGTTTTGCCTGAGTTGTTAGAGATACCAAATGGTTTTTCGTGTTTTCAGCTGTTATTTAAGTATATATTATTGGATTGATAGGCTTAGAAGATGTTATATTAGACAATATTATAGACAATATTTTAACACATAAAAATAAAGGTTAAACTTTATCCTTTTCAGTACTTAACTAACTTTCGGCAAAAATCGGATTTACAATATTTAAGTTCTAAGCCATCGATATGGAAGTCTGGGTATTTACGGGACTTGTGACCTGAAAGAATACGGATATTCCAACATAGGCAGAATGGTGGATATTACGTCGTGTGTAATCCACCATTAGAAATTGGAAATTGAATCACGTCAATCAATAAAAACTTAAACATCAATAAATAAAATAACCTTTTGCCAGAATCATGGAAAGACGGGAGTGTTGTCAAGTTACGGAAGGTGTTGACCTCGCTCTTTCATGACATTGGTCGTAGGGAGTCAAAAAAGTTGATGCATGCCACGGATTGGAGAATCTTACTGGATGTCAAGAATAAAATATAAAAAATAAGGAATAATTAAAAAAATATATATTTATAGATGACAACCATGAAGTTTCGCATAAATAAATTGTCTATGTTTTTATGAATGTATTTATGTGTATGCGCATGGGTGTATGTACTTGTGTGTGTATGTACATGTGTATATATATATGTGTGTATATATGTGTAAGTCTGTATGTATATGAATCAAAATGTGTATCCGAATAAGTTTATATTTTGTTTGTCTGTGCTCTATATAAATTTGTTAACTATTATAATATATTAAAATGTAATTGCCTAGCTTGGAACGGGGTATGTACCCTTGTTAGCTGGGCAAAGTGAACATGGAATTGTATTTTGACAAAGAGTGTGAATAAAATAAATAAATAAATTCCACATTTATGTAGGTACTCGTTTTACCAAAAATTAATTTCAAAAACTAAATATCTAGTTTGACATTTGATTTGACATGCATTTGTTTAATCATTAAATTTATTTTTTGATTTTGAAAATAATAACAGTATGTATTTTGTTTATATAATCCACCAATAAATTTCATATTTTAGTATTAAATAAACACAAAAGTTTAGAATGCAAGTTTTTTAACAATGCCATTTAACAAGGGGAAGGACGCGGTAGCGGCATTTTTTAAATATTTATATAATTTAACGCCTACTAATAACAAATACATCAAATCCTTTTTTAAAGGTAAGGTTATATATATATTTATTTCATTTCTTACAAGAGATTCATCTGAGTAGGACGTTTGCTTACCATCTCTGAGGTTGGAGTTTGATTCCTGCACTTTCAAAACGAAACAATAGTTTAAAATTTGTGCCTGGACCATTGATATATAATATGAATACACTAGATGCAGCACTTAGCACCCGTCTTGTGTTCCATTCAACTTAAGTTTCGGAACTTAATTTGCAGAAGTAGCAGCGTAAGAAGGCGCGATATACAGCTTTAAATTCACAGTAAACTGGCTTAGATATTTAGTCTTTTTTACTCTACTACGCGTTTTGCACAGCACTATTGACGCGACAACGCTCATTTTTCACAACCTAATTTCAAAGTATCGTTTTATGATTCAGCGTGATTTACAGCTTTAAATTTACATTAAACTGGCATAGACGTTTAGTCTTATTTATTCTACTACGCGTTTTGCATGGCATTGTTGACGCAAAAACGCCTATTTTTCAGAACATAATTTCAATGTTTCGTTTTACGATGCATTGTCTCTATTTAGTAATACTTCAGTGGCCTGGACGAGTGTTTTCGACACAAGGGTATAATTATTAAATTTTGATATCATGTTATTTACTATAATTATTTTTTCTTTGCATTTTACAATAAGTATACATAATATTAAAGGCCACTGAGGATCTGAAAGAAGACAGATGTCTTGGCTGTGAAATATACGAGACTGGACTGGCTTCAGAACTGTAGAGCAAATTTTCCGGGCAGCACAGAACACAAAGACTTTAGCCAGGGTGATTGCCAACGTTGGGGATTCCTGACAGTGCACCAAGAGAAGTAGATACATTAGTTGAAAAAACAAAAAAATCCCACAAAAGCATGGCCTATGTGTGGGAAATGATGATGCTTCATATAACGATAGTTTAAAATTATGTTCTAAAAAATTTCCTTTATCGTATCAAAATTGCTATGCATAACGCGTAGTAGAGTAAAAAAGACTAACTGTCTATGCAGGTTTACTATGAATTCAAACCTGAATGTCATGCTTATTCATACTGCTTCACATTTGCTGACCACAAGTTGAGCTCCGGAACTTATGTTAAATGGAACACCAGAAGAATGCTTAGAACTGCATCTAGTGTAAAAAAAATCGAGTGCAGCTCATCTCATGACGTACCGGTTGGATCGTTTCTTGATATGCATAATGGCTCATTTTCACTCGAATACATATATATTTAAAGTAAGAGTTCTTACTTTATTATTTCATGTCTTCTGATGGTGTCACTTCATGATAAAAGCTTACTATCGTTATGGAAAATTTTGTTTCGTCTGCAGCTGCTCTTTACAAAATGCTGGAGCTACAGTGGAACCACTCTTTAAAGTTTTTAAGCAAGAAGATACATTGTCTTCCTACACCTTCCTTCAAAGTTCCTTGTAATATAATACAGTATATTCTATTCTTCTCGCATAGTATATATACGAGTACCTAGCCTATCTTTTTGTTCTTAACTGTTTTGATTATTTTTCTTTTACTTTTTCATGCTTCTTAATTCTTCCTCGTTGCGAACTCTTTCTACCCATGATAATTTAAGCATTTTTATATAACACCACATTTCGAATGCTTTAAATCTCTTTTCGCTAGCTTGGGTCAGAGTCCAGCTCTTGACGCTATAGAGAAATACTAAAAATATATGGCATCCTTAAATTCACATAACTAGATTGCGGTTTTTGTCTGTATTACTAAAGAGATCACGCATTTTGAAGAGGCAATTATGTGCTATCTCCATCCTAACTTTAATCTGCCGAGGATCCACCGTTCATTAAACCAGCATCTCAGATATTGAATTGATGCATTCTTGTTATTTTCATAATCTATTTTTAGATGACGCTAAATCTAGCTTTTGGTCGATATTAGCCCCATCTCGGGCGAACAAGTCGCTGCTTGAACAGGTACCCCGTCGTGACCCAGCGAAGTGCGCCAAGATCCCACCCAGCCCCCCTTGTCGACCATTTGTAATGCCGATTTCTTCGCAGTGCCCCATTCCGCCCCCTAACTCCCCTAAGTATTATATTTGTATTTTATTTGTTTAAGTAAGTTTTCGATTATTTTTTGTTTTGTAATATTCTGCCTCACTCAATCAAGCCGGCAAGCCTGTATCGGGCAGAAATTTAAATAAATATATTAAAAAATATACAAGTATATACTTACTAAGTAAGTACCTTAGTATCAAAGTGGGAAAATATCAATTTTCATATTTTTGTAGTAGAGATGATTTTCTGTTTTGAACATACGCAATACCAATATTAAATGTATTTTTTTAAATT
This sequence comes from Micrasema longulum, assembly GCF_059751315.1. Lineage (NCBI taxonomy): Eukaryota > Metazoa > Arthropoda > Insecta > Trichoptera > Brachycentridae > Micrasema > Micrasema longulum. The sequence goes on from NW_028277733.1 coordinate 529,428, forward strand.
CATGAAATCAATAAGAAGAGACTCATTATTTGTACTTAAAATATCTCAGACATGTATTATTTTGATAAAAAATCACTGTGTGAAAATGTCTTTTCCTGTTTTTGAAACCCATGGAGCTGCTAGTGTTCGTTTTTAAAAAGGATGTTTAGTATGGTCAAGATTCATAAAATAGTAAGAAAGTGGGGTTTTTGTTCAGTATATAGAAATATGTTTTTATTTTATACTTTTACTACATAGTAACACTCTCATCAATTTTAAAAATGACAAAGACGTTCCTACTTTGACGGTCAATTTTGAACTGTCAAAAGAAGACGAAATACCGGCCGCCATGACTCTTGAGCGCCCGATTGTAAGGAATGTACGCTTTTGATGCAAAAGCGGTGAATAAATGTCCGTTTTTGATATTTCTATACGTAAATTTAAACTCTAAATGTCCATTTTTTATATGGATCTTAAGTTTTTTGTCATGAAAATATTTTTTTCTCTCATGACCAATTAAAAAAACTATTTCGTAAAAATGGCGATTGTCCGACTTTGATACAAGACAAAAATATCTTAACATAAAACAACAGAGATGAAGGACATTTTGGAGAAGGGAATATAGATATCTTGGCATCCACAGGGCCTATGACCTGTCATTGGCTGGTTTAAGTGGCCATTTAAGACATTGTGTAACACTCAAAATTTTGCCTATATTTAAACATCTATATTCCTTAGATTCTTCCATCTGTTGATGTTTGTGAAGTATAAGTGTTTAAACTATTATTATTGCGGATAAAAATCATATAATTGAATTATTTCACCTACACACTAGGCAACGACTGAAAATATTTTTTAATTTACATACTTCTTCTTCGACCAGGTAGATTTATCAACAATGTTTTGAGCTTGAACAAATTGGACAAGCTGAAAACATTTTTGAAAAATACGTAAGCTGTGCCACTAGGCATTGTTATAGCAGTTCTCAGCAGGCCGCAAAATCTAAGGCAGTTTTTAGAAATTCTCATTTAAACGTTGTCGTGTCGATAATTTTAATAATTTCTCGTGTCCTGGTATTTCATCAAGCTTCTAACAGATGTCCCTGAGAGTGTAAATTTTAAAATCAGTTGTAATACTTGACCTCGACGTGTAAAGCATATACAATAGCACGCGTCTTTACGCGCTATTTTTGTATGGCCGGCCCTCCGAACACGGAAACAGAGAGCGTTTAAACGCGTTTATAGATAGCACTTAACCGATTAAACAAAATACTAGATCGATTTCTGAGCTGTCACTGATTTAACTATTAGAAATGTCAAATTTTGCGAAAATACGCATGTTATATCTAAATAGCGCCATCTAGCGTCAATTCTAACAACATTCGCAATTTATTCTGACCGGCAAAGTCTCAAATATGTACTCTTTGCTCCCGGCCAATTTGTAAAAATGGTTTCTAGTGGAAGCATCGTACACTTGTATGATATTTCAAGTTCACTGAAATGTGGATCTTTTGTCTGCACATTTCCATCGTTATTTAAAAAACATAATGGTTCCAGTCGTTGTTCCCTGCAATTCCAGATATTACAATTTCCAATCATAACTAATGAATGTCACCCCGATCCCCCCTTTCTTTACTGTCTCTTGAACTTCTAGTATTTTCCTTGCAATTGTTTGTCCCGTATTTCTTGTTGGCTTTCAGTATTGCACCCCTGTTTTTACTTTCATTGCAATGTTTATATTGATATGATAGGTTGCGTTCTGAAGGGGTATGTTTTTCTTTTATTTTGTGCATTATAGTTATTGATTATTTATTTTCGGATCTCCATTCAGTTTGTTTATTACAATTTTTAAAAACTTATCAAGAACGATGTTTTTCAAATTGATTTAAAATATTTCATGACTTTCCATTTCTTTCATTTCTTCAAGCAACTCATTGTATAATTATACGCCATTGTACAATCAGTTTTGAAACTCTGTTTTTCTTCTCATTGATCTTTTCTTTTGTAAGTAGCTATGTCTCTATTAAAATGTATTACAACAGAGAGGGAAAACATTATTGAGAAGGGGATGTGGAAGTCTAGTCATTTGCAGAAATTATGACCTGTCATTGGCTGGTTTAAGTGGCCACTTTACACACTATGTAACATTCACCATTCTCCCCATGTTTAAACATCCACATTTTTTCAACTCTTCCATCTGTTGACTTGTGCGAAGTAAAGGGGCTGAAACCTTTATTATTTTTTTATTTATTTTACAGTTACAAACAGTTGACAATTATATTGTAACATATAAAAATACAGTTTAAAGACATACCAGCAAAGTTTCTAAATAAGAATGATACATATTATTAAACTGTGTCACAACAAAAGGGTGTGTTTATGTGTATTAGTGTAGAAGTAAGTGTTCAGGTGTGTGTAAGTCTGAGCATCATTAAATAGTAAGTGGGATCGTATCGCAGCCAGAAATAAGAAGTTTTAATTTATTTTGGAATAAATTAAGGGGCAAGTAAAATATATCAATAGATGAAAAAAAAACATTATAGTTAGAGCAAGAACGATAGAAGAAAGAGTGTTGTGCAAAGTTACTGCTACAGACTGGCAGATGGAATAAATACTTATTTACTCTGTTGTAAAATTACAATTAACAAATGTTAACAATGATATTCGTTCACAAAATCATGTTAATGTTAAATTATGTCAAGTTAAATGATAACATGTATACCTACCTAATATGTATAACTTGGTATTTTCATTATCACTACAGATTAAAATTTGATTTGTTGTGAAAATCAATTTAAAAAAATTAAAAAGCCAATAGTCTTAAAGAAAAAAAGTACAAAATATAATAGACACATTTATATTATTAACTTTGTGGTTATTTATTTTAACAAAATAAATTTAAAAAAACTCTGTTTTTACCCACTTATTTTAAATTAAAAAATGATTTGTTTAAAACAAAATTGTTGTTTAGTCATTAAAATGTACACATTTGTTATTCAGACTTAGTTCGGCCCAGTATAAATATTGAATTTATTAGAATTCCTATCTGTGAATCAAATCACATTATATAATAAATTCAAAGACAGATGACGCGTTATTAAATTTAAATGTTATTGATGTTACCCAATGCTTCTAAAACTGTATTTTAATGTCACATGATTAAAAATTAAAATAAAAAAGATTAAAAATTCGCGAAAGTGCTATTATCTCAGTTTAATTTTTATATGGCTGGCTGCTTTCTGCACAACTGAGCTCAATTATTGTAGTGTAAATATATAACAGCATGCGCAATTAGTTGCCGAACAAATTTCTTTGTAATATACATATATTTTTGCATTCACAAATCGTTGACTTTTTTACATTTTTTACACAAGTCTTTACTCCATGTGGCTAAAGTCTAAACAAATAACAAATATGCAATTTAAATGAAATAACCAAGTTAAATCATATGTTAGGATGAGACAAGAATTATCGACAAAATCGAAAAAAGAGCTCTGCACTGGTTTGGACAAATAGAGCGAATAGACAGCGAAAGAACGGCTAAGAATATTTACAATGCGAATGTTGATGGATGCAGAAAGACCGAGAAAGACATGGCATGACTAAATCCAACAAACACTTGAAGAGTCTTGAAGTCTCTTTCGTGTATTTTTTTTTCTTTTTTATAATATGTACGTATTGAATATATTTTTGTAATGTATATGTAATAATAAATAAATAAATATAATAAATAAATTGAATTGAAAAATTGAATTGAATTGAATGTCAAAAGTCAGCGCGCGTGCATGAGAAGATGTATGAATCTAGAGGAAGCAAGATCTGTATGCAAAGATAGAGTGATGTGGCGTTCTATCCTCTCAGCCTACTCTTACGGGGAAACGGCGTGATGGTTTGTTGTTGTTGAAAAATAATCAATGATCTTTCAACTCAAATTTCTCACCCCAAGGAAAATCCAGTCCTGAGCTTCTATTACAATAGCGATTTAACAGAATGATCTTCAACAGACATTTAAAAAAAATGTATCTTTGTCGGCGACCTGTAATTGACATTTTTTAAAGAAAAATCATGTAAATGCGTAAGGATTTTCGTACCGAAAATCTTTTTTATTTTGTAGACAATTGTAGATGATTGCTAACTTTCTATTGTAATCGGTGCTTTGAGCTCCGCTCTTTAAATTTGAGTTCGTCTTTGATAACGCTCTCGTTGCGATCAAGAAGAGGTGTCTCTGAACAAAAGTCATTTAGATTTTGGGTATAACATATTTTAGCTCTTGCATGTTAAAATGAACAAAAAATATTTGAATTAAAGTATAACTAGAAATGTACCTTTGTACGAAGTCCACATTAATGAATATTTGAATTTTTTAATGATTTGCCAACTCTTAGTTATTATCATTGTAACGTATTGTATTTAGTTTTAATTTTTAATTTATAAAATTTACCGATATTGATATTTGGGAAATTGAATCAGGCTAATGTTTTTTTTTTAAATTAGGTATAAATCCTCCAAAAATTTCAAATCATTTAAGAAAAATGTTTTACATTCATTTTGATTTTTTTATTTTTTATTCGTAAATTAAATATTGATTTAATTATTATGAAAATTATTTTATTAAAAAAAATTACTCATTAATTCGTCATTGCCAAACCCTTATCAGCACCTGATAGAGTAAGTTCATATTTCATAAGTCGATAATTTGTAATAGAAATGTAAGGTGATTAGTCTTACGCTTCCGGTGACACTCCAAGGAGAGTGGGATATTGCAAAGTCGAATCAAATTTTTAAAACAAACCTTAATGTTTACTTGCCAGGAATCGAACCCGGAATCTAAATCATGATAAGCGAAAGCGGCAACCACTACACCACGAGGCGAACCACTCTCTACTCGATTTCTTCAAACATGACTTTTACGTGAGAGTAGCCAAAGAGTTAAAAAAAGATCGTCCAGATTTCTGGTTCTATTTTGCACGCCTTACTGTAGTTTTCATCCACCTGGACTCAAACATTTAAAAAAAAAAAAAATATTAACGTTATCATAATTAACTCAAATTTTCAAATTTTGGTGGCTATTTTCAACGAGTTGTAGAAACTAACTATTTGAAAATGAAAATCAAGTTGGGGTAGAGTGGGGTTCGAACCTTGGACCTTTGGTCCGTGAGTCCGGAACACTTACTAGCCGCGGGACCACAACCCGATGCAAAATGTTTTTTTTTTTTAAACATTTTAAATTACATAGATTGTAATTTCAACGGGTACCACAGTTTGATCTTAAAACAATTATGACAAATGTCTCCTATATATAACAGGCTTACAAACAAATCACTTGTTCAACCAAATCGGAAGCCATAACCGCTATGAGTAAATGTTTAATCCCTTTACCATGATGGAGTGCGTTGTCGTGTCATAGAGATGGCCAGATACCCATACTTGTATAAATAGGTACTTTATAACAAGGTCGTGCTGTACCTTGAAGCCGATTATACAAAATTATTTATTTTTATTAATATACTTCATATTCAGTTCATTTTTTGACTTCAGTACCAAAATACGACGGTTCTTCACAAAAAATATTACATAATAAAATTTATATGATTGCTGAAAAAAAAAATTTAAATAATTAAAGGAAGTGCCAAATGTAAAAAAATCCAAATTTTTAATCTAAAATTTATTAATTTATTGTATGCCTACATATCAGGGGCGAATCGTCAAAGTAAGCGATTATGCACAGCTTACCATTATATTTGACTTTAAATAATAATAAATTATGGTAACCATGTTTATGGGGAAAAAAAAAAGTAATTGTCTTTGTCTTGTCTTGTCTTTTATAATAAATCACCGTTTATATCTTTCTACAAAAAAATATCTATGAAGTGCGCCCAGCCCATTCTTACTGAACGATGAAACTAGCCGATTACCTCAGCTTATTCTTCCATACAAAAAAGTACACTGTATTTTTCGTCTTTAACCCAAGTCGGCTTTTTTAGTACTAAAACAAACTCGCAGATTACAAATATTTTTAGAAGATTCTCGATTTGGAAACTAGTATTTTGAACATTATTTCCGAAGGACTATTTTTCTTTGATGGGATACCGTTGACATATTATGTATCACATAGGACAGGTGGCGTTCGCAGTGGCCGTTTTAGGCATTATTCATTTTAAAAGAAATCGGCCAGTGCTCAAGTTTTGACAGTACTGTCAATGACAGATCATAATGGAAATATCTGCGGAATGTCATTGTGGTATTTGTTAATAAACTTTTGTGCAAGTATTGTATTAAATTGTGTAGAATAAAACTACGTTTATCGCGTGGTTAATAATAATTGTTGTTTGAGTTGATTTTCACAGAATTACAAAAAAATAGTCATTTATAATTACTTACATGTTATGTAAGTACTTATATGTAGTACAAATTAATTAACATTTTTAATAGATTACCTATAAAATAAATCACGGCTCGCCACTGCTACATATGTATTACAGCAATTTACATTTTTGTTATAATATAGTAGATTTAATACGTAATAAGTAGATATGAAAACAATCAAATCGTTTCTGATATTCCATGGATTTCTTATTCTTAGTGGTGAGGGTCAGTGCTATGTAGACTCCTGACGTCACTGAGACCTGTGAAGATCTATTGTGATGGGTCCCCGTGAATAGTTCTCACCTTCCAAGTCCAGGTCTATCAAAGCCTGGCTACTGGGTGGAAAGCGAGAGTTCACATTTTTCTAAAACTCCTCCTCCAAGCTCAGATCTGAAAAGTATCGAGTTATTTGGCAGGGAACGAGTTCTTTAACATCCTCAGGTTTATCTAGTGGTCCTTCGAGGATGAGACTCCTTTTGTGATGAAGAGCATCACATTCACATATTATGTGTATGGATGTTTCAGACCCTGCATCTAGAAGTTTCGGAATGTTTCATTTTAGCAAGGTGGTTGTTCAATCTGCAGTGCCCTGTAAGGACTCCAGTGATGACCCTCACTTGATTTCGGCTTAGCTTTATCAGGTCAAAAGTAAAACTTTGCGAAAAAAAAAATCCATGCAAAACAGATATCGGTTATTGCTGCCTATGGTCTCTGAAAAACTATAAAGGGAGAACTGAAGTTTAGGCATTTACAGGGCTTATGACCTGTCATTGGCTAGTTTAAAAGGCCACTTTACACACTTTGTAACATTCACCATTTTGCCTATGTTTAAACATTCACATTTCCTCAACTCTTCGATCTGTTGACTTTTGCGAAGTGGAAAATCTGAAACCTTTGCCATTTGGGTAAGATTCATCCGACTGAATCAAATCACCAACTAGGCAACGCCTGAAAACAATTTTTATGCTTTTTCGTTTACTAGTTAGTTAATTCAACAGTGTTCTGAGCATGTCCAAATGTTTGCAGACAGTCTAAGTTTCCTCCCTAGGGAGTTATTCAAATTTAATTTTCAGGAGTTGCCAAAAGTGTTTGAGATATTAATATATTATTTATATAATTAAAATATTTTCAGAAAGAGAACAAAATATTTATTTATTTATTTATTTATTAATGAAATTATACAGTCTTTATATAAAACAAGGTACTTAAGAACAATTTAAAAAATTAATACCAATTACAGATTTTACACTAATTTATTATGAATGCAGGAGGACAGGGAAAAAATAATTGAGTTCTAAAAAAGTAAAAAATACATAGAAAAGAGAAGACATTGTAAAGCTACTCAACTTTCCTCCCTCTCTCTATGCTTCCATGAAGATTTAAATTTATTTAAAAAAAATTCACAACCAACAATTATTTATTAGATGCAGGTACTACTACCGGCAACTACATGTAGGTAAGTATAAATTAAGAGTTGAAATCAAAAATTAAAATCAAAATCAAAAGTAAAAGTTAAAATTAAAATTAAAAGTTTAAATTAAAGTTAAGTTAAAAGTTTAAATTAAAAGTTAAAATTAAGAATTAAAATCAAAAAGTTAAAATTGTAAGATAAAATTAAAAGTCTAATTAAAAGTTAAAAGTCAAGCAGGAGATAAATTTAAAATGTCTTACAGATCTGATAAAAATATGGTATTGACAATGTAATACGTCGATGTCACTAAAACTGTCATTATAGGTAATCTGTATTCTTTGTAGAGTGCTATTTTTTAAATAATTAGTTGAGTTAGAAATGTCGAAGAGTATAGATTGACGAGTTCTACGGACAGGGACTCGATATGAAATGCCTCTAACGATTTCTGGGCTATCAATTAGGTTGTTAACAATTTTGTAGAAAAAGCTCATATCCAACATGGTACGCCGAGTTGCGAGATTTTGAACTTTGTAAAAATTAGCGGACTCAGTCCTACTTGAAAACGAAATATTATTTTTGAAATTTAATTGTCTAAGAAAATAGTTTTGAATATGCTTAATATGATTATAATGATAATGCCCTTCAAAAACGGAAAAAAATTCAAAAAAATGAAAGTTTTATATAAGACTTTAATATTAAGGTTTGAACAATGTATTAAATTAACCTTTTATTATGTAACCTTAATTAAAATAGAATTCATTTGAAAAATAATTAGTTTTACAGTAGATACTAACTAGCCTCCAATACAAATAAAAGCGGGATTGAGAACACTCAGACATCGGAACATATTCGAACAGTCTTTTATTTTCAAGTAATGCTACATACCGCACACCTACGGCCCGCATGTGTCAGAAATAAAATATGTACTGAAAAAAAAAAAGTATTTTTTCGTGATATTCTCCCAACTTTTGCGAATAATCTCTTAGGAATAAACCTTAGTAAAGAAGTACACACATACAACTTATTTTTCATTGTATTTTTCACTGAATCAAAAATAAAAAAAATCAAAAATCGGATGGTGGTCCCGTGGCTAGTGTCTCGGACTTATGACTCAATTGTCCGTGGTTCGAATCTCACTCTACCCCAAATTGATTCTTAATTTCTAAAAGTAAGTTATTTAACCAAAATATTTGGGTAAATCATAAGAACGTAAATATATATTTTCAATTAAAAAAAAAATCTAAAAATAACAATTACAAATTTAATCTATTTTGTATAATTCTATAATTAATGATATGTAATCATCATTCTCTTTTTATACCTAATGGTGCATAGGACATTGCATTAGTACACAAATCGTAGCGTATCTTGATCATTTTTGTCACATGAAAGTAAGATGATCAGTCTTACGCTTCAGGTACCAGTCCAGGGGCTTTGAAATATTCTGGTGTAAAAACACCATTTTAAGTTAATATTTTATATCAACCATGCCGGGAATCAAACCCAAGACCTCTCGATGGTAAGCAAACGCACTGACCATTACACCACAAGGCCGACATTGAAGATTTATATGCATGTGAAATTGAAACGACGAATACCTTCAAATTGTATGTTTGTGGAATAACCTTTTAAAATATATTTTTTTTAATCTTTGAGATTAGTTTGTTATTGTTCAAAAAATAAATACATAATAAAAAACATCATTGAGCATGGGATAAAAATAGCTTTAATTGACATGAACAATGAACAATACATATTAGCTGTTATTGGTTAGTTTGATATCTCAACAGAGAGGGAACTGTTTTTTTATTAATAAATTCATTCTTTGTTTGAAATGGGATTCCCATGTCAAGGATATTTATCGTAACACAAAAATACTTCCTTTCAAGGTAATGGCACTGTATGACATCACTAACACTATTTCAAACATCATAAACTTTTCTGCTAACACAAATTTAAAACTTACATTTAATCATGAAATTCACAACTATAATACACGACATGCAAAAAATCTTCACATTTCTAAATTTTGTTCCACGAAGTTCGGCAAAAGGTCTCTGGAATACATTGGTCGTATACAATTTAATAAACTGCCTGATGACCTTAAAAATGAAATGTCGAGTGGTAAATCTCAAAGACCAGAAATGAAGACCTATTTCTTGAATCTCTTTGAAAGTGATAGTTTTTAGCTCAGTTTCTGTGAATAGTCTATATATTGTGTTTTAGGTTTAAATGTTTTTCTCTTCTTTTTTTAATATTAAGTTCACAGAATGTTTAAATGTTTTTATTTTCTTTTTTAATATTAATTTCACAGAATGTTTAAATGTTTTTCTTTTCTTTTTGAATATTAATTTCACAGAATGTTTCAATGTTTTTCTTTTCTTTTTTAATATTAAGTTCACAGATTGTTTGAATGTTTTTATTTTCTTCTTTAATATTAATTTCACAGAATGTTTAAATGTTTTTCTTTTCTTTTTTAATATTAAGTTCACAGATTGTTTGAATGTTTTTATTTTCTTCTTTAATATTAAGTTCACAGATTGTTTAAATGTTTTCTTTCCTTTTTTAATATTAAGTTCATAGATTGTTAAAATTTGTTTAAATTTTTATTGTTTAAATGTATACTATGTATTGTTACAAGAAATGTACTATTTTTTTTATGTACCGTCCCAAATGAGTTTTCTCGTACAACTCCTGGGAATATAATATCATGATATTCATGTCTTATATGTTTTATTAATAAATAAAAAAAAAATAAAAAATAAAAAAAATTTCATAAAAAATACATGTTTTTTAAAAATTCTATACAGATCTACTCTTATACATCTCGTGAATGTTATCACTGTAACTCTCCAAAAAAAGAGACTAACTCTTTGCTTGAAAATAATAGCAAAAATATGTGGAATATCATTAATGAAATAATAGATGAAAAAACATGCAAAAATAATGAAATAAAGACAATATTACATGGAGATTATAAATTACATTTGAATGAACACCCAGAAAAAGTAGCAAATATATTTAATAAATACTTGTCGAACGTTGGAAGAAATGTTGCTCAAGACATCTCATCAAAATCAAATATAACTGATACAAATTCGTATATTAATAACGAACGCGGTAACGTGTATACTAATATTTCAAAGCACCACGGAGAGTAAAATAGAGGAAATTATCAATAGTATGAAAGAAATTCATCTCCGGGTTTCGATGGAACTTCCGCTAACACATTAAAACACATTACCAAACAAATTTCGACACAGCACAGTTTTAGCGAAAACATATCTGTTGAGATCTGTAATCAATTTGAAATGAATAAGTCACTCAGATACCAACATAATATTAAAATTTGTAAATTCCATACAAGTCATGGTCAGAATAGCTTTGTATTCAAAGGTGTAAAAAAATATAATAATCTTCCTAATGAACTAAAAACTATTAAAAATAATATATCAATAAATAAATTTAAAGTTAATCAAAAGAAATTTTTTGAACTCGTGTAAAAACAACATTATATTTTAATTAGTATGAATGTATTATTTTTTCTTTATATATCTGATCTTTTTATTTTTCTTTTCATGTACTCGTATTTAAAATTATTTAAACTCTTATTAATAAACAACTAAAACAGTGGAAGTCACTCTCAAAGCACAAGAGTTAGTCTCTTTTTTGGAGAGTTACAGTGATAACATTTACTAGATGTGTAAAAGTAGATATGTTTAGAATTATGCAAAAACGTGCTTTTTATGAAATCTATGAATGAATAAATTAAATTAAAAAAATTTAAAGACTGCTCTCACTTCATTCCTTTGTTTTTTTTCGAAGTAAAAAGGTCATCAGATTAGTCTTGACATCTTTCATTTTTCTTTGGATAGGTACCGAGTGTCTCAGATACGCGAATACCCACGCAAATCTGAATTAATCGATAATCGAAGTATCCTGAGTGGTTTTATTAATCGATTTGCATTACGGCGGCTCATCGCAGCGATCAATTCACCAGATTCCCGGTACCAAGTATGACCCTGGTATTAACAAACTGCCTAAGGTCGGATACTGAAGTATAGAACTTACACTGTGACATTAATTCAGTGTATTGATAGTGTCAAGATGTATCTGGGACCACCCGTGATCTATAAGAACACTGCACTGATATTCCATTTTATTAAAATCATTCGTGAGAAAAATTACATTTATATCTCAAAAATCGAAAACAAGTTAAATGAAACCCGTTTTAGCCGTGTACCTTAATTGAATACAAATGTTTAGAAACTGTTTAAAAACAAATACAAATAAACAAAAAAAAATACAACAATGATTTGACATTCACTACGTTAGGGAATCACTAAATCTAAATCTCAATAACTACCTTGGGAGGAAATCCAGCCTATCTGCAAACATTTGGATATACTCAAAACATTGTTGAACTAACTGGTAGTATAAAAAGAAGTATCGAAATTTGGAAAATTGTTTTCAGACGTTGCCAGTAGGTAAATTGGTTCAGCCGAACGAATCTCACCCACATGATAAAGGTTTTAGCTCCTTTACTTCACGAACGTCATCAAATGAAAGAGTTAGAGAAATGTAAATATTTAAACATGGATAGAATGGTGAATGTTACACAGTGCGTAAAGTGGGCACTTAACCCAGGCAATGACAGGTCATTAGCCTTGTAAATGCCATCGATTTTTTCTCGTAAAACACTTTTTTTTTCTTAATTAAAAATTTGTTTTTCATTTTTCAGTGAAAAACATAATTCCAGTCAATCAATTGAACAGGAAGTTGCAGTAAAAAATACAAATCTCAGCAGTTGTAAGAAAATTCAAGATAATAAATAGTACTATATTTTTATAGTTTCTGTAATTATTTTTATTTGTATTTTTCCTTTTGCAGCTTCAAAAAAGGTCTTCAAACAGAAACAACGCATTGGCGTATTATCAGTAAAAAAAAATATGCGACAGCGGAAATAAATTTGACACTTATGTTTTTACATTTGAAATGGGATGATTTAATACAATTTAGAAAATAATGCTAATATAATAAATCATACTTTTGAAATTGATAAACATGGAAATTTCAAATGCAATCGTTATTTTATTTATGAATTTTTTTATGTCCCAGGGTCAATTATTCATAAAGTCAATTTGCTTTTCAGTCTGTTTTTTTCTTATCTTAATCTGTTATTTATTTATCGGCGCAGTGCGCCCAATATTACCAGTAGTCAAAAATAAAATATTATTTTACCAATAAAGGGTAATATCACACGACCGTCCTACCCCACAGGTTCGTATACCATCCATCTTCGTACGCGGAGACCATTATTAATTGGTCTCCCCGCTTTATCAAACAAACTATGGCTTATTGATGGGACGGACCACAGAAGGAATGACCCCAGAAAAATGGGCCAAGTGGACAAACCTTTTATAAAATGACACTTTGAATTTATTACTGATTCGGAAATCCCAGATAATTCACAAGTAAAAAAAGATTTAATAGTATTTATTGATTTATCTATTTAAATTCCATCGGCATTTTGTTTTATTGAAATCATATGATTAAACGTAGAGAATACCTGGGTAGACGTTTTATGTTGAATCACTAAGCACTGAACTGGACTACGAGATGTATGAACTGCAAATTGTAACTGAGGATACCATCACTTACATATTGTCCAGTGATCATTTTACTTTCTGATGAGATTTATAAGTCACGTACTAATTCCGTGCTTCTCAGCGATTTTACATCCGTTCGTATCAGCAGTTTATTAATAGTCAGTTTAATGTTATTATAATTAACAGTTTACATACAGTATACGTTTGATTTTGTTTCTGCATGTACTTAATACGATAGTAGTTGCGACACTGAGAATTGATTTTCGGCTGACTCCTACATATATGTAAGTGGTTTAATACAAAAAAGCATTTATTGATACTATTCCTGGATCCCGACTACGATGTAAAGTTGACGGAGTTATTTTCATAACTGTAAGTTAAATAAAATTTCTGTACGAAAACGTGTATAATTTTATGATTTTTATTTTATTTTAAAACGTGTTGAATTAGATGTTGGCGACGAAGACACTTAAAATATTCATGCAAATAATTGTATTTTTGCTTAAAATTGCAATATTTTTAGGTATACAGAATTGTAGATACTCTGTTAGTTTATCATTGTAGTAATAGGGGCCCTGGCCGATTGATTACCTTTCATTCCTATCATTCCCTTGACCCATCCTCATGGAACGCATCTTAACATCAATGAGCTATACAAGCAACAGTTCGGACTGTATTCCACAATCCTAAAGTGAGGGGTAGATGTTGGCCGTGTCTTGCTGCCGCCGCCGTAGTCGCTCTCGGGGTCGTAAATCCCGAAAGTTGTGAAGCCTCGAATTTCTCACAAGTCTGGTGTCACTGCGTAGGTCGGTGGAAGGTACTGGTCCGTAGCCTTGATACAAAAATACTTAGGATTAAGACGAACCTTCACATCAGGATACAAAAATTTAAAACTCAGGATTTAAATTTTATGTATTCAACATTAGACATAATTTCGGAGACGTGGTGAGTGAAAGTGAAGAAATCCTAATCAAAATTTAGAAGACAATGAAGGACGCGAAATAGGCAAATAAATATAAATACGAGTATACTGTTGGCGTAACAATTGGCATATGGCAAAGTATTAAAATATATATGTACTCTAAGAAAGAAGTAATGTTTTCAATGAACAAACCAGGTATAATATATGTTGATAATCATACCTAAATAATGTGGTGCCTCAAAAGTAGGAACCGGCAACTGTAAAGATAATAGAGCAATAGACAACAAACACGACAGGTGTGTGAAACTCAGAGAATCAGTGATGTGGGTAAACTACGAGGTTTGTTCAGAAAATAACGGGAATTTTAAAATTTCGCGGATTTGGAGAGTCCGATTGTCAAATTTCTTTTATGTTGGTATCATGCCCCTAAAGTGTCCTAAAATTTTCAGCTGTATTCATTGTTCACTTTGTCTGTGGTAGCCGTTAGACGTGTTCGGTGTGCTCAGAAATTTTCGTCTTGGCGATCCAGAATTCCTCCAATGGGACGATTGAGCTTTAGTTTCGACGTCATATCCGTTAACCCATGTTTTGTCACCTAATTTAGCACATTTCAATAACTCTGCATCGTCGTTGACTTCATTTTGTGACACCTGAACAACTTTTATTCGCCGCTGTTTTACTTCAAAATTCAAAAATTTTGGAACAAATTTTGCTGCCACGCATTTCATACCCAAAACATTGGAAAAAAATTCATGACATGAGCCAATCGATATGCTGACATCATCAGCGACTTCTTTGATTGTGATTCGGCGATCGTTCATAACCATTTCATTAAATTTTTCCACGTTTTCATCGGTTTTTGATGTGCTGGGGCATCCGGGCGTTTTTACAGCCATCTTGAAAACGCCTATACCACTCGCAAACTCTTGTTTTTCTCACAACCAACTCATGATACGCTTTTGCTAACATTTCACACACTTTGTCATACTTCATTTACTTTTTTACAAAAAATTTTGCGACAAATTCTTCCATACATTTTTTTTAACAAACGAAAATCGCCCAGCTCATAAAAACACGTCTAACCTTAGCGGCTGCCACAGACAAAGTCAACATTGAATCCAGCTAAAAATTTAGCATACTTCAGAGGCATGTATACCAACATAATAAAAATTGACAATAGGACTCTCCAAACCCACGAAATTGCAGAATTCCCGTCATTTTCTGAACACACCTCATTTAAAAATATAGACGCACTGATTGCTCCTTCTTTTCTCCACCTTTGCAGCTAGCCACCTGCAACCATGATCCAAGATCTTCGCTCTTCGAGATTGTTGTCAACCGCGAAGTAAAAATATACAAATTCTTACTTCAGTGCTCATTTGTATTAGGAATATATTCAATAACAAATCTCGTTCATTTTAATTTAATCTTTAAATAAATAGTGTTAAAACTCATGTAAGTACTGACTCTCGTTTTATTATAAAGTGTAAAGCAACCTTTTAAAGATTAAAGTGGAGGCACGCGTGAGATGTTGCATATAGAATTTCAATCGACTTCCTACACCACATTTTAGCCTTTGGCGTAGAACTAAAAACATTTACGAGTAGCGTATACACGCCGATATACCTACCTGCTGAGCCAGTTGTAGAGTCGACAATTAGCCAAACGCTAATGAGTGATCTTTACCACGATTGGTGACACCACAATTGGTGAAAAAATGGCTTATCAAATTAAAAGACTTACAAGTATGTTAAATACAAAATATTTTCACTAAAACTAATAATGTAAAGAACATTAAAAATATATATTTAAATATGTTTACGTATTGATTCAATAATTTATTTAACGATCTTAATATTTGATTTTACCGTGCGCGATATTCATATTAATTTGTATGGAGTGACCCAAGTATTTTTTTTTGTCGAACGAAAACTTAGTCTGATATATACATGAGAGCCAGACGGACGTCGCGTTATTTGAGTTATTGTTGATATATCTGCATACCAAAAACCTTAAAACGTGTCAAATAAAATACTTAACTCAGGCGCGCTCGCCAGCCTTGCTGCCTCTTCTCAACATCAAGATAAAAAAAAATTAAGATTCGATATTCATATTAATTTGAATGGAGTGAACCGAGTATTTTTTTTCTGTCGAACGCAAAACTTGATCTGATATACATGGGAGCCGGATGGACGTCGCGTCCTTTGAGGTATTGTTGATAATGTGCATACTAAAAACGTTATTAATTAAATACCTTACTCAGGCATGCTCGCTAGCCGCTTCCTCTCCTCAATATCATGATAAAGATGTATTTTTTAAATTAATAATAATCCATTGGAGGGGAACTAAAATCGCAACCGCCTATGTGCTCTGTAGCTGCAGGACGTGTTAGGAGGTTTATTGCACAGCGCCCTTGAGGTGATTTTCAACAAAAGTGGCGATATAAAAATTATCCGGAAATAATAAATATAAAAAAAATAAAGATTTTTCCGCGTATTCATATAAATTTGTATGGGGTGAACCGGGTATTTTTTTTCTGCCAATTGCAAACTAAGTCTGATAAAAGCCTTAAAACATGAAAAATAACAAAAAAAAATATGATTTTACCGTGCACGATATTCAAATTAATTAGTATGGATTGAACGCAATATTTTTTTTTTCTGTCGAAAAAAAATTTGAAGACTGCGTTTGGAATATGTCTAGTTGTTGTGGTGAGTAAAAGTGAAACGTCATGATCGAAATTAATAAAATAGTTAATCAAAAATATTTTGAGTGAGTCCAAATGTTTGCAGATATGTTGTCATCGGAGGTTTCTGGATCCTTTGTATTATTTCTAAATTCCTTCCGACGTCACAACACCAAGATAACGATATAACAAAATTCATATCGTTAATTTTCTATTTTATTTTTTGTTGATCCAAATACAATAAATACGAATGACCTAAGAATGGGTAACCTATTTATTTCCATACGGGTTTGGGTTCGATTCTCTAAATTGGTCTTTTCGTTGAAATTTCACGTCTATCACATCACTTCATATACACTCTTACAGCCTTCATAAAGTTGACGTCCCAGCGTGATACAGAAATTAAAAATACTAAACAATACAAAAAAAGTATTATTAAAATCCTTTTTCATCATTGAACACAGCGCGGCATTTAGGGCTGTGAAAAACATTTCGGTTTACAATAATTTATTTATAATGATTGCGATCAACGATTAGTAAAAAAATAGTGTAATCCTGTAGTAGTCAGCGCGTTTCCCTACCATGCAAGAGGTCTCGGGTTCGATTCCCGACATGGTTGATATGAAATATTTACTTAAAGGGTGTTTTCACACTAGCATGTTTCATAGTCTAGACTGGTACCTAAAGCGTAAGACTGACCATCTAACCTTCATGTAACAAAAATGATCCAGAAATGCTTCGGTTGGTGTATCAATGCATTGCCATACGAACCATCCGGTATGGAAAGAGAATGATGATGATGTATGAGTGCAAATTTTAAGAGAAAAAAAATCTCAAAAAATAAACAAATTTACTATGCAATGTCTCGCTACAGTCTCCTGCAATTCCTTTTTCCTTGGACAAAATCAATCTGGTCCAAGGAAATCTGCCAATCCTCTGTCGGTTGCCAGCACCAGCGCATCGCTCCAAGTCAGGTTTGCATCCCGTAGCAGCAAACTTTTTGGAAATTAAGAACCTGATGCCTTTTAAATTAGGCAAACTTAATTTAAGCCCTCAGGAGGCTTAAATAAAATTGCATAACTATAACAATAGTAACAAGTAGGTCAATGCACATAAGCAACCAAAAATATTAACGAAATAAATACGTAAATATGAAAAAGAAAAAAAAAAACATTATTAAATATAAATATAATAAGAAATGTTCAAGAATTATATTGCGAGAGAAAAAAAGAAGTCAGACTCGTTTTACAACTTTCAAGTCCAGAACCGAATATATTTGCCTTGTCCTCATACTGATTACTACATCTTTGGAGCCTAGAGATAAGCGAGTGCATGTGATAGTTAGTGCTAGAGCTTGCAGAACAAAAAGGAAATCTGTGGCGGGTATGTCGACCAGGTGTACACGGAAACACACCAACTCCAGCAAATCCGGACAGTCAATGAATGAATTGATCACTTTATAAAGTCATATTAGGTCAGTTAGGATTCTTCTATCGGAAAGTTTTAAAAGATTTGCTGAAGATAACAATTGATTATAATAAAATAAAGCAGCTGGAATGTGTAGTATCAAATAGTTATATTTTAGAAGTTTCTTTTGGACGCGCTTGAGTGAATCAGAATCTACACGATAATGGGGCGACCAGCGACCAGACTGGAGAAATATATTCTAAACGACTTCTAACCAGGGAGCAATAAAGTAATTTGATTGATTTAGTTTTATAACATAATGAGGAATTCCAAACCAACCCGGAATTAAATTTTAAAAATGTTTTCGTGTACACGTGAATATTTAAAAATTTTGAAGTAGTATGAAATATTTCAAAAACGCACGCAAAAAGAAAAAAAAATGTGAAAAATAGTATTCATTTAAAAAAAAAAAAAAAAAAAAACATTTCAACCAGAGATTATGTCAACTTTCTAGGTTTCTCTAAATCTAAACGTTCGTAAAAACGACCATAACATTGAAATGAGCAAATTACGATCAACTAAATGAAGTAATCAAAGTAATATTCCATAGATTCTTATCAGTTTTGTTATTGGCTGGAGAAAGAACTTACCGTGGTCAGTGAAAGTGAGAACGCCAACCGTTTCATGACGTCACTACTGAAAAGTGACACACTGATTACAGGCATTTGGCGCGGTATTTGATAAATGTAACTTTAAAAAATCATATCTTTGTAAATAACGCAAAAAAAAATATTTTCTTTTTTTTATTTTTGCTTAGTTAAATAGTAGGCTAATAGAAAACAGTAAAATTCCTCATTGTGCATTTAGCAAATTCACCAAGCAATCGCGTATATAGCAATCGAGCTGAAATTAAAATGATATTTTTTGTACATATTTATTATGTTTTGCTAACCCTGTTTATATTATCCCCGTCAAAATTTGAAATCAAATTTGAAACCACAGATTCGGTGTTTATAAAGTTGGCCGCTAACCTATCAACCAAATACCCATATCAACAAAAAAATCACAAACAGGGGAAAAAAATACAGAAAAAAACTCCGAAGCGAAACAAAAAGAACAGTTGGGAATTCACTGACGGGGCTTTTGTTCAGAACGTGGGAATTTTCTACAAAATACCGCTTAAAGATGAAACGAGAAAATTAATACAAGAAACAATGATCTTTATTAGGAATATAAATAATATTGATTGCGAAGTAATATTTTTTCCAAAATGTATTTTTTCATAACAACACTACAACGAACGACTCCACAAACTCGGCAATAACTATTCTGACGTTGCTGATATTTTTAACATAAAGTATAGCTTATATCAACCAACTACAATTAATCATTTCAAAGATGGTGAACGGTAATTTACATTCTTTAGATTATAGTGCTTCTATGTTTACTTTTGTGTACAATTTTTACATGCATAATTATTTTTTAAATGACTTTAATTGTTGTTATTATTACTATTTTTTTGGATTTTTTTTTTGAGACAAAAGAATTTTATTGTTTTTAATATACTTATATTTTGTACATCTTATAATAAAAAAATATAAAAAATTCCTTTCCATTTTAAATTTAATCTGCACACATGGTTTTATTTTTTTTATATATCTTAATACGTTCTTCACACGAAACCGCTGTGTTACAGTATAAAATAATACTTTTTCACATTATATTGAAGTGTTTATATCCTTTTAATGTCGACATACCCGCCACAGATCTCCTTTTTGTTCTGCAAGTTCTAGAACCAACTATCACATGCACTCGCCTATCCCTAGGCTCCATAGGTATGGCAATCAGTATGAGGACAAGGCTGATATATTTGGTTCTGGACTTGATAGTTATAAAACGAGTCTGATTTCTTTTTTTCTCTCGCAATATTATTCTTAAACTTTTCTTTATATTTTAAAATGTTTTTCCTTTTTTTGTTTTTTCATATTTATGTATTTATTTCGTTAAATTTTTTTGTTGCTTATATGTATTTACCTACTTGTTACTATTGTTATAGTTATGCAATTTTATAATTTTTTGTTATGTTTTTACACATGTATTTTTTTTTTTCATATTTATGTTCAATATATGTTAAAAACAATTTATGCCGTTTATGTAAAATAAATAAATAAATATGTATCTTTGTAAGGTAAAAGGCACTGCGCGCCGTGTTTATTAATAAATAAATAAATATAATATAAATTTAAAATTAATTAACCTACTTAATGTTATTGAATATTTGTATTAACTACTTACCGACTTTTCTATGCCTACCGGTTTCGAGACGAACCTTCTCTTCGTCTGAGGGACCAATCAAACCAACATACAAATCCCACTATACACCTTTACCATATTTGTTGCACAAAAATATAAAACCAACACGACATGCATTTTAAAAAGCACATGCACTTTTTAGGACAAACATGCACTGATTAAATTGTTGTTTGAGAAATAGTTTTAAAAAAGGTTGAGAGGATGGAGAAAGGAGGTGAGCTAAATAGGCTTAGGATGACTATTACAGTAGAACATTGTTTAAAGGACTATATTAAAAGGTTGTTTGATTATTGATCGAAGCAAAATTATTTTTATTTTTAAATTGCAACGGAGAGGAGAAACAATATTGTGAAGGAAATATGGAAGTCTAGGCATTTACAGGGCTTATGACCTGTCATTGGCTGGTTTAAGTGGCGACTTTACACACTGTGTAACATTCACCATTCTGCCCATGTTTGAACATCCACATTTCTTCAACTCTTTCATCTGTTGACTTTTAAGAAGTAAAAGAGCTAAAACCTTTATCATGCGGGTGAGATTCATCCGGCTGAACCAAATCACCTACTAGGCAACGCCTGAAAATAATTTTCCAATTTTTATACTTCTTCTTTTACCAGGTAGTTTATTCAACAATGTTTGAATTTGTCCAAATCCAGCCAGTCTGCAAGCATTTAGACATACTCAAATATTGTTAAAATTATTATTATTTATTTAAATTTATTAAAGTTATAAATTAATTATTAATCCTAGTTATATTATATGCTGATTATATAATATTTTTAATGTTTTTTATTGCATGTTTTTTTTAATATTTGATATGTCATGTATTTTTTAATGATTATTTTTTTCTATGTAGTATTTAAGGTGATATTGATTGTTAAAGTTTTATACATATATTCGCTCAACTCAACACAGGACTTCGGTTCCATGAAGTTGGGACTTGTCTCAATAAATGTAAAATTAATATATTATATTAACAAATAACAACAGAGATGAAGAACATTTAAGAGAAGGTAATATAGAAGTCCAGGCATCTACAGGGCTTATAACCTGTCAATGGCTGGTTTAAGTGGCCACTTTACACACTGTGTAACATTCACCATTCTGCCTATATTTGAACATCTAGATTCCTTCAATTCTTTCATCTGTTGATGTTTGTGAAGTTAAAGAGCTGAAACCTTTATTTATGCAGGTGAGATTCAACTAATTGAATTATTTCACCTACAAAGTTTTAAAGTTAAAGTTTTATACATATATTCACCTAAATAAAGGTTTCAGCTCTTAAACTTCACAAACATCAACAGATGAAAGAATTGAAGTAATATAGATGTTCAAATATAGGCAGAATGGTGAATGTTACACAGTGTGTAAAGTGGCCACTTAAACCAGCCATTGACAGGTCATAAGCCCTGTAGATGCCTGGACTTCTATATTACCTTATCTTAAATGTTCTTCATCTCTGTTGTAATATGTTAATATAAACAGCTCCCCAGGGAGTCGAATCCAGTCCTTGTCTACAAAAATTTGGACAAACTCAAAATATTGTTAATATATTATGAGTAAAATGTTTTTTTTTTTTTTAATTGACAAATAATACATGAGCACGGCCTCCAGAGTACAATATTTTTTAAATTAGAGACACGAAAACGTACTCATGGGTAATAAGATTTTTTATTTATCCAGGCCTGCATTCAACGATAACGAACACAAACAAACGATAGAACGCTATATCACTCTAATCATATCCAAGTTTATGTTCCTTTAATTATGTTTATTTTATTATATCAAAATTTTGAATTGGTCAACTATATTATGAAAATACCTCTCCTCCACTCCTCAACTCTATTTCCTCATCCCTTAACGTTCTTAAGAGCTCTTTTTTTTCTCGTGTCTTTTATAATATATTATAATTTCTCTTTACTGTGTAACATGTTCTCTCATTATATTCGTGAAAAACTTTAACTGGATGTATGTACTATTTTTTATATTTTGTATTCTTATATAACAACTGTTGTTTTTCCTTAATAAATAAAAATAAAAAAAAAACTTTGCATACAGACCTCACTTTCTATACGTTCACACATCTTTTCATGTACGCACGCCGATTATTCCTACTCTTGACATGACCATCTTTGAGTATTAGATGGACTTGATCGTGCCATGTCTTTCGTGGTCTTCCTCGTTTTCTGCATCTGCAGATAATGAATTGAAAAAAAAAAAACTCATCGGGTTTTTTTAAAATACAACAATTTTAAACCCCATAAATTTTGTGATATTTTTCTTACATTCTTGGATGAATTAATCTGCAACCTTATGCCTTGGGTTGCTCTATAAAAAAAGGAATGATCCTACGTCTTTAAATGGTAAAATGAGTATTTCATTATGTTCAGTATGATACAGTATTTTAAAACGAAGCAGTGCTGAACGAAGCATTGATTGGCATGTAGGAACACTCTTGACAGTTAGATAAATACTTTGGAATACCATCTTTTTATTTTAAATTTAAAATGCCTTTTTTATGTGACGTCAAATGCTCCATCTGAAACTGATATATTATGTACCTAATTATATGCCATTAATTGACTTAAATTTGATGGAGAATTATTATTATGGATAACTTATATAGCGCTATTTTCGTAATATAATATCTCAAGGGCGCTTTACAAAGTGAAAATATAAAGATATAAATTTAATTTTGACTTTTTAATTTAAACAGAGATGAAGAACATTTAAGATAAGGTAATATAGAAGTCTAGGCATCTACACGGCTTATGACCTGTCAATGGCTGGTTTAAGTGACCACTTTACACACTGTGTAACATTCACCGTTCGGCCCATATTTGAACATCTATATTACTTCTATTCTTTTATCTGTTGATGTTTGTGAAGTTAATTTTAATTTTGAAACTATTGAATTTTGTGAAGTTAATGTGCTGAAACTTTTGTTAATACCGCATTCCCTTCTCTAAAATAATTTCCATCTCTACTGTAATGTGTAAGTCCTAATATCACCCCAAGGGGTGAAATCTAGTTCCCGTCTTCAAGGGTTTGGACAACCTCTAAACAAGATGCTCTTGCACTAGAATATTTCATATTCCCTGCCCTAGAGAAAAAATTCACGGTACGCTGGGGTTTATGTACCAATGCAGTTCCATTTTGACCATTTTGTGCGGAAAGAGAATAATCATTAAAAAAATATTTTTTTAAATAATATGTATGCTTTCATTTTTCATAGTGTTTGATCTAATCGAACTGAACACTGGACTTTTGGTCTCTAGGAGTTTCGGATACTTACGTTACTATTTTATGTAAAATATGTATGGACTTTAAAAATAAATCAACAAAATAATTATGAATTTAACATAATAGGAAAATATCACACACTGCGAATTCCGATAAAAATATGCGAAATGGATTTAGAAAAATGAATTGTGTTTTTATAATCAATAATGAGTATTATGGAGAAATATTTTCAAACAAAACTTTTAAAAGGGGCAGCTTCCGTGGTGTAGTGGTCAAGACGCTTGACTCACTCACGGAAGGTTCCGGGTTCGATTCCCGGTGAGAACAAAAAATTCAATGTGATTTTTCTGAAGCCTGGGTGTTTTGTAATGTAATTCACCACTGTAATTGAGCCTCATAGCCTGTTGTAGTGCAAAATAAAATGAAATTGTTTTAAAATACGTTTCCACAAAAATACGAAATGTTAGGCCTTGACAATTGTGATGTCAATGCTTGCGACATTTTTCTATTTACGGTTACAAACAAAGTTAATTTTTTTACCGAGCCGTGACTTATTAGGCACTAATAAATACATACAAAAATATTGAACAGTATTTCATTGACCCTTAAAAATTTAAAATTGTAAAAAAAATATATATTTCCCTATTGTTTCTGAAATTCTCAAAAAATATCGTTTATAAATAAAATAGTGAAACCTTACCAGCTGACCCTTGCATTTCAATTTATTGCATTTAAATTAGCATTCCGCACGCGTTCTGCAATGCACTTAAATCGAATCCAGACGTTTTATTGTCTCTTATAAGATCCCTATTAAATTTTTGGAGCTTTATTGAGTTTAAGCTCTATTTATATGAAAAATTATTCCGTTTAATAAAACGCGGGATCAATATTCTCATTGTGTATTATTACTTTTGTACTACTAATACTGCCATCACGCTGTTTCCCCGTAGGGGTGGGCAGAGAGGATGGACCGCCAACCACGTCTATCCTGAAAATCATTTCTTGTTTTTTTCCCATACTTTTCGATTGTCTGATTTATTTTAGCCGTTGTTTCGTTATCCATTCATCTATATGACCATCGTAATAACCCTTTATTGAAATTATCAATTCTACCTGTTACAGATTTGTATTCTAGCCAGACTGACGCGGAATGCGTTATCTTTTATTTGTTTTGCCACTGAACCCTCAATACAATTATTGTTATTACCTACCTTGTACTGGGTTCTTGCACCTTTTAGTTTAAACTTTTGTCACGGCAGTCAGGATCAGATGAAATCTTGTGGTCAGGAAGGAGGGGCACTTGACGATTTCAAGACATAGTGTAAATACCAAACCACATGCACACACGATCAGCTTAGTTGTTATTATGGAGTCGGGATAATATTTAGTACCCACGCTAGGCATTACAACATTTCAACCAGGGCCCAGTAGGTAGCGAATAAATTTCAACACCTCATTAGGATGAGCCTCATTACTAGGGTAAATGTGCTATGTTTACATATGTGTACACATAGATTAAATGTGGCGTAACCACCATCATTCATTTAACAATGCGTAATACCAATAGTACAAGATCTTGACTTTTTTCGTGTAAGTCATTCTAGATTTAAACAATCACTAAGATTTACCAGATCTTGTCTTGAGGTTGTTATTATTATTTAATTTTTGTCCTGGCATTAGTTTTTTTTAGCTGTATTTTTTTATTGTACTTGTACATATTTTATTTATGTATATTGACCATTGTGAAATGGACTTAAAACGTCCGTAAATAAATAAATAATCAAACTTTCTATTCCTTATTGAAATCTTCTACATCGCTCTCTTAATATTTATAATATAATTACATGATAGTGAGAGCAAAATTTTTGTTAATTTTTGTGTGATGTTTATTTTTATTCATTTATTTTATTAAATCGTCAAATATAAAGAATAAGTTCTTTGGTAGACTTATAATGAAAATCAAGAGTTTCCATCCAACTAAAAAACAGAGTGGTCAAATGAAGAGTTGGTCAAGAATTTGAACTAAAAAACGTTATATATGTCACAAGATACAAACATGAAAAAACCTTATTAATTAAAAATAACATCTGTTTTCCAATGGGGAGATAAGGCTTGCACATATATTTCTACATGATAAAAGTTCATTAAAATATGAGGGACGGGGAATCAGGTAACAAGATAGGAGGAAGACAGGAAGATGAACCAGGAAAGAAAAGGAATAATAAAAAAAATATATATTTAAAAAAACAACAATTAAATTAAGGGAGGTTTGATTCTTAAATTAAGTAATGTTTCAAATGATTCTTGAAAGTAGCCTAAAAGAAGGTTATTTTTAACATAAAGAAATAGTTCATTCCAAAGTCTAGCACCTACAGAAAAGCAGTTGCTGTAACTGAAAACAATTTTCCTAATTTTAAACTTTTACTTGGACCTGTTGGTTTTGTTACAATATTTCAAATGATTATAGACAAAATACTGGATTTACCCCCTCGGGATTTGTTAGTCATAATGACTCCCGAGGGGATGATATCCAGTCTTTCGTCTACAAACATTTGGACAAACTAAAATATTGTAATTTTTTTTTTCCAATCCCGAAAAATATACAAGGAATCCAGCGTAATTATTTTTCTAATCAATCTTTTTTTCTGACTGTTTTTTACTCGGAAGTGTGAGGAACATATTCTTAGTGTAAAAAGAGGTTCCAGTGTAAATTGTAAAAAAAAATCTGAGTTTATGCAATAAAATTAAAATAATAAATAGAGTAACAAACTAGCATATAAAATATGCTTAACACCAAAACAACCCCTCTGTTTTGAATTAATTGAGATCTATATAAAAAAAACAACAAAAAATCAAATTCTCAGCTTAAATTCCTATAATTCAGATCGCGCCGTGGAGCAAATAAATTTAAGATTATTCGGCCATTTTTTATGTCGAGAAGCCACGTAAAAAAGGACGAAAAAATCTGTCATACCTTCCGTTCGATATCAAACAATATGTTTTCGATCCAAGGTCCCGCATCGAATCGAATTAAGCCCGAAGTATGTATTTGAAGACATCTCTAAATTTCATTTTCGTCTCACAAATTCCGATTCGACAACAATAACCAAAGGACACATTGATTTTTTCCACGGTAAAATTCTTTTTATTTTGAATCGAGTGCATTGTAAAAATGATTTAAGTCCTTTATTTATTCATCCACCCACACTTTTGTTGTAATTTTGTTGACTTGCTCAAAGGAAGAACAACATAAGTTTTATAAAAATATAAAAAAACAATGTTGTTTTCCAAAGGACTCAATTGGATACCAATAAAAAAGAGACTTTTATGTAATACGCTTGATTTTATTATTTAAAAAAATAAATCGAATGCTCAAATATTTCATCAATAAGACTGTGTAAAAAACATTTTCATAATCATGTAACTAGAAATAAGAATTAAATAAGGCTGCCATTAAAAAATAAAAATAAAAACAAATCTCAAAATTGCGTTTTGTATGAAGGTTTTAAAATGTATGATGAGATGCTTAAATGTATGAAGAATGAAATGAATTTGAATGAATTTAAAAATAAATGTTTTGTTTACTGTAAGGTGTTATAAATATATAATCTGTGTTTGACGCCAAGATACTCTTATTTGTAAATAAGAGAGAACCTAGCTACATTATTTTCACATCTAGGCGTTCGTTTTATTAAAGTGACAGTTATGTCGAAATTTAATTCGACTTCAAAACTTACTTATTTTTCTTTTATATTTTTAATAGGATTTTAAGAATAAAAGTGCCAACCTCAAAACGAATAAAATTTTTGATAAATCGTAATTAAAGGAAAAATTGCTCGGTGGAAAATTTGTTTTAATACTTTTAATGCGTAGATAAACGTATCGAGGGATTCTAAATCCGTCGGTATAAAATTATGTACTTACATCAAAACTTGATGGTGGGGGTCGATACTATACCTATATATTATATCGATACTATACCTTTGAAGTCAGTCGGGAGAATTTTATTTTCAACTATGACGTCATACTGAAGCTATGTCATTTTAGAGCGTAGATATGTGTACGCTTCCCTCTGATTTATATCGATGTACCTACCCAAAACTTGAAGGTGGGGGTCGGTAATATATCTTTATAATTTTTATTTTTGTATTTTTTTTATGAATAAATCATAAAACACAAAGTATAATACATTGAATTACATTCCCAGGAGTTAATAACAATAACTGAATTCGGGACATAAATAATATTAACATTTTGAAAGTAACACATATTGAGAACAACAAAGAAACAAAGCAAGTTTAGCACCTTTATAACTAAATATACAACAACAATAAAACCTTTTCCTACACAAGCAGAATAAATATATATATAAAAAAACGCTTTTAAGAATATAAAATAAAGGAGTGAATCCACTAAGGGAGATAAAGTCATTAACATCACGTGCCATGCAGATGATGCTGTCATAGTGATGATGAGAACATATCCATCTCAGTTAGTAAACATCTGGATGCCTAAGAAATGTTTTATAGTACAATGAACAAATGATTATTGGAAACATAATTCGGATAATCGCTAGAGGGATTTTATCTTCAACTATACCGTCAAGGTGAAGGTATGACGTCTTTATCTTCTCTTCATAATCGAGGCCCTGGTAAGACTTAATAAAACTATAGAACTTTAAATAGAAAACAAAAATTACGTGATTCAATTGTAAAGTTTTTTGAACAAAATAAATATGATAATGAAGTTACTATATTTTACCTGTGATCTATTTGCACCTGGCGAACAGGGTCCCAAGGATTAGGATCCTAATTCTGATATCCAGAGTTCTGAGTCCTGAGACATAAAGAGTTGCGGAGTGAGGTCCTTTACGTTGTTGTGTGACAATCTAGCTACCTGCTTTCACCTACATACTTGTCGAAGGATAACGTTTTTTATTATCCTTAAAAACGAACAAAAACCATCTAGTTAATAATGGCACTTCTCTGTACACTGTTGAGTTTAAAAAATAATATATTGGTAAAATAATAAACGGCTTCCATGGTGTAGTGGTTAAGATACTTTACTCACACATGGAAGGTTCCGGGCTCGATTCCCGGTGAGATCACAAAAATATGAATTTTTCTCAAGCCTTGGCGTTCTGTGATGTAATTCATTACTGTAATTGGGTCTCCCGGTCTGTTGTGATGAAAAAAATTACATGTATTTGTACTTGATATATATGAAACTATAAATAAGTTGCTTGATATTGTATATGTATTGATAATTCAGGTAGTTTTTTTTATATTTGTATTTAATTATTTAATCGAATACAATCGAAAATTTGCATTTATCTGTAAATATGCCCCGTATTTCAATTATTATTTGCATTTTTAATTGTTATTTGCATTTGCGTTGGTAATGTCTCCCAAAATTTAAATCACCTGGTTTAGCCACATAAAACAATATTTTACTTTTATTTGAAAAATCAGTTCTACATATTTTTATTTAACAATAAGAAATATCGCATGGACTCGGAACGAATAATACTCGTAGGTTGCTGCTTAGTTAGTCGGGCGTATAGCGAAACGATAATCAAAGGTGACACGTATGCGAAAGTGAGTGACATACTGAATAGAACCTACAGTAGACCGATGTAAACAGTCGGTGCTTTTTACTGTGCTACGGGTTTTGCTTGCCAAAGTCGACGTGATATGACGTGCGACACTTGCTCTCTCCGCTGGTCTTTCCCTTTTCTTTGACTTTTTAGCTCAGATCTATTATCATCTCTATTTATTTTATCCGGATGAGTAAAACAGATTGATTTTAGTATTGGCATCACTTTCATTCTTTTTTTTTTTTAAACGAGCACAGTCATAGTTATAAACAATACATAAAGAAAAACAACAAATAACAAGACTTATTACGCGTTTCATATAGGACCAAAAATATAAAAAAAAACAAAATGTACAGTTCGCTAGGGGTGAAAGGAAGTGGGATGGGAAAATATGGAAAAAAGAGATGAAGAAGAAATAATAAGTAAATAAAAAACAATAATAAAAAAATAAGTATGTAAATGTACACATACATACACGCACACATCCATATATATATATATATATAAATATAAATATGTACGTATATATACATACATACACATACACATACATACACACATAACCATAAACGCATACACAAATGCAAAAACATACGCGTACTTATATATAATTAATAATTAAATAATTAAAACTTGTAAATAAAAAAAATAGCAACTTAAAATTTTGCTCTTGTTACGTCTCTATTGCAATTCTGATATATTTTTTAAAACAGTATTTTTTTCATTAAAAATACCCATCGTGCTATTTTTTTTATCGTTTGACAAGCATACTCGATGAATGTATTCATTTTTACTCAGATTCGATTGTTGAAGAGATGTTGAAAAAAAATATTTAGTCAATTATTATACCTGGGTATTATATTATAGTTCAGCAGAATTGATGGAATCAATTATTTGCATTACTATGCAAAGATAAACATTACTATAGTTATACAAATATGCTGGATTTTAATACAAAAAAAATATCCTTACTAGGATAATTTTTATTTGTATTAAAATCCAGCATATTTGTATAAATTTTACTTTCCAAATCCGATGTAAATATATATATATGTTAGGATAATTTATATAGCGCCATTTTTGTAAAAACCACCTCAAGGGCGCTGTACAGTAAATAAATATCCCAGTACGTCTTGCAGCTACAGAGCGCATGGACGGTTGGGATTCTAGTTCCTCGTCTCCAATTATGATATATAACATTTATGATATAAAGGCGCTAGATAAAAGCACGTTTTGCAGCTACAGAGCGCATGGACAGTAAGAAATCTAGCCCCTATTTACATTTTTTTTATTTAACAAGAAAGTTTAAAGTTTTAGTGATATTTTAAAAACGAAATAAAAGCAAATTAATAATAATAGAAGTAAAATAACCACAAGTATTGCAGCTACTGAGCGCATGGACGGTTGAAATTCTAGACCCCATTTACTAAATTTAGATATTTAATTGTTGATAACATTTACAAAATATGATAAATATAATATGAAAGCTAACATCACAAAAAGTCTTGTAGCTTCAAAACGCATTGACAAGTGGAATTTCAACAACATAAGAATGATTTTAAAAAGTTAACAATAAAAATATTTTTTTAAAAATACTATAATAATACATCGAGCAAAGAACTAGTAAGTATGGCAATTAAGTGAACGTGTAACAGCACAAAAAGTAAACTATAAAAAAACTAAACAAAGATAGATAAATGTACATTTTAAGATCACAAAAATACAACTTCACCATTTAAATAAATAAGAGAGATATAATAAGTATTGTATCCTATGTAGACTCGTATTTCGCATTTTACTAAGTTTCAAAATATTTTCATAGACATATTTATATATTTTAATGGTTTTTACTATTTTTTTACTGCATTTATTACTTTGTTTTTATTATTTTATTGCTACGTTTTTTTACTACATTTTTATTATGTTTTTACTACATTTTTTACCATGTTTTTACTCCATTTTTTACTTTGTTTTTCACTTTGTCCTATATCTTTATAACTGTTTTTATATATTGATTGTTTTATATATCTTTTTGACTGTCTTAGAACGGGGTAAATAACCCTAGTTAGACAGTCAAAGCAACTTTGCAAAAAATATAATTTTATGTTTGTAATAAAATGATAATAATAAAAAAAATAATAATTATAATTTCATCATAGGCACACGAGAGTTTAAAATATATCGATTTAACCATTAAAGCTTGTATCAAAAATTCTCAGATCTGTCTTAATACAATTCAGGGCCCAGCGTCTGTTGTATACCTAAATAATAATTAACAAATACCGAAATGTCAATCATGTAGGCCGCCGTGATCCTGACGTCACGTTGGCATGATGATCTGGTTCTCGAAGCATCGTTTTCAAAGGGAAAAATAAATAAACAAATTAAAACACAATTGATCCGCCCTCTCGGAGTATTATATCGAGCTTATGCGTTTTAAACTGCATTTTAAATCTGTAAAAAAAATTGACAATTAAAAAACTGAACCAGATTTGTTAAATTATAGAATTAAAAACATTTAACCTTTAACATGCCGTATGAAAAAACTCCTTCAAGTCACAGTGAGTTAAATTGAGGTTAAGAAATGATCGCCTGATAATCACTGTCTCTTTTTATCTATTAAGTATTATTATTTTATTTTTATTTTTAATTTAATTTAATTTTTTGTTCCATTTTCAACGAGTTGTAAATAACTCACTATTAGAACATGGAAATCAAGTTGGGGTAGAGTGAGATTCGAACCACGGACCTTTAAGCCGTGAGTCCGAGACTCTAGCCACGGGACCACAACACGATCGATTATATGTGTGTCTTGCTTACTAATCTAATAAGGAAGTTCAGCTCTACGGGAAATTAGATATTAAAAATGTATTCTAATGCGCGGTAAAAATTAGAGCATTGAATTCTGCGGCAAAGTGTCTTAAAAAAGTATGTTTTTTATTTAATTAACTACATTAAAAGACATTTAGTTCTTCCGAATCAAACATTCTTAGGAGAGTTGTTATAGATTTCCGGTTAACGGTAATTCAACTGACCAATCGGCAGAACTCACAGAGAAGAGAGGGAAGACAATTTGTGACGCAACACGCAGAGTAATAAAAAAAACGAAGTTTATACGATCCTTAAATAATAATATATTTTCTTAGCTTTGTTTAATAGTCTATTTCAAAATTAAAAACGATGAATATACAACTGAATTTTTTTTAAAGATAACATCTCTTTCTCTTTAATTTTTTCTGACAAAATATTTATTTAATATAAGTAGGTAAATATTTAATTTTTTTTCTTTTGTGTTAAGGTTGAAGAATAAAAAAAATCGTGATAATATTAATAATAGTTAATTCGTAACATTCATTAATAAAGTACAATTCACAACGCGGGTTCATTACAGGAACGAGCGGGTTAAGCTAGATCTTGCACTTTATATAAATGAACAGATGGGAATATTAAATAATGTGTATTAAGGAAACATAATGTTAAAAATATTATTTATAGTTGTAACATTCGTGATATTTGAACATTGCAAAATAATAAACGTTACAAAGTGTACAAAATAAATTCATTATAAAATAAAATGACAAATCATCTAGCCGTTCCCACTAAGATGTAAGCAGAGAGGACAGAACGCCACATGTAACATTTCGTCTAAAGGGTTAAATCCAGTATTTATCTACAAACATTTTCGACATAATTGAAATGTGTATTCAATTTGAATTTGTCGTCAACTTTTATTTTTATTTAAAAAACGCAAATTGCTAGTAATTTTTTTTTTCTGAAAGGGTTTTTTTAGGTTTGTTACATTTTAAAAATAAAAGGCAGAAAAATAATTTAAAAGGTGAAGAGGTTTGACATGGCATAATGATAAATGTTACATAGTTTCCCAACAAATGAACGAACAATCAACACCAATTCTTCGTTTCTGTGTAGGCAGATAGGATAGAACGCCATATCACTCTATGTTTGCTTACATACCTCATCTAATATATATATATATATATTAATTATATAAAACCAACGTGCAACTGTAATTTATAACTTCTTTGTGCAAATTCTATCGTGAAGGTGTAGGTACAGTGGGATTTGTAAGTTAGTGTAATCAGTGTCCTGACGAAGAGACAGGTACATCTTGAATCCGATAGACATAGAAAAGTCAGTAAGTAGTTATTTACTAACATTTAAAGCAGTTAATTTATTCGAGAATATCCCCGTCACCAGCAGTGTTAAAAACATCATTAAAAGTAGTATTGCCATTAAATATTTTTGTATTTTTTTATCCAGCCAATTTCTTGAAGACATTGAATTGTTTGTAAAATGTCAAACACAAGATAATGTGTGTGGGAAAATTTTTCATCCAGATTATATCCTAGGACCCCTGTAGAGGAATGGCCTTTACAATACTTTCTTGCACGAATTTAGAATATATATTTCAAGATTCAAACTAGTATGTTTGTGTTTCCGTAGATGACCTGGATAAAAAATTGACATTATCACAATTAAAATGGAAATTCAAATTAAAATTAATTTATTTTACCAAAATATCAAACCAGGAACCCTTGAGCAATGGTTCGACATTATTAAGTTTAATACTCCCCAAAAGCAATGGTATTTTTGCCTTAACACATGGTTTCACTGATGTGAAAGTTGT
Source organism: Micrasema longulum (assembly GCF_059751315.1). NCBI lineage: Eukaryota > Metazoa > Arthropoda > Insecta > Trichoptera > Brachycentridae > Micrasema > Micrasema longulum. The sequence continues at coordinate 563,604 of NW_028277733.1, forward strand.
CTATCTCCAAAGTGATAATGTTCAGCTGCCAGACTGCTCTTCCAATCAGCATAACCAGAGGCAGGTTGCTTCTGGAAGCCGGGAGGTAAAACAGCCCGTGCTGACGCTGTCGGAGTACGATAAAAAAAAATATTTCAAACATTTTGGCTTAGTTTTATAGTACCATATTACAACAGAGATGAAGAACATTTAAGATAAGACAAAATAGAAGTCTAGGCATCTACAGGGCTAATGACCTGTCAATGGCTGGTTTAAGTGACCACTTTACACACTGTGAAATAATTGAAGGAATACAGATGTTCAAATATGGGCAGAATGGCGAATGAAACACAGTGTGTAAAATGGACACTTAAACCAGCCATTGACAGGGCATACGCCCTGTAGATGCCTAGACTTATATATTGTCTTATCTTAAATGTTCTTCATCTATGTTGTAATATGTTAATATAAACAGCTCCCCAGGGAGTTGAATCCAGTCCTTGTCTACAATAATTTGGACAAACTAAAAATATTGATGACGAATCCACCTAGTCCATGAAGAAGTAGAGAAATTGGAAAAAAAAAGATTTTCAGGCGTTGCCTAGTATGTAGGTGAAATAATTATATTTAATGAATCTCACCCGCATAAATAAAGGTTTCAGCTCAATAACTTCACAAACATAAACAGATGAAAGAATTGAAGGAATATAAATGTTCGAATATGGGCAGAATGGTGAATGTTACACAGTGTGTAAAGTGGCCACTTAAACCAGCCATTGACAGGTCATAAGCCCTGTAGATGCCTAGACTTCTATATTATCTTATCTTAAATTTGTAATAAAAAGAGGCAGGTTGCTTCTGGAAGCCGGGAGGTAAAACAGCCCGTGCTGACGCTGTCGGAGTACGATACAAAAAAATATTTTAAACATTTTGACTAAGTTTATTAGTTTTTTGACATAGGTTTTTTTTTAAATTTCTTCACTGCCGTGAAAATAATATTTTTTTTGTATTTTTACCGATCAAGAAAGTAAATTTTGTAGATTATTTTCAATAGAATATTCGTATCGATGACTTTTGGGACAAAAAATCTGTTTCCGATAGAACTTTCAACAATGCCGAGAAAGGTTGATTCTTTTGTTGTATTAGAAACGGTATTTAGATGAATTGCGTTGAAAGAGCGCCACTTTAACTTGACGGAGATACAAAAAACGTGTTCGTAAATATTTGAAAAGATTTTTAACTTTTTAACAATTTTGCTTAAATAATAAACTTTCGTTATTATCAACCCTTATCCCGAACCTTTGTGTGCACGTGCATTGTTTAATCAAAGTCGAGTTGTGGTCCCGTGGCTAGTGTTGCAGACTCACGGATCAGAGGTCCGAGGTTCGAACCCCACTCTACTACAACTTGATTTCTATTTTCTAATACTGAAAACAGAACCAGACAGAAAATCCACCAGAGAAGGCAACGGGAAACCACTCTAGTCATCTTTTTCCAGGAATCACTACGGCGAGTATATCAATAAGCAATCGTCCTGGCTGCAAAATGTAAAATTAGCGCAGGACAAATACATATGCTTTCGCTTTAGTGATCGCCAACGTCGGGGGACCCAGCAAGGCACCAGAAGAAGAAGAAGAATAGTGAGTTATTTACAACTCGATAAAAATGGTCACTAAAATTAAAATATTTTGGTAAATTATAAGAACGCTAATATTTCTTTACAAAAAAAAAATTCGGCGTATCTCGATATTTTGTTACAGGAAAGTAAGGTGATCAGTCTTGTATCAGTGATCAGTATGAACAGAGGCCAACATGTCGTCTCCATCCCTCAAGATACCCTCACTGCCTCTAGCTAAACTGCCGATACGTACAGAAAAAATGTGTCCATATATGATAATAATAATAATAATAATATTTGGCTGATTTATATTGCGCCATTTTTGTAAAAAATCACCTCAAGGGCACTTTACAATCGTATACCTAAACTTATATTCTATTATATTTCCAGATTTAAAATTAAGGGTATGATAGTCTAAAGAAGTGAGATTTTAATTAGGATCTGAACTGACTGGGACTGTCGATGATTCGTATTAAGCTTTCAAGGACAAAAAATATTTTTTAGAGAGGAGTTAAGGACTTGATTTTCCTTAGTGGAAGGGATTTGAGTGGGAAACTCTTTGGTAATTTTTTAAATGTTTGAGTTTACTGTTTACCATATTGATGTACCATATGTATGTTTATTGATTTTTTTTTGTGTTTCTGATCCTACATTTGTGGTGGTATATTCATGTCTCTTTGTCAACTAATTGCCCGTCCCATCTAAATACAGAACTTTTAGTGCCATGGAGTTAAGACATGTCTCAAATAATGTACAATAAACTTATGCATGTAAAAAGATAAAAAAATAAATTTTTATTTTAGTTTGCTGCGGACAAGAGTATCATATTTCGACGTACATATTTCATTTGTAATATTGATAGCACATTGTTAGAAAACATTTTTGAGATGGGAATATAGGGAGTCTAGGCATTTACAGGCCATATGAACTGTCATTGGCTGGTTATAGTGGCCAATTTACACACTGTGTAACATTCGCCATTCCGCCTGTTCTTCCATCTGTTGACTTTTGTGAAGTAAAAGAGCCAAAACCTTTATCATGTGGGTGAGATTCATCCGTCTGAACCAATTCACCTACTAGGCAAAGCCTGTAAACAATTTTAATTTGTTAAAAAAGAAGTATAAAAAATTGGAAAATTGGTTCAAATGGACGAATCTCAATCACATGATAAAGCTTTCAGCTCTTTTACTTCACAAAAGTCAACAGATGGAAGAGTTGGAAAAAATGGATGTTTAAACATAGGCAAAATGGTGAATGTTACACAGTGTATAAAGTGGCCACTAAAACCAGCCAATGACAGGTCACAAACCCTGTAAATGTCTAGACTCCATATATTTCCTTCTAAAAAATGGTTTACTTCTCTGTTGCACAAATTAAAATATGAACAACTTCCTATGGAAAAAATACAGCCAGTCTGCAAGCATTTGAACATACTCAAAACATTGCTGAACATTGATCAAGTTATCTGCTTAATTTTGAAAAAAGTTTTTTTATTTCCAAAAACATGGCTAAGATATATATATATAGCCCAGTAGAGCTGCCTAGTTAACTTGCGCCCATAATAAATCGAAGATCGCCTAACTGGCAGTTTCTTAAAAGTATCTGGTCAAAAAGATATATTTCAAGACGCGGCTGTATTTGACTGGTTGTGAAATTAGCCTGGCGACAAAGCGAATCGGAGGCATTCGCATGTCGCAGTTACCGATATTTTACATTACCTATAAATGATAAAGAGCTACCGGCAAATAATATGCTAATCGACAGCAATAAAAATGCATGCATAAACGATCGCTGATCCCGAGGTCAAAACGTTAACTGCATTGCCATATAAACCAAAAATTACAAAGTCTAATATTATAATACCCGATTGTTCTCCTTACAGGCAGAGACCCGTCCATGTTCCGTATTGAAACTTATTCATAATCAATAGGGTTTGTTAAGTTCACTTGACTTTATAGTCCCTACGATATCAGCGTATTGTGTATTTGTCTCGTGTTGCTGCATGCAACGGAAAAGGGGATTATATTTATTAAGTAATTTATTTAAAACTTACATGTACATAACGGTACTCCTGCCAATTACAGTGTACATAATGCAAACAAAAAATATTCAATACCTCCCATGACATCGAACGCTATTACTAGAGTTACTAGACATTCCATCATGATGCTGCAAAAGCATTTGAAAATTAACACAACTTTCAGTCAAAGAGGATCGGTCCATTTCTCCATTGAAGTGTGAAGGATTATGTTGTTGAGGGTTTGAGTTCCTACCCCAATAAGAGATTGACAAAGAAGACACGAGGTTGCTGTTTTATGCGTATTTATAACATGAAGAATAAGATACAGCCCTTGGTTGTGTAGCACGAGTGTAGCGGCAATGATGGGTTGAAGAGACTGCACTTGAACTACATGCTGGAAATGAGTGACTTCGTCAAGCTGGACTAAAGTAAACTGAACTTTTTGAGCTGACTGACTGGCGTTGCCATGCCCTGGGGTCTCTTTATAGGCGACGTTTCTTTGTAGTTCATTTCTTAATGGTATGGACGATGTGAATGTACTGCAGAAGAATGGTTCTGATTTCGTTTGCAATACTGTTAGAGTTGCTGTATTGGATTCTATAGAAAATGACGACATTGCTTTTCTCGGTCATCACACTATTTCAGGTGAAACTTTTTAGCACGTGTGTGTTATCGATTATGGACTATGAACCCTACAAGTGTACAACTAACTTTCATGGTCCATAAGGACAATAAGTAAATAATATTACTTCAAAATCGCTATTAAGAAATGGGTAATGGAGATGGAATGCCCACGGATTGAAGAGTGGTTCAGGCCAAATAGGTAGAAAGATATTTTATTTATAGTGATTTTGTTTTTGAAACTCTTTTACTTCACAAAAGTCAACAGACGGAAGATTTGAGGAAATGTGGATGTTCAAACATATGCAGAATGGTAAATGTTACCCAGTGTGTAAAGTGGCCACATAAACCAGCCAATGACAGATCATAAGCCCTGTAAATGCCCAGAATTCCATATTCTCTTCTCGAAAATGTTTTTTCTCTCTTTTGCAACAAATTTAAATATAAATAACTTCCTAGGGAGGAATTCCAGCCAGTCTGCAAGCATTTGGACAAACTCAAAACATTGTACAATAATTTCGTCCGAGCCGTGCATTACGAGTAAAACGGTCAGAATACGAGCAAAGACATAACTCTCGACCTCATGTTGCAAAAGTCTTATATATAAATATTTGAAAACGCTCAAGTGGGATATTTTACCACACTCGCCATATTTGCCGAATATTGCTGCTTCTGATTACTGGTTGATACGATAGATGCAGCACGATTGTCACCGGTTTATTTTTTTGCAGCAATCAAAAATTGTCTCTTAACTAAAGCCATTTTCAGGAGAAGTGTACAAGTTTGGATTTTGTCTAAGCGAAGAGACTATTGCAGGAGACTTCTGCGAGACATGGCGTATAATAATATTTATTTATTTATTTGACGGACTTATGCAGTCCATTCTAACGATGGTAAATACAATTTATTAAAATAAATACAGGTACTAATAAAATAAAATACAACTAAATAAAATTAAAGCTAGGACAAAAAAAAATTACTACTTCAAGACAAGATCCGGTCTATCTAAATGATTTTCTAAATCTATAAAGACTTACACCAAAAAAGTCCAGATCTTATCTCGAGTTTACAATATGACACAATCGGGACATTGGTGCATGCAAGCCATAGTTTGTGCTGTGTTGATCGAGGAACAGCACATTATTATTTCGCAACCGGCGGATTGGAACATTGAATGCCACTTGTTCCAGTAACGATGGTACATCAATTAAGCCATTCAGTAAATTAAACATAAATATGGAGTCAATGTTATTTTAACATTATTGTACTCTTCGACATTCCTAACTCAATGACTAATTATTTAAAAAATAGCACTCTACAAAGAATACAGATTACCTATAATGACAGTTTTAGTGACATCGACATACTACATTGTAAATACCATATTTTTATCAGATCAGTTAAAGACATTTTAAATTTATCTCCTGCTTGACTTTTAACTTTTAATTTGATTCTTAATTTTGTCTTTCAATTTTAACTTTTTAATTTTAACTCTTAATTTTAACTATTAATTTAAACTTTTAACTTAATTTTAAATTAAACTTTTCATTTTAGTTTTAACTTTTACTTTTAATTTTAATCATTTGATTTCAACTCTTAATTTATACTTACCTACATCTACTACCTGCATCGAATAATTTATTGTTAGTTGTGATTTTTTTTACAATTAAATTGAAATGTTCATGGAAGCAGAGAGAGAGGGAGGAAAGTAGAGTAGCTTTACAATGTCTCCTCCTTTGTATGAACTTTTTATGTAATATTTTTATTTTTACTTTTTTAGAATTAAATTATTTTTCCCTCTCCTCCTGCATTCATTAGTGTGAAATCTGTAATTGGTTTTACTTTTTAAAATTGTTCTTTTGTACCTTGTTTTATATAAAGACTGTATGATTTCATTAATAAATAAATAAATAAATTATGGAATTGAGTTTTTAACATTGACTACATTTCTCCGTACGTGTAGTCTTCCCTCTCGAGGCCAATCATCCATGCTACTTTTCTTAGCAAACGATGTTGCACCGATTTGATATAATTTATCCGGCCTACAAAGAAGGGAGACTAGATCACGGATGCATATTCTAAAAGAGGATGAACAAGTGAGTAATATAGTGTTTTAACCGTGAACATATTAGAAAAGTCATTAGATGTCCTGCTTACAAAACCCAAGAGTTTTAGTAACCTGTTATAGTATCAATATGTCAATCAAAGGTAAGTTTAGTAATATATGGTACTACGAGTATTGAGCGCGTTGTCCAGGTGTTTATTGAAATTTATGTTTATGTAATAATTTGTATTTGTAGTATTCTTTAATACTATGTATGCTTTCACTTTCTATTTTGTTATATCCCAATTCAACACAGGGCTCTTGGCCTCATAGAGTTAAGGATATGTTTTTTTTTTTTATTATATGTATTTTTATATGAAGAAGAATTTGTGTACCTGGGAAGCATGTTTTCAAGAGATGGAAGAGTAGAAAAAGATGTTGAAAGAAGAGTGAATGCAGGCAACAAAATGAACGGAGCACTAAGCACAGTAATTTCTAATAAAAATATGTCAATCGAAGCTAAACTGGCAGTGCACAACGGAGTTTTAGTCCCAACACTTATGTATGGAAGTGAAACATGGAACTGGCAGAGGAGGGATAAAAGCCGAGTAACGCGGTTGAAATGCGATCTCTTAGACGAATGTGTGGGAAATCAATGTATGACAGGGTTACGAATGATGAAATCAGGCGAGAGTGTAAATCTGAGACAAGTATAATTGATAAGATTAAGAAAGGGTCTCTGAGATGGTTTGGTCACGTAGAACGAATGGACGACGAGAGAATGGTAAAACAAGTATATATGGCAAAAATGAACGGCAACGTTAGACGAGGACGACCAAGGAAGACGTGGCATGATCAGATAAACCAAAATCTTAAGTCTGGTCATGTCAAAAGCAGACAGAACCGAAGGGCATGTATGACAAGATGTATGAATGTGGAAGAGGCTAGGAGTGTATGCCAGGATAGACGTGTGTGGCGGTCCATTCTCTCTGCCTACCCCTACGGGGAAATGGCGTGATGGTAGTAGTAGTAGTAGTGAAAAACCTGGATCACCACAAAAGACGAGACATTTTTTCTTCGAGATGGAATTCAAAAATTGCCTGAGGTAAAAAAAAGAAGTACCTAACCATAGGCAATACTTTGGTTAATCTGTCATTTGTTTTGTTTGGAAATAAATGCATATTTGACCACAAAAAACGGACCCAACAAAATTTACCACAATTCTAAAATAATTAACTTAAAAAAATGAACAAAATATTAAGCGATTTTGTGGTATTTTTTAAAAGATGAAAGCTTCGTTCCATATCCTTTTTCAAATACTTCAATACAAATTTTATAAATACCTTCAGCCGCTGTTTACCGTAAAAAAATATATATTTTAAAAAACTTTTCGGCAAATTCCACTTTGAAGGGTTAGTTTTTAGCAAAAAACAAAGAAAAGTTTTTAAACGGAAAAAAAGAATTTGCCAAATTTTTCATTAAATCGCAACAAATATTAAGCTATACTTTTATGAGTGAATACTTTTTATCATCGTACCACAGAAATTTTGAAGACGTGTTTGTTGAAAAATAGGGGTGGATTAGAAGCATACAAACATTTTTATTATTATAAAAAAATACCAGCGTTTTGATTAATAAATAATACATTGAAAAGGTACCGTAAACTGGAGAGGCTTTGCTCCTCTCTGGTGCCATAACTATACTTATTTGCAAATAATTTTACGTCTAAACAATAAATATTATTAGTTGTCTATGATAATGTGTCAACGTTGAATCGGTTTGTGGTTCCGTGGCTAGTGTCTCGGACTTACGGCACAAAGGTCCTTAGTTCGAATAACACTCTACCTGATCTATTCGCAAAAAAGGGCACAATTAAATAAAATTAGGTGTAATACAATTACGTAAAATTATGCAAAATTAAATTATGATTAAACATATTAGACAATGTCTATCTTTAATAGGTAGTTAATACCTATTCTGAGGTAAGCAGCATTTATTTATTAAATATTATTTTATAATTTGTATTGATATTGATTTATTTATTTATACTTTTACATTGTTTGTATTCTTTTTTTATACAGAATAATGTTCCTTCACTGGGATGTCCCGTGCCGAGGGAAACATTTAACGAAATGTGAAACATGCTTGAGATTAGCTATTTAACAAAGTTAACATAATAATAACAATAAAAAAACGTAATTAATCTAATTAACCTAATTATCATTAACATAATTAACAATAAAAAACTAAAATAATCACAAAAAACAAAACCAATGTATATAGACCAATAGAACAAAATTTCATAAACAGTACACACATTTTACCTATTTGGCTTGATCCACTCATCGATCCGTGCGCAACCCACCTCCACTATCCATTTCTAAATAGCAATTTTATATTTTGAGAACTTACTAATTGTCCTTATGGATAGTGGAAGTAGATTGTACACTTGAACCTAGTAGTAGGCTAATCCTCTTTGACCGAAGGTTGAATTTTTTTTTTTTGCAGCATCAGAGTGGAGTATCTAGTAACTCTTGTATTTGTAACGGAATGTAGAGAATAATGTTAACGTGCGTATAGTAACAAAGCTTTTACATAAAGTTTTTTATAAATTGTACATTTTGCCTCCGTGACCTGGTCTCTCTTTTATGTAGGCCAGAAAAATCATATTAATTGGTGCAATATTGTCTGCAAAGAAAAGTAGCTTGGATGATTGGCCTCGAGAAATGGAGTCAATTTCAAAAATCTCAAGTTTTCAAAAATGTAGAAATAACATTTTTTGCTGATTTAATTTTTTTGCTGATTTAATTTTTAAGATCCTCATGACTTTTTAACTTGTTTTAACTATGTATTTATTTTTTTAAATTTTTATCACATCTTTTACTTTATTTTTTAATATGCTGTTTTTTTTTTTTTTCTTTTTTCTTTCTTTAAATACGCTTTTTGCTATACAACATACATTCATTTTTTTATTATGACTTTAAATATGTTTCTTACTATGTATTCTGTTTTTATGTTTTTACTGCATTTATTACTTTGTTTTAATAATTTATTTTTTTGCTACGTTTTTTTTACTACATTTTTTACTATGTTTTTACTACATTTTTACTATGTTTTCACTACAATTTTACTATGTTTTTACTACAATTTTACTATGTTTTTACTACAATTTTACTATGTTTTTACTACATTTTTTACCATGTTTTTACTCCATTTTTTACTTTGTTTTTCACTTTGTCCTGTATCTTTATAACTGTTTCTATAAATTGATTACTGTTTTTTATATTTTTTTGACTGTTTTAGAACGGGGTAAATAGCCCTAGTTAGACAGTCAAAGCAACTTTACATAAATTATAATTTTGTGTATGTAATATAATGATAATAATAAATAAATAAATAAACATTGCCCATATATTAATGTTTAATTTTCTAATTGATGTACCATCGCTGCTCGAACAAGTGGCATTCAATGTTCCAATCCGCCGGTTGCGAAATAATAATGAGCTGTTCTTTGATTAGCACAGTACAAACTATAGCCTGCATGCACCCATGTCCCGATTGTGTCGCATTATTAATTCGAGACAAGATCTGGACTTTGTGGTGTAAGACTTTCAATTTTGAAACAGTCGCTAACATAAACCAGATCATGTTTTGAGGTAGTAATTATTATTTAATATTTTGTCCTAGCTTTAATTTTCTATGGTTGTATTTTATTTAAACTGTAACTGTATATATAACAAGGAAATCTATTTACCATTGTAAAATCGACTTTATAAGTCAGTAAATAAATAAATAAAACATGATATATATTTAGTCTGTGTAATGTCTAAAGATGGTTTAAACTTAAATTAATATTTAAAAATACAATAATCTTTCAAAAATGATGGAACTAAAAAAAACGAAATTGTCTTTGTCAAAAATTAATTATTTAACATGGAAAATCACAAAACGCTTCATTTTTTTATTAAAACTATTAGTATTACTTTTGAGATACATTTTGTATCTGTTTAATTTTATTCACCTCGAATTCAACCCTTTTAAAATCCATTCTTTCATGTAGAAACACTGAAATGCTTTCCTCCCCCTAACCCTTTCTGACCTGCGGTTTCTTTGACTTGTTCCCACAAAGGTACAATGAAATTAAATTAGAAAATTTTCATATTTCGTTATTAATGCCCGGAGAGACGCGTGCCATAGTGTTAAAAATTGTGGCTAATTTGACCAAAATATTGAAATCTTGTTTGGTAAAAAGTAAATTTATTTATTTTACATTCAGATAACGGAACATTAATTTCTAGGCATTTACAGGGCTTGTGAATTGTCATGGCAGGTTTCCTGAGTGCCATCTAGATGAATACAGTTCTGTTTGTGAAATAGAACCAGAACCCTGGACGAGTGTTTTCGACTCGATGGCTGCTCTCAGGCAAAAATCCTTAATAAAAAAATCGAGGGTAGATATGTCCACCTAGTTGTGCAGTGATTGATGCATTTACCTATTTTACTTGAGGTCCTAGATTCAATCGCTGGCAGGGTGTACATGAAATATTGGCTTTAGTTAAAAAAAAATATATATTTGCTTATTTAAACACTTTATATACGAGTACATATTATACAGTTAACGTACATATGCATTAGGGCATTATTCCCTTTTTTGCACATAATGGTGCATAGGGCACTTCATTGGTACATCAATCGCAGCGTATCTTGATCATTTTTGTTACATGAAGGAAAGATGATCAGTCTAACGCTTCGATCATCCATGCGTCCGCAACACTAGCCACGAGACCACAACCCGATTCTATAATAATTTCCATGTATATAAATATTAATATTTACCTCAATTTATTTTCGATTAATAACAATACGGTCTCGATCGAATAAAAATGATATACGTTATAAAAATCGCGGGCTTACGAGTAGTATAGTAAAATAAGGGTCCTCGAGGTCGCCAGATTTTTTTATTCATCAAGGGGTCACGTATTAAAAAAGATTGAAGAACACTGGACTATAGTCCTTAAAATATAGCTTGATTAGAATGACAGCTATCAAACTAATTTCATTAGTGATGGGAAAATACTGAACACTGATCAAATCGATTTTTTCAGTTATTTCATCACGAAACTCTGTTTCCGAAAATTTATATAAAAAACGCAAAAACAAGCCTATTATAGTGTCAACATATTACGACAGAGATGAAGAACATGTAATATAGAAGTCTGGGCATCTACAGGGCTTATGACCTGTCAATGGCTGGTTTAAGTGGCCACTTTACACACTGTGTAACATTCACCATTCTGCCCACATTTGAACATCTATATTCCTTCAATTCTTTCACCTGTTGATGTTTGTGAAGTTAAAGAGCTGAAACCTTTATTTATGCTGATGAGATTCATCTAATTGAATTATTTCACCTACATACTAGGCAACGCCTGAAAATGTTATTTTTTCAATTTATATACTTCTTCATGGACCAGGTAATTTAGATGAAACCTTTATTTATGCTAGTGAGATTCATCTAATTGAATTATTTCACCTACATACTAGGCAACGCCTGAAAATATTATTTTTTCAATTTCTATACTTCTTTATGGACCAGGTAATTTATCAACAAACACGATGAATCTCACCAGCATAAATAAAGGTTTCAGCTCTTTGACTTCACAAACATCAACAGGTGATAGAATTGAAGGAATATAGATGTTCAAATATAGGCAGAATGGTGAATGTTACAGTGTGTAAAGTGGCCACTTAAACCAGCCATTGACAGGTCATAAGCCCTGTAGATGCCCAGACTTCTATATTACCTCCTCTTAAATGTTCTTCATCTCTGTTGTAATATGTTGATGTAAACGGCTCCCCAGGGAGTTGAATCCAGTCCTTGTCTGCAAAGGTTTGGACAAACTCAAAATATCGTCTATTATAGTGTGTTTAACACAATAATTCACCAAAAAAATGGGACATTTATACTTGTTTCATGAATAACATAAAATGAGTTGTTTTTTTATTCGATCAATTTGTCTCATCTCTAACTTTTTTTGCAAAATGATGTAACCTTGTAAGAACGCCGTTAATAATTAGGTTTATTTTAGTTTTCTTTTAGTTTTAAAGCTGATTTTATAAATTAATGTTGATTTATGTTTCACGCATTGTATTAAAAAAATAAATTAACAGGCCAGATACAAATGATTTTTCGCGTGTCAATATAAATAACTCCTTTGACGTTACTACAAAGTTATGTCGTCACTTTTTCTGACAACTGTCATTCTAATCATGTTACATTTTAAGGACTATAGAGTTTTGAAATCAGTGTTTTAATTTGCGCTGGTTAAAAAGCCCAGAAATAATAAAATACCAGCTTTGCTGGCAGTATTCAAATCCCTTCATGAAATGGCTCCAAAATACTTTTATTCAAATTAATAAATAATTAAATTGATTCTCCTAACCTACTAGAAAGACTTCCATTCCGTGTGCCATCTAGACCGACAAGACAAAATCTTCTGTTTTACACTGAAAACGCATCAACAAACTATTTTAAACAATCTACAATACCTAGAATAGGCGACAAATATAACAATATGTTTACCGGGGCTGAAATTTTTTGTGACAACGTATGTAAATTTAGGTCAAAAATTATAGAAATTTTCATAGAAGCAGATATTTAACTTTATTATTTTTTTTTTAATTTTATTTATTGATTTACACGCCCAATGGGCTTTTACATATTTTAGAAATTACATTTAAGTGCAGCAGTGAAACATAAGTATGTAAGTTTGGTAAAAATAAAAGATAACATAAAAAGAAAAAGAAAAGCTAAAAGATACAATAATAAGTAAAAATCAGGAAATGTACCAACATAGGTATATGGTACATAGAAAAATATTTTAAAAATTTACATATGAAAACATACACGCATACATATACATACATATAAGTTTATACATTATTAAAGAGATACATGAGAAAAAGAAATAGTAAATAAAGAAAAATATTAAGAAATTTTACATAAATTAATTTATAACCTTTTGAATACTTAACCTATATTTATATAAAGACAGACAAAATATATCAACTTCACCATACTCGTTACCTAGCCGGTGTAGTCTAGGTATTGGTGAATTGTAATAATAATTGTGACTGCCAGGAGATTCAAAAAATAACGTTAGCTGCCGAGTATTTCGAAGAGGTACTTTCAAGCTGATAACACTAGTTAATTACACTAGTTAATTATTATAAACATATTTTTTATTTATTATATTGAACATAATTGAAATTATTGTATTAAGTGTAAACTATTTTTTTAGTGTGTGCATGAGTTTCTTACACGAATATACAAAGAAATTGACAATATATGTGTACATACTGTTTGTTTATCTAATAAAATAAATAAATATTTGTTTAAATAGAGTTGATTTATATAAACTATACTTTATGTGAAAATATCGGAATAGTTATGTAATGTTAATAGTTCTATCACATAAATGTACAAATATTCACCATACCCTTCACGTTTTTCAAGCATTAATCTTCGGTATGCTTTAACTTTTTCGTGCATTTTTAATTGTTTTCTCCGCTGCGGGTGATAGATTGTCTGATAAGGTCGCAAATATGCAACGAACGGCAGACAGATCCGCCGACAGGCAGTTGTCTGTGGGTATTTCTTACAGGACATGTGTATTTTATTATAATGTGCTGTGTTGTCTGTGTGAAGGAGAAATTGCCGGATTACTGTACGCGTCATTTAGCCGGGCGGGGACAAATACCGAAAGCTGCAAACGTCCATTGAAAAACTGGCCGTTAGGACCCCCACTCACATCGAGCTCGAAAAATGTTTTTTCGATTGAAGCAAAAACAAATAACTTCACCTTTAATGAATAAAAAATTTAATCCCTGTGGGCTTTCGTAAATAAATAAATATTTTAGAAAAAAAATATGTATTTACAGTATTACGATTTTAGTTTTAATTATTCTGTTTCCAGTATTTTTTTATTTTCTTTTATTCAGGAAACACCCAGTACGGTTACATAGTTTTATATTTTTACACAGTTACAGTTAACTCTAATGGACCAGTGAAGTTTCCATGTCATATAATAATTATATGTAAGTTTATTAATGAAAGTACAAATAATAGAAATAAAAAAAAACATAAATGGACGTTGTTTAAAAACCAAAATAAAAAAAAAAGTTAAAAAAATATTTTAAAGTTTGTAGCTAGTATTTACAAATGTAAATATTAAAAATGAAACAAGAAAAAATGTTAAAATAAATTAAAGGTAAGAATTAAAATGAAGAATGAAAAACATGCTTAGATTTAAAAAAAAAAAACACTTTCAAAAAGCAAAAACATAAATATACACAAACATATTTTTTGGCATTAAAGAAACGATGAGAAGAATCTTTAAATTAAATATAAGACGGTAAATTTTTAATCAATTTAACATATAAACAAGCCTGGACAAGCGTTTACGTTTAATACCCAAATCAAACAATTTATATAATTGCAAATATTAATACATATTTTGTTTAAATAAATACGGACCGCGTACGTTGGATTATATTGTTCCCAAAATATTTAATATTCCACCACTTGACTTAAAAATATGTCATAATAACAATAAAATTATGATTTTATTACAAAAGTGGTGAGAAAACAGAACGTCCCCATACTGATTTATTATTTATGTAAAATTTTCACTAAAAAAACTCTATATTCTTTTTTTTTCTTATTTTATTAAAAAATGTTTTAGATCTTTAGGTAGTTTTATTTTTGTTTTGAAGATTTATTTATTTTACTTGATTTGTTATGTTTTGTTTTTTATTTTGTTTTGGTTGCATTTGTGAGCACCCACAACTTTTCCACTTTTTTTCTAAAGTTTGAAATGTTTCAAGTGTATGTTTATTATTTAATTTAATTGTGTTTTTGAAGATGGAGATATCAAGAATAGGAATAATCGGCGTGCGTGCATGAGAATATGTATGAATATAGAGGAAGCAAGGTATGTATGCAAAGACAAAGTGATATGGCGTTCCATCCTTTATGCATACCCCTACGGAGAAGCGGCGGAATGGTTTGTTGTTGTTGTTGCTGTATTTTTTTCTCTCGGTTTTTCTACTTTTGTAGAGTTTCTTGAATTTTTTCTTCTTTATACTATTTTTTTTGAAAGAACAAAATAAATATATCTTCATTATTTTGTATGTACCTATGTTATATTATGTCTGTACTCTTTTATTTAAATCTTAATAAAAACTTTTTTCTATGCATCCGATGACAAATTTATTTATTTATTTATTAAATTACATCGTCCATGTATACAATTTATAAGGTTTAAATATTACAATGAAAGAATAGTTTAAAACATTCAAAAAAAAGAAAAGAAGCATCGACAAACATAAGGGACATCGAGACAAGATCTGGACCTATTTAGTGCTCGTTTAAATCGTTGTAAATTTGAACCAAAAAAGTCCAGATCTTGTCTTGAGTTAACAATACGACAAAGGCGGGTCATTGGATGTTTATTTAATAGTTTACAAACAATATGTTTTGATGCTTGTTATTTTAGTTCATATAATATTTTTATAACATGTATATTTTATTGAGTAAAGACTATATTTTTTTTATTATTATAATAACATATTTATGACGAGGGTTCCATATTCAACTTAAAGAAGCATTGGCGTTCTATCCAAGATATTGAGTTGTCTTATGAAAATTATCACACAGTATATAGTTATTTCTAGCTTCAATGCATGTGCGTATACGTTGAAATTAGTTGCTTTGAATTCATTCTTGTGTGACAATGATGAAAAAAATTAGATTTTTTTGAAAACTGAGGTTAATAAACCATAAAACCTATTGCAATTCATTATTTTTTTTTTTCAGAAAGTCTTGTTCATAAATTTTTTTAACTCTTTGTGTAAAATTTAAAAAAAAAAACTATTTTTACATTTATTAAAAGCATTCCAGATTCCGTAAATTTCGTTCATTCTGTAAAACAATATGGTACATAGCGCGAATGAATGGTAACGTTGGGTGATGATGACGATGATCAAGAAAAACGTGGCATAATAATTGATGAGATTAATAAAGGGTCGCTAATATTGTTTGGTGATCGAATGGATGACGACAGAATGGCAAAACGAATATTCTTGGCAGATTGAATGGAAACGTACTACAAGGACGACCATGAAAGACGTGGTATGATCAGATTAACTAAAATTGGCAGTGTGGTCATTTCAAAAGCAGATGCAACCAAAGAACATGTGTGACAAGATGTATGAATGTGAAAGAAGCTCGCAATATATGTCAAGATGAACGTATGTGGCAGTCCATTTTTTTTCATTCCACTTCGGTAAAATGGCGAGATGGTAACAGTTGTAATAATACTTACCGATGGTGGCAGTAAATAATCATCAAAATACAATAATTTTTCAATAAAACAAAGTATTTATTATGTAAAACATGAAATAGAAAATGGTGTAATACTGTAATGGTTTTTATAATAAATATGTTATCGTTTCGAAAAAAAATTCAAAGACGAGCTTCAAATTAAATAAATCGGATGCTTTGTGTCGTACGAGTACATATGTTGCATAGTGAACAAGGTCCTTAACTGCTATTCACAAGAAGGACTTGCTCACAAGCTTCAATCAAACATCAAAGGATTCACCGCCATTTTTTTTATCTGGATTGATTCTTAGGCCAGGGTTTTCACACCAGTATAATTAAAAATAATTTTTATATTCCATTATTATAATTAAACATTTCATTAAAACTATTTTATTTAATTTTGCTCTAGAAAACATATGCTTCTTTTGGAATAAGTAAAAAGTTAAAAAATTCATAATGGAAAATAAAATACTTAAAGTTACTTACATTTACAATTTTTCTCGCACACGTAGAATGCAGTAAGTTTACATTTAAATTACACTGACTATAAACAGGATTGCCGGTGGAGGCAGGAAAGTGCGAGTGACGTGTTGCGTGCTTTTATATAGGTGCATTGGGTACCGCGCGCATATACAATATTTTGTGTCGTTACTTTTACTGGTCTGCCATACGAAAGTTCAAAAGTTATTCATAAAATTTATATTTAAAATGTCAACTTTGTGGTTTTATATATTAAATTATTTGCTTTGTTATTTATTTATTTTGTGTGAAAACATCGGTTTTATAACATGACTATTCCTATGTCAATATTTAAAAATAATCTTGGTTAATAATCTACTTTCTTTTTTATTAGTTATTAAGATAACCAACGGCTACATTCATATTTATATATTTAATTCCTCTGTACGTGTGATGTCACTGAACTCCTAAACGGCTTAACCGATTTACGTGCGGTTTTCAGAGAAATATAGATCTTTGCACTGTGCGTGTTCGTAGATTAAAATCTTTAATCTTATATATAAAGAAGAAGTAAGAAGCAGTAATGTTTTATTTATCGATCTACCAGGGTTGCATTTGAGGAGAATGCATTTACAAAAAAATTAAAAGAAGTTGTTTTTTGTGTATAAAAGAGTTAGTTTTTAAATGTTTACAAACAGCATTTGTTTTTTGTGGATCTCAATTAGATTATTTCCTTTAATTCTTTATAATTTCTACCCATTTATTTATTTTTACTGGATTTTTGGTAATACTAAAATAATATAAAATTCAATACATTAAAAAAAATTGTATTTCTACATAAGAACAACCCTCTCTTGGTGAGAAAACCGGAGTTTGACGTTTGTAAAAAGAATGCCATTTTTGAAAAACCATATTTTTTTTTTGGAATTCAACCATAAACAAGTACCTAGGTATCTACTTAAATTCAATATTTGAATATTATCAATTTTTAGTTTTGGAATCAAGTCATAAACAAGTACCTGGGTACCTACTTATCAATTTAAAAGAATTCCAAGCTATTAGCAGGCAAGCCACGTTTGGGCAGGACGACGTCTGCTGGGGCCGCTAGTAATAAATAAAAAACAAAACAAATAAGCCAATTACAGGGTTTCACCAGTAGCAACACAGTTAGTTAAAATATATTCTCAAACTTAAAATACGTATCTTTTTTGGGTGATCCAGTGTAAGTAAGATTTTTTCTGACGTTTTGGCTACCATGGCAGGAGCTTTTAAGGGTAAACTTGGTGTTTTGAAAATAAAAATATGTTTTTATGAACTAGCAATTTTTACCGTGTCTCAGTCGGCAGCGGGCACATTTTGTGTCATTTTTGTAGTGTGCAGTGCCGGGAACCATATTGAGTTTAATTTCAGCTCGTCGTCTTTGTTTATGTTATTGGGGTGTTTGTGTATTTCAACGCCTCTTTTATTATTCGTGCTCTGTAATTTATGGATTTTATCAAAATCTTTGGTTCAAAGGTAAAAAGATGTCATGTGTTTTTAATGTTTTCTATAAGTTAAAAACCTACGCACAGTTTCAACCCGAAAATGAGTACTTGACCATTTTTTTTGTGTTTTTCAATACGTGATAAATTTGTAACGTTGTAAAAAGCATTCAATATTTGTGATGCCAATCCTATGTTGCTTCATCTAAATGTACAGTGAAGGATTTTGAGTGTCTTTGCCATTGTGAACAACGTAGAGTTACGCATCACAAAGCCATTTTTATGGCACGTCGACATGGCCGTCGAAACGTAATATTATTTTGTTTAGCGTTCGAGCTTTCGTATCATCAATCATTTGGGCCGTTCTTTCGCTGTCCATTCGATCTACAGGTCCAAACAAACACAGCACTCCTTTCTTGATTATTTCAATAATGCTTACCTCAGTCTTACGTAATGCACAAATCTCGATATTTTTTTTTTTGAGGTTTATTTTTTTAATTAAAAAAATGTTCATAATGTTCTATAGTACATAGTTTTACCACACACTCGCTTGAGAGATCGGTTGGTCAAAATACATAAACAATGAAAAAGTTCAGTGGTTTTTTTATTATTTTTAAATTATTTTTTTATGTACCGTATTATCATTGCTACGATTTTTTAAAGTTTGGTTCTTTTGGAATTCCTCTTCATGTGACATTTCAAGTTCTCTTCCGCTTCTTCTCGGTCAGTTCTGCCGATTGGTCTGTTGACTTGCCGTAATCCGGAAATATTTAACAAGTCTCTTACCATCAGTTGATTCATAAAAACTTGTTACGTCATTCAAAGCAGTTTGTTTTTATTACAATATTATCGTTATATTTTCAAGAATCTTTGCCGCACAATTTAATGCTCTAATTTTTACCGGTTGTAATTTTTTTTTAAATATATTCAATTTCCTGTAGAGCTGAACTTCCTCATTGTATGTTCTCATTTCATTCCTGACGTTCTGAGCAGTTACTTAGTTTTTCACATTTAGGTTTTCTGCTTGGTTTTTTGTATTTTTCTTTTCTCTATGGCTGCATCGTCTGCGTAACATGTTATGTTTACGACCCTATTCCCCTTAGAAGTGTCACCACTTTCTTCATTTTTAAAAACGTTTTTTTATGTATATATTTATTTTGCTTGTGTAAAAAAAAAGTTTTCGGCGTTTATATTCTGCTATATTTAGTTATAAAGGTGCTAAACTTGCTTTGTTTCTTTGTTGTTCTCAATATGTGTGTACTTTTTTAAATGTTAATATTATTTATGTCCCGAATTGAGTTGTAACTCCTGGGAATGTAATTTAATGTATTATACCTGTAAAATACTTAATGTCATTTGATTTATAAATCGATATTAAAAAAAAAAAAAAAAAACTTTCACTGGACAACCCTGTTCGAGAAATGGTTAATACACCGACATACAATGTTTTTTCCCCATTTAATTTTGGCCATGTGCTTTAGCAAAGTCAGTTCTCTGCTATTTAAAGAAATAATCAGCAACTTTGTACAAACACAATTTATTTAGATATTAATTTGGCGGCCCCCGTGCTGTAATTGAAAAAACAGTTGTCTCACTCACGAAAGGATGCGGGTTCGATTCCCGGTAAAATCACAAATATTAAAAGTTTACAGTTGAAATACAATACGATACGATACGATATATTCTAAAATAAGCAAAAATAACTAGCAATCGGTTTCATCGCTTTCGCGGTAACTAAGATTAAAGCCCTGTAAATGCCTTAACTTACATATTCCTTTCTCAAAAGTGTTTTTTCTCTTTGTTGCAACAAATTTATTTTAAATTGATTAGACATTTTAGACATATGCCTCCACCGTGTGCTTTTTCATTTGATTAAAATAATTAATTATTCATTACTTCAAATTAAGGTTTATTTTAAGTACCCGTTACACACATTGGCTCTAAGCAACTATATTAATTACTTTTCTAATTAATGTCTGACACAATATTGACTTACAAGTACACTAGATACTTGAAATTATAGCCTTTTTATGCTAATTTCTCTTAATTATTTTTTAATTTTATGGCAGTCTACGGATACTTATTCGGCCGGTGTATAATTTGGTTTTCTTAATAAATTCCCGTTAGGCATTGATGTGCTCGCCTACGAAATTAATTATAGCAATATTAACAAACTGCTCTGGTTGATATCATTCAAATAAACATCGAGTGATTCTCAAACATTAGCTAAAGTTGATCATAGTGTACTTAGAAATCTAAACCCAAACTGAAAAATGAGTCATTAAGACACGAGTCAAACTCCATGATGAATACAACATTTGAGTTTGTCCAAACGTGTGTAGACAAAATACTGGATTTCACCCCCTCGGGAGTCATTAAGATTAACAAATTACATCTCATAAGCCCTGTAAATGCCTAGACTTCCATATTCCCTTGTTTGAGGTATATCCATCCCTGTTGTAATTTGTTAACCATAATGAATAATTGTGTGTTTCAATACCGTCTCTATATCATATCGAGGCTGTACTGACAGAATGCATTTAATGAATAGGCCTCATATAGTTGAAACATTTTTTAATATAGAAGCAAGATGTTGATTTCAAATGTTTTTTTTTATAAAATAAAGTTGCATTTTTTTTCTTGCTTATAATATACAAGGTTTATGTTTCAAAAGTGGGATTTTTCTGTTATTTTATTACTTTATTGAAATGCGATCCCTAAGGCGAATGTGCGGAAAAACAATGTATGATAGGTGCCCTAATGTCGAAATTAGAGCAGAATGCAAGGCTGAGTTAAGCATTATCGACAAAATTAAGAAAGGTCTTTTGCGATGGTTCGGTCATGTGGAGCGAATGAATGATGAAAGAACGGCTAAAAACATTTATGATGCGAATGCGTCTGGTTGTAGAAGTCGAGGAAGGCCGAGAAAGACATGGCATGATCAAGTGCAACAAATTCTTGAAAGTGGTCATGTGAAAAGTCGGAATAATCGACGTGCGTGCATGAGAAGATGTATGAATGTGAAGGAAGCAAAGAAAGTGTGCCAGGACAGAGTGGTGTGGCGTTCTATCCTCTCTGCCTACCCCTCCGGGGAAATGGCGTGATGGTTAATTAGTTAGTTAGTATTTTAGCTAAACTGTTAGAATTAGGAAGGAAATTCTAATGTGGGCCAATCAGGAACTTCTCAGCATTAGCTCATGTGGAGAGGAAACCACTTAAAACTCTTCAGAAGAAGCCGGCCTGTTGACAGTTGTTGTCAACAGCCCTTTTGTTCCACTAAAAAAGTGTTCGGCAGTTTGTTCCCTACTTTGGTTTATTTTACCAATTGCCTGCACTATATTGATCATGTATGATACTACCTCTCGTGTGAGTTCTTTATTACCTAACACCGATGGGATGCCGCAAAGATCTTCACCCGGGCTTCTGCATCGTGCCTCTGGAGGCTGGTTTCAAAGACAACTGGTTGTTGTCTTTGAAAGCTGAAAAAGGGGCAATGCATCAACAGGTGAGGGACATCTTGAGGAGTTTCATAGTCGCATAGGCAGCTGTCGATCTAGGAGAGCTTGAAGCGATGCAGGTAGCTCATGAACCCACCGTGACCCGTGAGAATCTGGGTGAGCTCGTAGCCAGCTGTCTGCACTCTCCTGAAATCATAGGCATGGAAAATTGTAGGAAAAAACAGGTACGTTCACTCAAATAACGATCGTTCCAGAGTTGAAGGGTCCTGCTTCTTATTTTCCTTTTGGCAAAACTGAGCGGGAAATCGGCAAAATCAGGGGCTGTCTTCTTGAGCGTAGCCTATCGAGCAAGGGTTTCATAGTGTTGATTTGAAAAAGACACTGCGGAATCCTTGGCAACGAAAAAAAATGTTATGAAAACAAATGTTATGCTATGCCTAGAACAAAGATTGCTCTTTCAAATCTTGAAAAAAATTAATTAAAATAAAAATTCAGAGAAATAATGCGTTGAAAGAATAAAAAAGCTTTAAATGGATCTCGGAACTTATTTAATGACTTAATGCATTCTGTCAGTAAAGCCTCGTATGAAAACGGATTAAAATAATACTTGATACTTCAAACATAGCATTTTTTATTTGGTGTGCAATTTATAATGTCATATCTCATACAATGAAAGATATAACAAAAAAAAAATAAAAAGTATCGACCAAAACCTTTAAAAGAGGAAATTTATCGCTCATAAGTATAAAGTCTTTAGAAAAAAAACATATCGTGAACACGTAGTGAAAAAATTAAAAGATTTTTTTATTTTTGCGAATTATCGATATTATTATTGTTTTTATTAAAATGGATGTTTAATTGAGCCTCGGTGATTTAAATTGCAAATTAAGGCACCTTATATGTTGTTAAAAGAAAAATTTGAGATGAGATCATTCGGGTTTTTTTTAAATTAGTATTTGCGTTTTTATCATTTACCAAAATATTTCAATTTTTGCGGCCATTTTCAACAAGCTGTAAATAACGTTGGGTTTTTTACAGCTTGTTGAATTTAAATAAATGTATAATATTGCTTTTACTTCATTGAGTAAATTTGTGAATTTGTAAAGATTCAGTTAAAGATAAGACTGATTGTTTTTAAAAAAATGAAAAGAGAAAATAAGAAGATATAAGAAGTAATTGAATAAACTAAAATTAATTTGTACACCCAAAATAAAAATTAGACATTTGAATTCAGAAACACAATAATATTTTTTAATATTAATTTATTGTATCATGATAAATGTAAATATAAATAATATTTTATATTTTGTTGTAGTCTTAACATTCTTGCAAGAGGATTTAAGGTTAAGGTTGCAAGGGGGTTGCATTTTAAATGTGGCATATTGTTGGTAAAAATTAAAAAGTGGATGATTTTAATTAGGTGCCTCTCTTCTTCGATTCTACTGAGAACACCGTCATTAGTGATGTGGTCTCTCCGGGAAATTCCTCATATTCTCCTGTTATACCACATCCCAAAGGTCTCTTGTCTATTTCTCTCGGTATGACATCATGTCTCAACCGTACATACGTACAATATGCTCCATACATATGTCTTGGCAAGTTGCTTGCGGGGTTTATATTGTTTGAAAATCTTTGATTTTTTTTTACGTTTAGCCAATACGTACTCCAGGGGGAAACAATGACCGGAAGAAACGGAAACCATACTTCGCGCGATGGTATTGTTGAAATCAAATTCTCCTGAGCGATCATGAAGACATTTTACCGACGCTGTATCTTCGAGTTTTGACGTAAGTACATCGATAGCTATCGAGAGCAGTAACACAAGTCTACGCTATAGAAGTGTCATAAGTCACATTCAGTTAAGAATCAAATGGTTTGAGTTTCGATTTACTTTAATTTTGAATCGTTTTGAGGTGGCCACTTTTTATCGAAAACACTATTTATAAATACATAAATAATTTAAAATAAAATTGACATTGAGCGTGAATTAATGTTTAACAATTAAAAAGGCAGTAATAGCACTAAAGCCTTACTTTTTTATTTATTTATTTTACAGAAACAAACAGTTGACAATGACAAAATAACAAAAAAGAGATAAGGTTTAACGACAGACCAGCGAAGTTTCTAAATAAAAATCATACATACTAAATTGTGGTACAACAAACGGGTGTGTTTATGGGTATTTGTATGAGAGTAAGTATATAGGTATGTTTGTGTGTATGTGGGAATAAGTGTTCAGGTGTGTGTAAGTTTGAGCATCATTAAATAGCAAGTGGAATCGTATCACAGCCAGAAAAATCAGTCTTAATTTATTTTTAAATAAATTAAGGAGCGTGTTAACTATATCACTAGATGAAAAAAAGCATTAAAGTTAGAGCAAGAACGATAAAAGAAAGAGTGTTGTGCATAGGAGTGCTGCAGACTGGCAGATGGAATAAATACTTATTTTTTGTCACACGAAAGGGGACATAAAGATTAATTTTGGAGAGTAGGTTAAAATAGTCTCATTTATTATTTAATAATTTATACAAAATGATAAAATCAGGCGAGAGTGTAAATCTGAGACAAGTATAATTGATAAGATTAAGAAAGGGTCTCTGAGATGGTTTGGTCACGTAGAATGAATGGACGAGGAAAGAATGGTAAAACAAGTATATATGGCGAAAATGAACGGCAACGTTAGACTAGGACGACCGAGGAAGACGTGGCATGATCAGATAAACCAAAATCTTAAGTCTGGTCATGTCAAAAGCAGACAGAACCGAGGGGCATGTATGACAAGATGTATGAATGTGGAAGAGGCTAGGATTGTATGCCAGGATAGACGTGTGTGGCGGTCCATTCTCTCTGCCTACCACTACGGGGAAATGGCGTGATGGTAGTCGTAGTAGTAGTAGTAGTAGTAGCATAATTCAGATATAGTGCGTCTATTTTCAAGGCTATTTTTTATTTACCTTAGTAACGCCATCAAGTCAAAATTGCGTCTCCAGGATTTTCGTTCCTTTTCACACACAAAACTTTATTATTTATCTGGACAGGAAAATGTGCGTATTTGATAAATAATTGAGAAGCGCTTGAACAAATATGTTATAAAATAAGCATTAGGCCATCAGAATTTCCCATTGTTTTAATTAGACTAATGCCCAGAGAGCTCTGTCATTAGGTTCAAATCTGAAGATCTAGCCGAGAATCTACTAACTGATAACGTTACAATAACCGGTAACGCTAAATTCTAAATAATTAATAACGCTTTTGTGAGAAAATCGCTCAACCGTGCGCCTCCTAGGTGCAACGCTGTGAATGACAGCCACAACTAAGTGATTCTAAATTACAACTAAAAATTATTATTAAAATGTGGATACGTTCGAATGCCCTCCTGTTGTACTTTTCCGTTCTCTTTTGAAAAACATTGAAAATAAACAGTGTTTAATTAATGACTAAATGTTTGTAGACAAAGACTACTGGTCCTTGTTCTGGCGTTTGAAGCGTAAGACTTGGATTCTTGCCCTATAGAACAAAAAAAATTGTAACGCTGTGATTAGTGTATCTTTACAGTGCCCTATGCACTACTGAATTCGGAAAAAATAATGAAGAAGAAGATGAAAACTATCTAGATTTACATATTATATTACAACATAGATGGAGATCATTTTAAATAAGAGTATGGATGTTTTGGTCACAGAGCGTCGTTGATCGGTTTGAGTGTTTTTTTTTGTATTTTTATTTTTATTCTTAAATAGCAACACATAAAAAAATATACTTGTTATAACAAAACTCAAAGTCAGAGGTGATCACAAAAAGCGATCAATGGCACCTGTTTATATGCTTTATAAATGCAATGACTTTAATTTTATTTCTAAATTTGTAGCAAGAGTGCGATAAAACATTTTATAAAAGGAAACAGAAATTTACTGAGCTTATGACCTATCATCGGTTGATTTGAGTGGCCACTTTACAAACTGTAACATATTCCATTATGCCTATTTTTTGATCTTCTGTTTTCAGGCGAGTGGGTGAAATAATTCAGCCATATTATTTTTATTTTATTTATTTATTTTTTTAAATTTTTATTCCAGTAAAATGGCTATAAAGTGCAGAGCCAATTCTACCATATGAACATATAAACATGAACATAAATATAAATATAAACAAAAATATAACAATAAACATAAATATAACAATAAACATAAATATAAACATAAAATAAAATTTTATATTGCAGCACTTATGGTGGTCTTAACATATCGCGCCATCGCTTGAACAACGGTGATTGGATCCACTCTGCAGTGGCTTGGAGAATTTCGTTATTAGATTTTTTTAGGCGTTCCCATAGGCTCCAGGCTCTTTGGCGAAGCAGGGCAGCGAAGGTGTTTATTCGTCCAGCTGTAAACATTTCAGAGGCACTGCAGTACCTGGGCAATCCGAATAATTGTCGGTATGAGTTGTTATATGTGATCCTTAATTTGTTCCACGCTCCTTGCGTATAGTTGTTCCAAAGTTCACCTGTATACATGGACGTCAAATACGAAGTAAATATGATTTTCTTCACTTCGTTACTGCATTGAAAGAAGCGTCTCGCTAGCATAGAGGCCCTGACATTAATGGCTCTTCTCTGTCTCTCTATGTCCTGATCGTCTTTACAATTATCAGTCAGTATGTGCCCTAGATATTTATATTATAAATGTCTTTATTGGAGAAACGTAAAACTGAGGTGGACATTATCTGCATTTTCAAAATACTTAACCCTATAAGCGATGTCCCATCTCTGTTGCAATCAAATTATTTGCATGTTCCCAGCTACGTCACCTGAAGTCAAAATTTCCCAGTTTCTAAATCTTCCAAGAGCAACTTTTCTTTTCATGCCCCAATGTCCAGAATGTGTAAATTAGTCAATTTTATTTTATTTAGAAAACATACCGTCATACTTAATAAATATTAAAAACAAAGATTCTTAAACATAAAAACACTAATTAATTCTTTAATTATTATGTAAAAGATATAAACATTTAATGTGACAAAAAACTGAAAAATAAAAAACTTAAGCAAGTAAATAATAATTTTACAATTAACATTAGCGTTTTCCATGGAGGATTATTGGTAACTAATAAAAATATCGAATGCACACTCCGAGTCCATGCACACATATATGATCACATACATATACACACATGCATACGCATATCTACATATAAAATATACATAAACACATGCATTACATGAGATACATATAAACCACTCAACATTTGTACATTCAGCAACTATCCCAAATAATCAACTCCATGAAGAAATTTTCTGTAGAAATGCAAAGTGCAGTTAAAAATATCTACATTAATACTGAGTCCATTATAATGGACTATTATGGTGGCCTCCGTGGTGTAGTGGTCAAGACGCTTGATTCACGCACGGAAGGTTCCGGGTTCGATTCCCGGTGAGAACACAAAAATTTAAAAATGTGATTTTTCTCATTCACCACTGTAATTAGACCTCTTGGCCTGTTGTGGTGCAAAAAAAAAAAATGTAAATGTAAAAAAATAATTTATACAGGTACGTCTAATAAACCTCCAGCTTTTTCGATCTTTCGGTTTTTCGTAGTTCTCTTCGTCACTAAACAGTGTATAGCGAAGATGGATTGACATGGTTTACCTCGAAATCTTGTATTTTTATCGCGTTTATGAACATATTGTTTACCATTATTTTATTTCCCTTGTTTGTTTCCGTTACATAGTTCTATGTTATTTTTTCAGTTTATTGTTCGTTTGTTTCTTCATGTAACTGTTGTAATTGAACGTAGTTATGCAGAAAGCCAGTCCACAATTTTGAAAAATGAGAATTGGGTTTTATCGGGTGCAGTAAAGTCAATTCTATGTTCTGCAGGCCGCTTTTTTACAAAAAAAAAACTGTTATAATCACCTTTTGAAAATAGCGTCGATCACAAAAACGGAATTTTTCAATTTGCAGCAAACACCCACAGGTTAGAAAAATCTTACAATACAAAAATCATTATAACTGGTCAAATACATAATTTGATTCTTGTTTGTAAAATAAAACAACTAATGTGTTCATTGTTTATCATTTGTCAAAGCCAAAAATATTCCAACTGTTTTTATTTATTTATTTATTCATAGGGCTATGTATAGCGTGTGAGCTCGCCAATATATGACAGTAAAAATTTTATTGTCTTTGAATTTCCTACAGTTTTAACCATCGAAAAAAAGAAGATTGCAAAAAAATCAACAGACAATGGAAATTTGATGTGTATTATTTTAATAGATTGTTTATAACAGAACAATACATAGAGAAATATGCATTTTTATTTATTGTAAAAAAAAAACAGTCTAGTTAATTCGAATAAATAAAAATACGCTTTATATAAACAATATTAATTAAAATGCAAAAATAACATTGAATACTTGAAAAATAAATATTACTGAGTGTTACAAACATAATTAAAAAAACGGATAGCGATTAAAAGTAAAAACTATCTTTAGTTTAATTCTTATAGCGATAAATACATAAACATTATAAAACAGGAGTTATACAAATACAAAAATAATATTGTAACTGGGTGGCTACCTACACGGTTAAATTTCGAAACACCACGCAATTTCTTATCTCGGCTACGCTATGTAAAATGAAAAAAAATATTTAAATTAATAATTTCATCACGTCATGAAGTCACCCCTGGGTAGCGCCTGCTAACGTCAATCAACAAAAACATCCTCGTTTTAATTACAATATTTCGGCTACGCCATAAATCTATTTTTTTAAATAATTTCTCACGTCACAAAGTCGCCCCTGGGTAGCGCCTGCTAACGTCAATCAACAAAAACATCCTCGTTTTAATTACAATATTTCGGCTACGCCATGAATCTCTTTTTTAAAATAATTTCTCACGTCACAAAGTCGCCCCTGGGTAGCGCCTGCTAACGTCAATCAACAAAAACATCCTCGTTTTTATAACAGTATTTCGGCTACGCCATGAATTTCTTATAAAAAATGACAAAACGTCACAAAGCCACTCTCTGAGTGTCGCTACTGACATCATTTACAAAAACATAATTATTTGTGCTTTTTTCAGGTACGCAACATTTTTTTTAAATACACCTACCTAACCGATAAAATACTATTAGCAATTAAACCAAGGTGTGCTTTAAAGTTCCGCATGGCCAAATAATATTATTCATTATTAGAATATTATTGACATGTAGTTCAAGCATTGCTGCATTCACGTTGCTTTACTTCTGAGAGCTCAACTGCTATGTTTTTCTATGGTTATGTTAATGTCATCTGTCATGTATTGGCGAGCTCACAGGCTATACTTACGCCTACTCATATTTTTCTCTTACAAACTATAATTAATAATAAAAATAATGTGACCTCACTGGGGTTACCCGTGCCGAGGACACTTAACGATATACTTTTTTTAAATGTTTTTACATTTGAGAATAAACAAAAAAGACCTACTTAATAAACAGAGATAATTAACAAAATATTCACCGTTTAAAAAACTAGGTATATAATATGTACATCTATATTATTTATATTACAAAACGCACAATGAAAATAACAAAAACTTTACATAAGCTATACACTTGTGGAGCGGTTGATTAAATATTGGTTTGGGCGAATGAGACAATCCATTACTTCTACCTAGCTCCACAGTCCATTTTTTATAGCCTTTTTTATACATTTTCTCGTTACTTATTGTTTAAATAGATAGTGGAAGTAGGCTATAGGTTTTAATTGAATAATACTCAAAATCCGTTTGTCCGAAAATGGTATAAGTTTGTATTTGTTTAAGTTGTCTTTGTGTTGAGGATCTAGTGATTATATTATTTGCATGTGGCGTATTGTAGGGGTTATGTCTTTCATTTGAGTAAGAGTAGTTTTGGAATCTGTAAATAATCTGTAAGTCTGTAATCTGTTGTTAAGATTTGATTGTGTACACTTTTCACAAAGGTGCTATTTTCTCAGTTTTACTTTTTTTATGGCTAGCAGCTTTCTGCATGATTACTTTAAATTAGTTTAGGCCGTAAATATAATAAAGGAATAAAATAACTAAATAAAATCTCACCCACATAAATAAAGGTTTCAGATCTTTAAGTGTTTTCATGACGTATCACGAGGTATTCGTTACGCACTTATTTCGTATCAATTTTACAAATAAACTGCTTTTCCAAGACAAAGGAAATATTATCCCGACTATCAGCTGGACTGCTCATATTTTGATTAAATTAATAAAATTATTGTCTCGGCTTAAGAATAATGCCCGCACGAAAAGTTTGTCGGTTAATGCGGATGCGATTTTATCGACTCGGAAACTCTTTGTTCTACGTCACAAAGATATTACATCGGAATCATAAAAGTTGGAAACAGCCATTCGCCGTACATGACATATTAATTAGTTTTTATTACCTGAGACAATTCGAAAACGAAAAATAAGATTTCAATTCAATTCAACATTTAAGCAAAAATGTGAATGACATTTGAATTATTTTTCGTATGAAACATTAGTAAATAACTTTTCCACCACAAACTTTTCTCTGTCTACCAGTTTCCTACCTTCGAGATCTTCTCTTGGTCAAGTCTCTAATTCTGCCGCACAGAGACTAAACAAACCATCGCAACTCACGTTTTATCGTTTTTGAGTTATTTATTTTTATTGAATCGTTTAATGAGATATAAATTTATCTAACTCTTTTTTCGCAACGACAACAAGATGGTTATAAATCAAATATCTACCCATGTAGTAATATCAATGATTTAGCCTATAAATAATCTAAATACACTAATATGTGGCTTTGAAACATTTTTTATGTTAATTATGTTAAATAATTTTGTTTTTAAAAATAAACGCCACTTGATTTTTTTTAAATTTAACATTGTAATTTGATAAACCGTAATTTTTTTTCAAAAATAAATGTGTTTGAATTCGAACCCTCAGATGGCCCTCAAAATAAAATATTTGGGTAAATCACAAGATCACAAATATTTATTAAAATATATGTAAATTTTGTGTTTTTATTTGATATTTTTGAGTGTTACATTTTCTCAATTATTAAAATTGTTTAATTTTTTATTTATTTTATTATTTTGTTTTGCATTTTTTGTTTCTTTTTTATGTAATTTTGTAAACTTGCCAAACACAAGAGCCAGACTCTTTTTTGGCAAGTTTAACCTTAAGTGTTCCATTTTTTTACTGAATGTATTGTTTATTTATGCTAATAAAGGTTTTTATTTAAAAAAAAAAAAAAACATATTGAGTAGGAAAAAAAAAGGTCTGTTCATTTTAACATTCATGAACTTAATTTTTAATTTTTTTTTACATAATATAGATAACATTGGCAGGGTTATTGCAAAATTGAAATTTCTTCCTACCAACCAATAAAATAAATATTTTATTTATGTCATTTAAGTTTCAAAACGTATTCAATAAAGAAGAAAATAAAAAGATAAAGATATATGAAAATTGATATAATAGTCTTTGTTTATAAATTACCTTAAATCAATACATGTACTCAATGGGAAACCTGAATGAAAAAGAAAAAGGAAAGGAGAAGATATTAAGAAAGAGAACAGAGATTTAAACTGACATATTGTAGAAACACCTTTGATAGTGGATGGGAGATGATTCCAGAGTCGAGCCGCATGAGGACTATATGAATTAGAGAAGAGAAGAGAAATTGTGGATGGGTATAAAGGTGGGTTTGTGATATTTTAACAATGTTCCAATATTATTAGTTGTGTAGAAAGCCAGTTTAATGTTTGATGGTAGGGAATTCGATAATTGTTTTGAAAAAATGTCATTTATAAAAAGAATCCACCTCCATTGTTTACGTGGGTTTGCTTTATTTACTGTGGGAGTTGAATATAAATATTTGTTTATAAGTTTGCGTTTTTGTATTTGATTCAATATTTTATCAATTAAGTTCTCATTATATCCATTATTATAAGCAATCTGTTTTATTGTATTAAGTTCTTTTTTTAAATTAGTATCATCTAGTGGAACGTTAATCAACCTATGTATCATTGAGTGGAACGCGGAATGTTTATGGGCAATTGGATGATTTGAAGAATTATGAATAATTATGTCTGTATATGTTGGTTTACGGTATATATCGAAATCTATTTTTTTATTTTTTTTGTTAAAGACAAGTCAAGAAAATTTAATTTATGTTAGATTATTCTTAATTAAAATTTAATTTATGTTAGATTATTCTTAGAATTTTGACACGGAACCGAACCCCTTTTATTTTTGTTCATTTTATGCCTTTGTCTCTCGGAACGGAACGCAGGCGTAAAACGACGTTTACCTGTAGTACTATAAATGTTATTTATATATAATTGTAGTTGAGTGAAGATATATATTTACATTATAAATGTAGCTTTAGAACAGGAATTTTCGTATCTAGTGAAGCTGCTGTGATTATTTACTTGCAATTGAACTCTTTTTTTCTATGATTTAAATTGTTGCCCTTTAATAATAAGGAATATTTTTGTGTTTTTTTAAAATGTTTTTTATTTTCTTTTTTAATAACTATAATTTAAAAAAAATACTAAATTATCTTTTACAGAATATTTCATATATATATACAAAAATATTATAACTGTCCATTATTTATTATAGGAGCAAAAATTCATTAACATTTTCTAGGATACCCACGAACAGGCCATGCCTTCGTGGGATTTTTTTGTTTACTATTTTTCTATCAATATGTATTTCATTGATATATAATCATGCTTTATTTTTTTAAGACTCTGTTTTATTATTATGTTTATTGTGAAAAAACAAAAAAAAAAAAATAAAAAAAAATATAAAAAAATTAAATCGATGTCAAATACTTATTTTGCTTTATTATGTATCGCATGTATTTACTTTTATTTTTTGAACCTGTGAACCTGGAGCTGATGATGCCGCGAGAGCGATAGAAACCGGCTATTGCTCTTTAAACTAGATCGAAATGTCAAGGTGTCGTTCATAAAAAATGTAGTTTTTTAATAAAAAAAAAAAGGTTTTTTCAAGAACTTTCTTAAGCTTAATTAATTTTGACCAAAATCTGACAAAGACATTTTTAGCATTACCACCACGAATTATTTTTGACTCGGACAGCTCCAGATTCAAACAAAAGCAGAATCATTATCGTAAACAGGGTTCTATATTCACCGTAGGTTTCACACTTTTACATAAATACATAATTTATCATTAAAATATAAGTAAATTGGAGTTGTAATCGCGGCGAATCACTTATTGCTCGCGTGATAATGTGAAGGTAGAACGGTTTCAGCTAATCAAGAGATGGGCCGCGGATAACGTCATAGTACTGTCATAACCGAGAAAATTTTGAGCATACGCATTATCTAGTACTATTACGCGTCGGAATCATGATGATCTGTCGCCATTCACAAAAAAAGGGTCATTTATGGTGCGAAACATTAAAACTTTAAAACTTACCGTTCCTGTGATTTTTTAAAATACATTTTTTTACTTTTTATTTATTTCTTTAGTTCATTTTTTTTCTTTATAACAAGATTTAGTCTTACGTAAATTTCTGTTTTACTTTCCGGACAATCAGAGATAACTTGTTACTTCAATTTTTTTTTATTGTATTGAAAATGATATTTATTTTCCTTATAATAACTAAATGAACTGAATAGTCCTGTACATATGTGGCTTAAAAAAGTGATGACGGATGACTGTTCTTTATTTTTTTGTTAAGTGTAGATGGGACATTTTCAATCATCGAATCAGCCATGCGTGACGTCAGAGAAAGAATTTTGAGGTACGTTGCTACGTGTAATCGCTGCGTGAACTTGTAATATATATTTTTTTCGATTTGTGATCCGATAGCGAGTGGTAATTAACATTTTGGGTAATAATTTCAATGAAATCTTGAGGTAAACGGTAAATGGTGGTACAGTATTTGTCAAGAGACGAATTGTGATAAACACATCTTACGCCCAGATGTAAAATACACGTTTTACCTAAATATTGCAATTAAATTGAAATAAATTAATGTACATACTTCCTGGTCGTCGAGTATAATGGTAAAACGATTTAAGTCCACGCATAAAGTTTCGGGTTTGATTTCCAACAAAAATATAAAAAGGATTGATGGCACAGCAAGTGCATCACTACATTTAGCTTATTTTTCAATATTTTTTTTCACATATTTATATTTTTATTTTTCGTAATGACGTTTTTCAGTGAATTTATGAAAACAATATTAGACTTTTTCTTATTTATTAAATACACATTTTTTTAGGGCCATAACGCAAAACTTCTTATTATTTTATGAACTTATATTTTATGAAGTACGTTTAAACTATCTTTATGAATTTTTTTGAGAAATCGCATTTAAAAATTGAGATTAAAAATGTATTTGTCCAACGAAGCGATACGCACCAGATGCGGACTAAGAAAAAAGGTGTGCAGGGGAGGGGTAGGAGTTTGTGGAAGGGATGCTAGTCCGTGACATTAAAGATCGTCCCTTTTTTTAAATCATACCAATAATTTTTCTAAATAGTTTTTTTTTTTTTAGTTTACCATGAGGAATACTCCTCTATAGATTTGCGGTATGGACCTGAACAACACCATTTAAATATATTATTTCTTGATAATTTATATGGCGCATTTTTTTCATCACAGCTACTAGTTCCCCATTTCCAATTTGGTTGCTGTCCTCTTCGAGATCATATATTTTGTTTTTAACATACTTTTAATCCAGTATTTTTATTGAAATTATCATTATTTTCAATCGAACAGTTTGCGAATTCAGAAAAATTATTTTTATTTAGGCACCTTAAGTGTCCAAAACTAGACAGGAGTGGACTTTAAGAAGTATTGTTTATTTGGTTTTTTATTATTTTGTATCCATCTCACATTACCATCCTTTCAAGACAAAAATGTTTGATTTATTATCTTTATTGGCAGCATAATGATAAAACTAAATAAGAAAAAATGCATTAGTTCAGTGAACCTTGAGAAAGAAGCTTGTTTAGCCTTGAAACCGGTCGGTGGAAAAAAAAGTTGTGGTTAAAAAAGAAAATTTTATATTTATTATAATGAATAACTTCAGAGTTAATGCTTCAGATATACTATTTTTATTCAAAAAACATAAACGCTATAATTAAAGTAAAAATTAATATATTTGTAATTTTTCATTTTTTTTGTTTGATGTGGGTTAGTAACAAGACTCAGAGTATCATCCCTTAAATTTTACCGAGGCACATTTGATTTTAATTCTTTGATGTTTTCGATATTCCCTCTCGCCAAATCTTCGCTACCTTTGCGTTAATTAATGTATGCATATCTTATTAGGTAATTTGTTTCGGGTCGAAATTTCCAATCTGCTTTGCATAGGTTCATTAATGATGCATAGATCTGCAAGTGTATCTGTCTACGCGGGCTTGGGAGTGTTAGTGGCGGGGGTGGGGGCGAGAAGGGCAGAGGGTTAGGGAAGGGGGTTTGGGCATCTTCATTCGCCGATGGGTGTTCGTAATTTCGGAATAGTAATTGCAAAGTAAAGCTAACATAAATAAGGTTACCGTTCGTCTTTACAGATTGATTTCAAACTAACTTGCCTTTTTTAAAAAATTTTCAATTTCAATTTTAAAAATATAAATAATCATCATACAGTGTTGTGCAAATTGATTGAATAAAATCTAAATAGAATCTTCTTTTTTTAAGTTTCGCTCAACAAAGTTTGGCATTAGGTCCTTGGAAAATAT
This sequence comes from Micrasema longulum, assembly GCF_059751315.1. Classification (NCBI taxonomy): domain Eukaryota; kingdom Metazoa; phylum Arthropoda; class Insecta; order Trichoptera; family Brachycentridae; genus Micrasema; species Micrasema longulum. Next base: position 599,396 of record NW_028277733.1, read on the forward strand.
TGACCATCCCGAATTTATTAAACTGCCTGATGAGCTAAGACACAAAAAATTTAATAAAAATCCAGAAGTGTCGCAATCAAAAAATATTTCTTTATTACTTTTGATAGTGATAATTTTTAATGTAGTTTATATAAGATGGTGTTTTATGTTTCTAATACAATAATGTTTTCTTTTTATTTCGGATGTATTAATTTGTATGATATTACGTATTGTCAAAAAAATGTTTTTTCTTATGTACGGTCCCAAACGAGTTTCTTTAATAACTTCTGGGAGTATAATATGTAATTTTTGCATTATATGTTTTATTAATAATAAAAAATAAAAATAAAATTCCATGAATTCATAAAATATTTTTTATTTAATAGGATGTTTTTGCTTTTATAACAGCCTGAATACGTTTTGGCATGGAATCAATTAAACTTCGGTAATTTTCTTTTATTCTGTCACCTTGAAACCGCGTCTGAATAACAGCTTCTATCATCTTTATCTTGATGGTGCAGTCTATTTTTTGTATCCTAGATTAACAAATCGCCCACAAATTTTCTATAGGGTTGAGACCAGGTGAATTTCTAGGCCAGTATAAAAGAGTTATTCTTTTATCATTAAAATACTTAGGCATGAACTTCGATACGTGACAAGGAGCTGAGTCCTGTAAAAATTCAGCCCCACCATTAGGACAACATTTACTCAGTTCTGTACTCAAGTGCTGCTCCAATAGAGCTTTATTTTGTTTTATTTTTTTTTTTGTACATTATGTTATTTGCACATTGGCGGGCTTATTGCCAAATGGCAATTTCTTCCAACCAACCAATTAAATCAATGTTTTATTTTTATAATTCAAGTTACAGAACATATTCAATCGAAAAAAGATTAAAAAGCTAATGATATACAAAAAGAGAAATAAACGTATTTCTTTATAAATTACCTTAATTCAAAACTATCACTCAATGGGAAAAGGAAAAAAGAGGAAAAAGGAAAGGAGGAGAGATTAAGGAAGGAGATGTTTCTTCAGACGTGATTTAAACAGAGATAATGTAGTACCATCTTTGATGGTGCATGGGAGATGATTCTACAGTCGAGCCGCATGGACACTATATGAGTTGGAAAAGAAGAGGAATTGTGGATGGGTATTAAGAGAGTGCCTTGAGAATTAGAACGAAGAAGTAAACCATCAACTGATAAGCGTTGAAATTTCTTACGCAGGTATATAGGAGCATTAGGACTATAAAGTACATTGAACAGAAGTGAGAGGGAGTGATAGTCTCTCCGCTGTCTATTTTTGAGCCTTTATACTTTAGGCTATTCATCATTCCTTCTATTGGTATTAATGATCCGGTCCCCATTTACAAAAAGCAGCCCTAAAACATATTATTTACGTAAGATTTCACTGTTTGGTCAATATGAGCCACAGTAAGTTTTTTATCCCTACTTTTTCTAACAAATTTTGTATCTTGTATCCCTGCACGAGAAAGTGAGTCTCATCTGAAAACAGCACCTTCCTCCAGTCTTCTAGGGTCCATTTGGTAAATTTTCTATCCCAAATGAGCCTTTGCTTTATCATACGTGCCATCCGGAGTTGTTTCTTCTGTTGTCGAATTGCGACCACAGAAGAAAGTGGTCTGGCTCGCAAAATGCAGATTAGATATTATCCATTGGGACATTAATGCTGGTACTATTAGTGGAAGTACAAGCATCAGTATCGCAAGTTTGTTTATTGCTTCTCGAACACGATTTTTCAATGCAGTATTCCTAGCAACGCTGACGGTTCTAGTTGACCTATGCCAATTGAACGTTGAAGTTGACCAAATATAATGGTTTTAACCTCTAACATTGGGACGTCGAAGGAAAAATGATTTAAACAATCAGAATCAAATATCACTACTGGTTACGCCACATTTACTCTATGCGTACACACTCATATACATTGACTAAAATGAGGCGTTCAAATTTATTTGCTACCTACAGGGCCCTGGTTGAGATGTTGCATTGCCTACCGTGGGTACAGATATTGTCCCGGCCCCAGAATATTAACAACTGAGCTGATCGTGAGTGCACGTGGTTTTTATATTCTGACCGAGATCGCGAATATGATATTTGCGATCAATAACTATATTATCTACTGTGTCGTTTAATCGTCAAGTGCCCCTCCTTCCTGGCCACAAGATATAATCTGATCCTGACTGCCGCGAGAGAAGTTCAAGCAGTAAAGGTGCCATAATCCAGAATAAGACAGGCAATTGCATTCGTTGTATTCAGGGTTCCGTGGCAAAGCAAATTAATAAAGGAGAACGCATTCCGCGAACCAGCATTTTAAGCGTTCATCTGCTAATAAGCAAGTGAATTTTCTCGTCCGATGCTTTAAGCTGAATTCAATTAAAGTCCGGGTTTATAAAATTTTAAAAAAAGAAATTTAGTTTTTTAATAAAAACTTTTTTTTTCGTAATAACTTAACCAATATAAAGACTTCCGGTCTTAAAAAACAGTGAGTTTCTTAACTGTAAAAAAATTTTATTTCTGATCACCTTGCAAATACAATGGCCGAGCGAGACGCCGCTCTACAATCGATATACCTCCGACCCTCTCTTCCCTGATACCAGAGACTCGTGATTCCGTGAAACATTAATGAATCGAAAGGTAATGGAATAAATTAATTTGTAAAAGCAATATTTCCTACGAGGGGAAATTCTAGCTCCGATATATGAATAACTTCATTAACACCTCGCTGTATAATACCAGTGATGTAAAGCAGAGTATGAACGTTCATTTCATTATGAATTATGGCTCCGCTTCCTATTCAAGGGAACAAAATTTTAGTAATTTACCTACAAATATAAAAATAATTACAAAGAAAGAATTAATGGCTTCGTTCAAATTGTCCACGTTATACATGATTCGGAAAACTATTATTCATTTACAATATTTTGAGTTTGACCAAATGTTCGTAGACAAAAGTCATTTCACCCCTTAGGAGTCATTAAGATTAACAAATTATAACAGGTATGGAGAACATTTTAAAGAAGTGAGCATGGAAGTCAAGGTAAATAAATTATCTGTTAGGGCTCTACTTTGGTACAAATTAATTTGTCAGCATGCGTCGCACTCCGAGTATAAACACAAGTTGGTACATGATTAAAAAATCAGGTTTACTAGTATGGCTGTACTAGAGCTAGCTGTTTCTAGATATTGCAATAAATATGGCAAAAGAACACTGCAATACAGTTTACCTAAAATATTTAACATGTTACCAAACAATATTCAAAATACTGAGTTTAATACAGGAGTGAGACGTTTGCTCCAATTATGGTTATTAGAAAAAGGTTTTGTGTATTAGTAATGGTTTTTAATTTTTCATAATGTTTTTCCAAGTAAAATTATTGTTAATGTAGGTTAAGTGTAAATAATCGATGTGATTCTCGAGAATCGAGAATCTTCTGACGATTTGTATGTATGCAACTCAGCAGGACTTTAAGACTATTTTGTAAATATTTTTGAAAAAAAAAAAAGGCATTTACAGGGATTATGACCTGTCATTGGATGATTTAAGTGATCACTTTACACACTGTGTTTATTCAGCATTAAAGAATTGAAAGATTAAAAAAAAAACATTAAAAGCAGTACCACGAATAACCAGCTAAAATGCGATAAACAGTAATTTAAAAAAATATTTATTTTTATGATTTGTCATGGTAGTGTTTATAAAACTGATTCATAATATTTTCATTCTCCGAAATTAATACATTTTTTCATAAAATGCTGTTGCGAGAGTATCCCTCTCACTTCTATTCAATGTACTTCATAGTCCTAACGCTCATATACACCTGCGTGAAAAATTTCAACGCTTATCAGTTCATGGTTTACCTCTTCGTTCTAATTCTCAAGGCACTCTCTTAATACCCATCCACGATTCCTCTTTCTTCTCTAACTCATATAGTGTCCATGCGGCTCGGCTGTGGAATCATCTCCCACCCACCATCAAAGATGTTACATTAGTACTACAGTACTAATGTAACATCTTTAGTTAGTATTATTATTAGTACAGATACTACATTATCTCTGTTTAAATCACGTCTGAAAAAACATCTCCTTTCTCTTTCTTAATCTCTCCTCCTTTCCTTTTTTCCATTTTTTTCCTTTTTCCCATTGAGTAATAGTTTTGATTTAAGGTAATTTATAAACAAATACGTTTATTTCTATTTTTATATACTTTTAACTTTTTAATTTTTTTTTTTTATATTGAATATGTTCTGTAACTTGAATTATAAAAATAAAACTTTTATTTTATTGGTTGGTTGGAAGAAATTGCCATTTGGCAATAAGCCCGCCAATGTACAAATAACATTATGAACAAAAGTGAAATAAAAAAAAATAAAAAAAAATCTAAATGAAAGCGCGCTCTTCTCGCTGCTTCGTTTTGAATAACACAGATTTGTCACGCCACCAGTTAACGGGGAGCTTTGGCTGAGGATTGGGAGTGGAGAGGCGTACGTGCAAACCAACCAAAGTTTCAAAGATTACTAAACTGTGGAGTAAATGAATTGTGATGCTTGCTTTTTGCGCGGGGGGAAGCTAAGACAAACGTGAATTATCATTGAAAGAATTCGTCCGAACAATATTTTAATATTTTTTTATACATTTTTAATATTATCTGGTAGGATTATGCAAAAATTAAATCAATATGATGACTAACAAAAAAGGTATTTCAAAAAATATGCTACCTGGGGTACTTCGTATACCCCCCTTAGGCACGGGGGGGTTAAATAAAATCACCACAGGGGAGCTGTAAAATAAATATCCTACTACGAGTTACAATTACAGAGTGCGTATAACATTTTCATGTGGTTGCTCTTGTATTTGACTAGCTAAACTTATGTATTTTTTAATTATTTTTTTTAATGCATTTACTCAATTTTCGATGGCCGCCTACCCTTCCAGCTAACTCCCATCTCCACCCCCGGTCGGTAATAACACCCTTTGCAGATTCATATTTTATACCCAGGAGTCGTTGGGTGTGATTAAGGACCCCAGAAAGGTCATTAAATCTTTATATTATTTATAGCGTGTTTTATAACAGAGTGACTTTTTTAGGAGTATCTGAAAGAAGTTGTTTGATTACCAACAATTACTTGAATTATAAATATTTTAAGTCAATAAAAAAAACCCTAAAATATACTTAAGGGTATTTTCAAATATCTTTATTTTTATTTATTTTTTTTATTTTTTATTTTTTTAATTATCAAAAAAATTACAACCAGTTACTAGATAGCTGCTCTTAGGTGAAAATTCAAAATAAAGAATTCAAATTGTGATAATTCCACTTCGTTGTATAGTTGTTGGCACATTCGGCTTTTATTATTGAGGTCCTTGAACGTGAAATATTGATTGTTATTAATAATCAATGCAATAACTTTGTGTTAAATATTTGTATATAATAACTTACCGACTTTTCTTTGTCGACCGGTTTAGAGATGTACCAGTATTTTTGTCAGGACACCAATTAAACCAACATGCAAAACCCACTATACACCTTCAGTTTCAAGATGTACCAGTCTCTTTGTCAGGACACCAATTAAACCAACATGCGAAACCCACTATATACCTTCGCCATAGTTGTTGCACAAAAAAATTTAACCAACACGACATGCATTTTAATAAGCACATGCACTGATTAGGACAAACATACACTGATTAGGTTATTAAATCATTTTTATTGTGGGAGAAATAGTTGTAAAAAAAAATGCATGTCGTGTTGGTTTTATATTTTTGTGCAACAACTATAGTGAAGGTGTATAGTGGGTTTTGCATGTTGGTTTAGTTGGTGTCTTGACAAAGAGACGGGTACGTCTTGAAACTGGTAGACATAGAAATGTCGGTAATTGGTTTTATACGAATAACATTTAGTTAAGTATTGATTTTAAAGATTTTTTAACTCCAATATTTTTCATTCTTTCATTGATCACTTGACCTAACTGTAACAGACGATCAAGACACGCTGCGTTTGGTTTTCCAATGTAGTATTCTACTCCACATTAGGTTCAGATAGTTTGATGATAATTTGACATAAAATCCTGTTTCAAAAACCCTTAAAAATACAGTAAAATTAAAATTAGAAATTAATTAATTACCTGACCAAAATAGACAGAAATATGATAATTTAAGTCGGTATAAGTTTTACTCTCATGCTTTTAATGTTTAAAACAAATTGATGAAGAGAAAAAAAAACTTTTACTTATTCATTTCTTTTTGAAACCAACACAGTCATAGTAATAAAAAATACATAAAGAATAACAACTAATAACAAGACCAATTATGGGTTTCATATAGAAACAAAAAATATAAAAAAACAAAACGTACAGTTCTCTAGGGGTGAAAGGAAGTGGGATGGGAAAATAGGGAAGGAAGAGAAGAAGAAAAAATAGTTAACAAATATAAAACGATGAAAAAAGAAATTAAAATGCAAATAAATGTACACATACAACAAACATTCATATACATACACATACACATCCATATACATACATACATACATACATACACACATGAACATATACGCATACACTTATGCACATCATCATCATCATCATCATAATTCCCTTTCCGCACCTAATAGTGCATAGGGCACTAGATTGGTACACCAATCGCAGCACATCTTGATCAATTTGTAACATGAAGGTAAGGTGATCAGTCTTACGCTTCGGGTACCAGTCCAGGAAAATATTCTAGAGTGAAAACATCTTTTTAAATAAATATTTCATATCAAACGTGTCGGGAATCGAGCCCGAGACCTCTTGCATGGTAGGCATTCGCGCTGACCATTACAAGAGGTCTAATGCACATACTTGTACATATTTTTAATTAATAATAAAATAATGAATACTAAAAAGTAAAACGATAAAAAATAGCAACTAAAAATTTTGCTCTTATGACGTATCTATCTCAGTTTTGATGTATTTTTTAAAACAGTTTTTTTTCGTTAAAAAGATCTATGGCCCTAAAATTTTTATCATCTGATGAGCATACTCGATAAAGGTATTCATTTTTACCCATATTCGATTGTTGAAGAGATGTTGAAAAAAAAATGACGGAGTTTACTATTGAACCTGGGTATTCTAAATTGTATTAGTGATATTAGTTCAGCAGAATCAATTTTATTATTTAGAACAAAGTAATTGAACAAGGCACTGCCTTATGCATATGGGTCCGGAAAAGAGACAATGATGATGATGATGTAGGTCTGGTCAAGTCACCAGGGGCGGTTGTGGTATTTGTCAATGCGGACAATTGTTGTTCCTGTTATCCTTCTGATCAAATATTCTATTTAAATTCACTGTTTGGTATCAGGTAATAAATAAAACAAATGAACACCAATTAGCATCACCCCTAAACAAATGAAATCGCCAACATTCGTTAGCGTTCGAAATTGGATCGAATTTTAAATTTGACGTTATTCGTTTTTCCCTCGTCATTTTTTATCGCACTTCAAAATATGCCAGGACCTCGATTACGAGAGTTATCGCCAATCAGTCAATAAAGATAAAATGTCTACTCGTTTAATTACATGTAACTCAAAAGGGCACATCAAACTTTTATGCAAATGTTTATATTTTCCATTAAATCATGGATTTTTCTTTACAGACAGCTTACCCACCACATACCGCACACCGCATCTGAGGACATAAGTCTCCTTGGCGGTGCTCATATACACGGAAAATTTGCTCGTTGTCAAACGAGAAAAGCTGCCTGAAGGAGCTCTCTGAAATTTGGTAGCCTTAGCATATTTGTGCTAGAAGAAAGTAATCCAGACGTACTTATGTACTTATGTACATATTATTATGTACTTCATTGGATTGAGAACAGAGGAAAGTGAATTCTTTACTGACTGGGATTAGATTGATTTGACGTGATCAATTCGCCGAAATGATTACAAAACTTTTTAAAAGCCATGAAATTATTTTTAGAAGCCACCAGATCTGTATATCCGACAGGACCTATAACAGGGCCACGGATAGTAGCGAGAAGTTCCATTCGGTAATCATAGAGAAAGGGAAAGGGACAAGACCACAGGATGTGTTCAGAAGATTGGTTAGGATACCCGCAGCAGCACGAAGGGGAGTCAACAATATAAAAAACAAATATTTTTTTATTAAATTTACCATGACCTGATAAAAACTGCGTAGTCCAGTGATCGGGGATAACCCAAGAAGATTCTAAGCGCTGACGGATTGAAGGAAAAAAAGAAAGGTTACCCTCCCTGAAGGGGAAGATTCCTATCGCGATTGCCAAGCATTAAGAAGAGCATTTAAAGCCATTTGTTTTATATTCGATTGAGAGATTCCTTCAGTTGGGAGTTGGGAGTAGACGGACGCCACCAATAACAGAGGAACGCCTTCTTTTTAGGTGGAAATTTGCAGATCGTCGCTGATATAAACTTATCTTTACAGACAGTTGAAGATAAATTTAAAAGAAAATTTTCTGTACGGAACTATTAATATTTGTATGATTTATTAATAACATATTCAACTGCGAGTGACTGACGCAGACGGAGGTACATAAAATGATTATACAAATGTTCGAATTTTCCATTTTTAAATTTATTGCAACAGAGAGGGAAAAGATTATTGAGAACGGAAATTTACAGGGCTAATGACCTATCATTGGCTGGGTCACTGTGTAACATTCACCATTCTGCCCATGCTTAAACATCCACACTTCTTCAACTCTTTCATTTGTTGATTTTTGCGAAGTAAAGGAGCTAAAACCTCTATCACGCGGGTGAGATTCATCCGGCTGAACCAAATCACCTACTAGGCAACGCTTGAAAACAATTTTCCAATTTTTATACTTCTTCTTTTACCAGGTAGTTAATTCAACAATGTTTGAGTATGTCCAAATGCTTGCAGACTGGCGAGAAGAGAATGGTGAATGTTACACAGTGTGTAAAGTGGCCACTTAAACTAGCCAATGACGGGTCATAAGCCCTGTAAATGCCGAGACTTCCATATTCCCTTCTCCATAATGTTTTCTCTCTCTGTTGCAATAAATTTAAATATGAATAACTCCCTAGGGAAGAAATCCTAGGGAAGAAAGACAATTTTTTTTTTAAATAAGCAAAAAAAACTATGGTAATAGCATGACGTCACGTTCACTTATAATAAACAAAAAAACATATTTAAAGTTATACACGTATAAACATTTTATTTTATAATATTCAAAAAGTTTATTCTTGAAGTCATAAAAATTTTGTATTTAAAATATCTAATTAGGAATATTACAATATTTGAGTTTGTCCAAACGTTTGTAGATAAAAGACTAGATTTCACCATCTCAGAATCATTCAGATTAACCAATAACAACAGGGATGGAGAATACCTTTAAGACGGGAATATGGAAGTCTAAGCATTTACAGGACATATGACCTGTCATAGACTGGTTTAAGTGGCCAACCAACCGGTCCAAGAAAATGTTAAAAAATAGTTTTCTGGCGTTGCCTACTATGTGAAATAATTCAGTCAGATGAATATCTTTACAACAATAAAGGTTTCAGCTCTTTGATTTCACTATAATTAACAAATGGAAGAATTGAAGAAATATGGATTTTCAAACATGGGAAAAATGGTAAATGTTACACAGTGTGTAAAGTGGCCACTTAAACTAGCCAATGATGGGTCATATGACCTGTAAATGCCTACACTTCCATATTCTCTTCTTGAAGGTATTCTCCATCCCTGTTATAATTTGTTAAATGGGAATATTTCAATTGAAAGGAGCTACGATGTATAAATGATTATTGAGCCTTTTTTTTAGCAGATTATAAAGAAAAAATATTTGTCGTTATCAATATTAGTTATTTTTTAAACGAAAATGAAGCTGTTATTATTTTTCCATTTCTTTTGAAACTCTGTTGCATCGATGTACTGAAATGTTATTTTCTGCTTTTTTTTCCTCTGGTCGGAAAGTAGTATTTATACATTAAATTTGTAAGTAACATAAAACCACCCTCAGTAGGACTATGAGGCTGTAGAGCGGATATGAAAGAGAATAACTAATCATCCCCCAGTATAGAGAATGGAGTAGCTACCCCTAATATGGGGTGGGTTTAATGAGAGTTCTGGTTCACCTTGCCACCCTTGTTTTTACGATGTTTAATAGAGAGGAGTCTTCTTAGATATCAGAGCCTGAATCTTAATTCAGAAAGTCAGTTCATTGACACCTGAAAAACATTGGTTGGTTGGAAGAAATTGCCATATGGCAATAAACTTACCAATTCACAAACTGGAATGTATAAGAATGTATATTCTAAATATTTTCTACCACAGAATACTTAATACGTTGGAATTTCTTTTTATTTTAACAATGCATTTTTGTACATTTTTTATATAAATCGTATCCAAAATGTTTTTTTTTCAACAATGTTTTTAGTATGCCCAAATGTTTGAAGATTAATCCTGAAATTTAAAACTCTTCGGATTTAATATTGAAACAATACTACATACACATTTAAGTAATAGATTTCTCTGAATCTCGCGTCTAATCGACCTAACTAGGTACAACCTGTTTTATGGCAGACATTTTTATGCAAAATAAACAATAACAATACTACCTACTTGTTAATTTATTCTACAGTTATACAATATTAATTTATACCATATATTATTTAAGAATAATTTTAAGTGAATTGACCGATTTTTCTCTACCTAATTCCAGTAACCTTTTTTTTACAAATTCATTTAATTGAATCCGGGTCATGGTTTTACAATGTTCGGGTAACAAATTTATAAAAAATATTTTGTGGTCCAGAAAGCTGAAATTTCTTTGCCCGAATTCAGAGTTTGTGGTAGACCCCATGATCCATCCTCTAGTTTGGCTTCGGGTAGTGTGGGAGTGTTCTTTTTGGGATTTGGTAAAATATTTGCATTCACAAACATTATAATTCTAAAAATATATGATTGCCTTATCTTAGATCTGAAATTCTTCAAATAACTTGACGCTGGAGTACCTGTAGGGTTTTTAAAAAAATATTTCAATTATTTGATTTTTATCCCTGTTTAAATTGGATAACATCAATTTACACAGGCGTTTTCTAGTATGTAGGTGAAGTAATTCAATTAGATGAATCTCACTCGCATAAATAAAGGTTTCAGCTCTTTAACTTCACAAACATCAATAGATGAAAGAATTGAAAGAATATAGATGTTCAAATATGGGCAGAATGGTGACTGTTACATAGTGTGTTAAAATCCCTGTTCTGACAGCAGATAACAATATTTATAAATATCAATTTATACTATTTATGTACAATAATATTATTATCATTATCGCACTGGCTATGATTTTGACAGAGGGTAGAATACAATATTTTTTGACTCAAGTACTTAATCAATGCCAAAACTATATAATTTATTTATTTATTTATTAACGGTTTCATGAACTTTTTACATCATCACAATAAAACCAGTAAAAAATACGACAAAAAATGACATAATATTAAAAAAAGAACAAAAACATCGAGAAAACTATCCTTTGGTTAACACTATTTATATATAAAAAAGAAATATTACATCTGTAACAAATATAAATATTTACCTTTATAAAAGAAAGGTAAATTTAAAAAAATAGCAGCTTTTAAAAAGAAAAAGAGATGAAGAAAAATAGTTATTTTAAAACTTTATTTTTCCATAAATCCCACTCCCGTAAGAACTGGATAAAAAACAATACTCTATACTCATTTGAATTCCAATATTCCCATGGCAGTTCTTGTTCATTCATTTGTTAAACTACCTCTGCGAAAACTCCCGCCCACTTTAGCAGGAGCAGTGAATCACCTATCCCAAATGAATTTTCCAATCGAACGGGCGACAGGAAATTAACTGTTGCACCGTTTCAGCGGCTTCCGCTTCCGGGGCCTGAAATTCAGGCGGGAATTGAGCTTTTGTGCGCCGCCAACAGGTGGCAGCCTTTAATCGCCTGAAAAGCTGATGTATCGAAGCTTAGGGGAGCTTTATATGCATTTTTCTGATCAATGTAATCCTGATGGCTGTAATTAACATTTAGTGTTTACTGCTTTTCTATTTTAGTGGTTACTTTGTAAAATAACATGATTAAATTAATGGTTACATCTTTATTTATTTTCTATTTATTCATTTAGACAAAACCTTAAATAAAAACATTAAGGCATTTGCTGTGAATATAATATGGTGTGATGATAGAAAACATCACTTAACATGCATGATTTTTATTTTACTAAATAATCCGTGTATTCATTTTGAACAGTTCAGAACAAAACAAAAGCTGCATTATAAACGATATTTGAGCCATGTTTTTAGTCATTTAGGTTTTATTTTTAATAAAAGTTTACACGGTGTGTAAATTAGCCACTTTTAACATTTTTATTTTTAACATTTTTTTGCACCACAGCAGGCCAGAAGGCCTAATTACAGTGGTGAATTACATCACAAAGCACCCAGGCTTGAGAAAAATCACATTTTAATTTTTTGTGTTCTCACCGGGAATCGAACCCCGAACCTTCCGTGCGTGAGTCAAGCGTCTTGACCACTACACCACGGAGGCCGCCTCCAAATGACGGGTTATATGCCCTGTAAATGCCTAGACTTCCATATTCCCTTCTCTAAAATGTTATCCAACTCTGATGAAATTTGTAAAAGAGTGTGTGATTTTAATTTATTTATTTCGGTGTTATTTATTCAGTTATTAATTTACACTTTGTAAAACTAAATTGCGTACTTTTTAATTACTTATATCTCTTTAATAATAATAATCATAGTTTATCAGCTTGAATACTGTACTCCTATTTGGTCACCTCACTATAATGTCAGTATTAATAGACTAGAAAAGGTTTCACAATGTTTTTTAAGCAGGTCGACAACCGGTTGAACATTAACTTCTCTAACAATGCTGAAAGTATGCAGTACCATGGAATAAACTCTCTTAAAAATCGATAAATAATGTTTGACCAGTTATTTTTGTTCAAATTAATAAAAAATAAAATTAATTCTCCTAACCTACATGAAAGAGATCCATTCCGTGTGCCATCTAGACCGACAAGACAAAATCTTCTGTTTTACACAGAAAACGCGTCAATAAACTATTTTAAACTATCAACAATACCTATAATATGCGACCGATATAACAATTTATTAACCGAAGCTGATATTTTTTGTGACAATGTATTTAGGTTGAAAATTATAGAAATATTGAGAGAAGTCGATATTTAACTGTATTATTTTATACATATTTTTTTCATTTTGTTTCTTTTACATTTACTATATTGAACATAATTTAAATTGGTTTATTAAGTGTAAACAATTTTTTGTTGTGTGCATGAGTGTTTTACCTTAATATACAAAGAAATTGGCAATATTGGTGAACATACTGTTTGTTTACCTAATAAAACAAATAAATAAATTAGCAAAAATAACAATTTCTTTATCTACTACATACACACTTAGGTAATAGATTTATCTGAATCATGTATAGTCTACCTAATAAGCAGCATGCCTTTAAAAGCATGTTTTTATTAATTATTATTTTTTTACCTATGCATGGAGAATAAATGCTATGTATTATTATATGTTTTCTTTATTGTATTATATAAGCAAAATTTATTTAAAAAGCCTTCTGGGCAATAAATGTATGAAAAAATATATTTTTGAAGCGTACTTTTTTTTTTTTTTTTTAAAGAAATATTTGCGTTCTTATAATTTACGCAAATATTTAATTTTGAGGGCCATTTTCAACGAGTTGTAAATAACTCACTATTAGAAAATGGGAATCAAGTTGGGGTAGATTGGGATTCGATCCGTAAGTCTGAGACACTAGCCACGGGACCACAACCCGATTCTAAAATACATACACTATTTTTGGTATTAAGGAATAACTGTCAAAAAAATTACAAAAAAAGGGTTTTATTTTAAAATGTCTAATTACACGCTCTAGCCTAACTTCAACCAAACACCTTTTAGTGAACTTTTTTACGTTCATCCCCGTGGGCAGACTTTATCATTTTTTTATTTCAAACTAAATCTTTCACGTTAAGAGGCCTGACCACAATATACAGTCATGCAAATTAATTTAATAAATACCTCATCATTATAATCAATTTCCTATTCGCACGCAGTGGTACATAGGGTACTACATTGGTACTCTAATCTTATGATAAGATTACAAAATTTCAACAAAGATGGAGAAATAAAAGAACATAAAGAAATTATAAATCGTTCTATTCTCAGTTATATAATTATATTAATAAATGCGATGAAAAAATGTATTTTCATTTCATAATCTCATATTTATTTGTTTATATTATTTTGTTTATTTTTTTTCATTTTATTTTACGTTTTATTTTACGTTTTACATGACAAAAATTGAACAATATGAAAGTAAATTAATTTTATTTTGAAGCAATATATAGGTAGAACCTGCTGATGAGTTGCATAATTGCAATTCATCAGGCCTTTTAATTTTAAGAATATGTTGTTAATATTTTTAAAATATAAAAAGAATATACATATAAAAAATAAATGCAATAATTTTGTGGATATTAATTACAAAAAATGAGTTCTTAAGCAATAATAATAATTTTCTTTTTTTCTACCAACCGGTTTCAAAGCTATCTTACTTCACACTTCCCGTCATTAAAAGAACAACGAGACTAAAACACTTGATTTATTAGCTCTATATGTATCAATAAAAAAGTTCTAATTACTGTAAAAATAAAATAAGATTAAATTTATTAGTTAAGTATACCTTGATAAATAAGTTTATGTAGCTTTGATACCGGTTGAACAACTGTGGGTGGCTTCAGCCAGACGACAGAATTTGATCCAGAATACGGCTCTACCTAATGTAGGGAGTACCGTTTTACCCACCGTTAAACTACTGGGAGTTTTACTCTATTCTGACCTATCTCTTGACGTTCAAATGAGAAGAACGATAAGTTCATGCTTCTACCAGCTGAGACAAATTAAATGCATACGCAAAAATTTGCAGGTTTATGCCGCCCGTCAATTGATAAATGCGTTTGTAGTGTCTAGAGTCGATTATTGTAATGGTATCAATGCAGGTCTACCAATGAACAAAATGACTCGCCTACAATCTGTATTGAATGCCGCAGCGAGACTTATTTTCGGAATCTCTAAGTTCAGTCATATCACTCCACTACTTCGGGAACTACTCTGGCTACGTTTTCCACAGAGGGTCGAATACAAACTCTGTTGGCTTATGTATAAGTCACTGCACAACTCGGCTCTGGAATATCTAAGGGAACTATGCGTTCCAGATGAACTAGCTGACAGGCGTCTCACGCTTTGATCAGCTACGTCTACGGCGAGAGGAAAAGTTATTATACCTCTACGCAAACAGCGCACTAAATTTAGTGAACGCGCATTTGCGGTCGCAGGCCCTATGGCATGGAATGCTCTCCCAGCAGAGGTACGAGGCTGTGAAAGTGAAGTGATGTTTCGGAAAAAACTTAAAACCCACTTGTTCTCTAAATCATTTGAATAAATCCGTAGCACGTGACAACAAAATAAATTATTTTAATTAAATTAAAAATTTAAAAGCTTCAATTAAATTAATTTAACAATAGAATCACCATGTAAAGCGCCCTTGAGGTATTTTATTACAAAAATGGCGCTATATAAGTTATCCATAATAATAATAATGATAGAAAAAAATGGTTAAACACGAGGTTGTTTTAATTTTTATTTATTTAAATAAAGTAAAAAAAACATAAATAACAAAAATATTTCTTCAATTATTTTCTATTATTTTTCGTGAAGATAAAGAACTACAACTTTAATTGACATCGGTGAGATTCATCTGACTGAATTAGCACCTACGTACTAAATCTAAGTAGTCTTGTTTTTTCAATAGTTACGATTTATTTTTTGGTATTATAATTTTTAATACACATACACAAAACCTGACCTCTTACGAACACGTACATCCTTAATTTAGTTTTAATTACAACATTCAAACATCCTGAGATGTGATACAAACCTTCACCAGACGCTATCAATTAATAAAATACTTTAATTTTATGTAGATATTATATTCCTAGTGGTACTAACTTGCAACCTGCTTTTTATATCGTAATGATTTTGTACAGTATTTACTTAACTTATGATAAAAGTAATAATATATTTTTTTACACAACATTATTTTTGGTACGTGTACTTGTACACACACGAAATAATGAGAAAATCCAGATTTGTGTGTGTACAAGTACACGTACCAAAAATAATGTTGTGTAATAAGATCTGGTCAAATATAAGTAAAAATAAATTGCAGAGTCATCTGCAGGCGATTACTAGTACTTAATTTAACTCGGAAGAGTCTCAACTACATAAAATAAAGTAATCTGCTAATTAAAATACTTAACTTCAATATCAATACATAGATGGCGCTCCAACTCGCTTGTGGATGGTTTCTCGATTCGTAACATATATACAAAAATCAAAAATGTTACCTGTGTGGATATTCGCTAATAAGCGGAATGGGGAATGTTGTAGTACCTACTTAAAGTGGCTACTTAACCCAGCCAATGACAAGTCATAAGCCCTGTAAACGCTCGAATATCCATAATCCTGAATTTGAAAAAAAATTCTACCTCATCTCTGTAGGGATATAAATAAAAAAATATATTTTTTTAATTAATTGAAAAATTATAAAGAAACACATTTGGTCAAAGAGACTTCTCCATTTTAATGTACAAACAAATGTTCTGTTTTATTTTAAATCGTTTAAAAAAATTATAGGAAATAGGTTGCATTGATTAAAGAGTGAATCAAGCCATGTAGGTAAAAGAATATTGAATGGGTTGTTATATTTTTATTTATTTTTGAAACCAACACAGTCATAGTAATAAAGAATACATAAAAAATAACAACAAATAACAAGACCAATTATGGGTTTCATAAAGGAACAAAAAATTAAAGAAACAAAAGGTACAGTTTGTTAGGGGGGAAAGAAAGTGGGATGGGAAAAAAGGGAAGGAAGAGAAGAAGAAGAAATAATATGTTAGTATAAAACGTTGGAAAAGAAATAAACATGCACATAAATGTTCACATACAACATACATACATAAACATAAACGCACACATCCATATATATATATATATATATATACATTCATACATACATATATACCAGTGGCGGTATTTCCATAGAAGCCCATAAGCCGGGCTTGCCTATTAATTTTATTTCAAAATTACCAAATCTGAACCAAACGCTTTAAAATAATTCATTTCGTTGTTTAAATTTCGCGCCGCATGAGAATTAGAGATCTGTTTGACGTTGGTACTGTTTGCATCCCGAGATCCGAACCGCATGAAATCTGTGTGCGCGAACGACACTATGTCTTCTTATCTTGCTCACGCACGTGGGCTTCTTATGGGGCTTATTTCACGGTGCAACTCGCATGTGATGCAAACAGTAAACTCATCAAATGTTTGTCTGTATATGTTAAGTTTTATATGGGAATCTTAAGCCAGCTTCTTTAGGGTAAAGTTGGCAGAGAGCGCCTCTCGTATTTCATATCGAACAAACTTAACGATTGTTTATTATGCTATTTTAAACGGAATTTGATAATTTTAAACGGTTTTTTTATCTTAATTGTATAAAGACCCGTACTGGTTGAAATTTACGATAATTTACTTAATTTTGTGCAAACGTCATATAAAAAATGAATTCGGAGATGGCCGACGTTTCTTTTTTATTTGCCTATCTACTTTCCTTTTCCTATATCTTGTATCAATTATAATTTATATTTAGGTATCTATGGGTTCCGGTGACTATTATTCAACTCTACGCACGCTATATTATATTGATGTTACTTATTAGTAATGGCTGATATCTGAGGAATTCCTTTATATAAAATAATATTGTGTTTTCTTTATTTCGTTTATTTAAACGACCTCATAAAGATTATCAAATGCATATTAAAAAAATATATTGTTATTCGTCATAATATGCCTTTTGGATGCTTTGTAGACTGTACAACTGCAGTGAAGAAAGCTCACATCATGTTTTCACACAAATTAATTCATCATCATTCCTTTTCCGCACTTAATGGTGCATAGAGTACTGCAATCGCAGTGTATCTTGATCATTTTTGCTACATAAAGGTAAGATGATCAGTCTTACGCTTCAAGTACGAGTCCAGGGACTATGACACATTCTAGTGTAAAAACACCTTTTTAAATAAATATTTCATATCAACCATGCCGGGAATGGAACCCGAGACCTTTTACATGGTAGGTAAATGCGCTGGCCACTATACTATGAGGCTGTCAGAGAATTACACCACATGTGAATTTAAAAAATATATATATGGGCTTGCCTTACTCGTAAACCCTAGGCACGCTACTGATATATACACATACATACATACATATACACAACATGGATATTATTGATGTTTATTAGGTTTTTTTTTTTTAGTAAAAAAAAAAAATTTGCGTTCTATGCTTTACCAAAATATTTAATTTTGAGGGCCATTTTCAACGAGTTGTAAATAACTGCCTATTAGAAAATGGAATCAAGTTAGGGTAGAGTGGTTTTCGAACCACGGACCTTCGGTCCGTGAGTCCGAGACACTAGCCACGGGACTACAACCCGATATTACATGTCATAATGATAAAAAATCAAACAAACAAACCACTACGCTGTTTTTCAGTAGGGGTAGGCAGAGGGGATAGAACGCTATATCAATCTATCTTGGCATACAGACCTCGCTTCTTATCCATACATCTTCTCATGCACGCACACCGATTATTCCTACTTTTGACATGTCAATTTTCAAGTGTTTGATGGATTGATCGTGCCATGTCTTTTTCGGTCTTCCTCGTTTTCCGCATTCATCAACATTCGCATCGTAGATCCCTTTAGCCGTTTTTTTGCTCTCCATTCGCTCTACATGTCCAAACCAACGCAGCACCCCTTTCTTGATCCTGTCGATAATGCATGTGTCGACATTTGTACCTATCATACTATTATCACAAATAATTCATATTTGATTTTAAGTGGCAACCTATTTATTTTATTTAACCACTTGGAACATAAATATTAATAAAAAGTTGTGTTCTGCAAAATGATTACCAAATTGGTGATAAGATCAGGTCAAATTTTAAAACTGTTTTTCATCGGTCTGTAAAACAAAAACGAAACGTTTCCATAATATTTTTTTTTCTGTGTAGTGTCTATAGATGTCATTGACAGCCCAAATCTTGACATAATCTGGAAATACAAATAAAATAAATGCCACATCCCAGCCGTGGGGCCATGCGCCATTTTTCTTGAACTTTATGGCCCCACGCCCTCTATTGGGGTAGTTTGCACAGCAGTAAACATAATTCGATTAAGATATATTTTTTGCAGTTTCAGTTTCAAAACTTATAAATATTTTTGAATTCACAAGACAACGACACTTGAATGCATAGAGAGCTCTAGGTTCGATTCCTGCTGAGAACAAAAAGAGTATGCACAGTACTGTAATTCACCACTGTAATTAGGCCTTGATTTTAAAAAGGGAGGTAAACTTTTGTGCTTGGAGAGAGACATACACTAAATTATCATTAATAATATTTTAAGAATTTATTTACTGAAACATTTATTTTTATAAATGTCCTGTTAATATAATCTACTTGTTTTTTAATGTTCTTTTAATTTTAGAACCGGGTTGTGGTTACGAGGTAGTATTGTGGACTCACGGGCAAAAGATCCGAAGTTCAAATCCCACTTTACGACAACTCGATTTCCGTTTTTCCAGCACAAGTTATTGACGACTTTTGGGAAATGGTCTGAATTTTTTGTATTTGAGTAAATAATTAGAACTCAAGTATTTGTCCTTTCAATTAAAAATAAAAATTAAAACATGTTTGTGTTATATTTTCTTAGTTTCTTTAAGAAGGCTTTTAAATTATTTTGAAAAACATTTTGGTAATTTGGAATTATTTGCAAATCTTAAATCCGTGCTAGTGATAAATTTTGTTAATCATTTTCAATGTTTATTTTTCTAATATCTCTAAAATTTTAATTTGTAAATATTGTTGATTTGACAAACTGTATGATTGGTATTTTTATTGCGTTATTCCATCGTTTTTTTCACACGCAATAGTATGATCTAATAAATACATAAAACCTGTTTCTAATGCGATGTCCATGTACTGTACAACATATTTGAGTAAACTTCGATATTATTAAGAGCAATCAATCTCCGTCTTAATTCCTAATGACACCTGAGGCCAAACACGAATAGGCGGCCATTAATATGATTCAGGATAGATCTCATAACGTGTTATTAAAAATCAAATAATTTGGAATAATAATACACAGTATTGCTATAACTAATGATAACATTACTAACTTCTGTCCGATATCCGATCTGTTTTTACAATATTAAAGTAGCGTTCACACAAAGACAATACAATATTGTCCTGTCCCAACATTGGATCTACCTATGCTGCCCTCATTAGCAAAAAGGCAGCTTTTCGACAAAAATCTCAAAATAAATTAAATATCAGGTAATGTTCTTTAAGAACTTTGGAAGAATTTGACATAAGACAAACAGCAATAAAAAAAAAAAAAAATTATAGTTTTAAAAAAAGATATAATTTTTATGTTTAAAAATTAAAACAAACTCAAACTATTATTGAGTAAACTTATATTTTATATTCCTAACACAAATCAACTTTTCTGTACATTCCTATCACAAAATATGTAGATATTTAGTTTTTGTGAAAATTCAGAGACTTTGCTTTTTTTTCATGATTAGTTCCACTTATTTAAGATTATTTATTTCCAAGTATATGAATTAACATGTAGAATCTCAATAAAATATTATTTTTGTTTTGATTAAAATTCTAGTAGTTATTTTTTTTTTATCAAAAAAACCTTTTCATATAATTTTAACTTTTTTTATGTATTTCGCTGTGTGAAAACGGTCCTCAATTGAACGTAGTTATACAGAAAGCAGCCAGCCATAGAAAAGTGAAACTGAGATAATAGCCATTTTGTGAAAAGAGTGAATTATAAAATCTACACAATAGTTGGAATGTTTTTGACTTTAACATACGATAAACAATGAATACATAATTTTTTTTTTTTTTTTGTGAAAAAAAAATCTGCAAATTGAGAAATATCGTTTTTGTGATCGACGCCTCTTTCCGAATGTGATTAATACAGTTTTTTGTCTGAAAGCGGTCTGGTTGTTTTTAGCAAAACATATAATCGACCTTACTGCACCCGAAAACACCAATATCGCATTTTTCCAAAATTGTGGACTGGCTGCTTTCTGCATAACTACGTTCAATTGTGAAACAAAAAATAATCTAATAAAAACTTTTTTGTGATTCTTATGATATCGCCATGGTTATCAATACCACCGCTGCGTATTTTTCTTCCTTGATTACGAATTTAATTTTGATAAATTAGTTTTAGTTAAATTTCTAATGTTATTTAATTCGTAAATTACATTATAATTATTGTTCAACGTGATCCTTATTACTTGGGATTATAGAAGCCAAGTATTATCCTCGCAAGGAGAAGCAACTACAGAAGTTATGATTGACACGATATACAATTATAATCAGATTCCTTAACTAGTGATTAATATAGGGATACATATGCTCGAATTTTGTAGTTCTTGCCGAGATATTTTCCGTCGTTATGAACAATGTTTTATTGTGATTATTTATTGGGTTAAATGCGCTAGATTCGCCCCTAAGAGCATCAGCGTTTTTAAGATAGCAACAATTGAAATATTGAAACACAAAATGGCACAAAGGATGATTTTTTAAATTAAATTTAGAGAAATAAAACTTATACTTTGTTTTTTGATACACTCACTTTATTTTTACCAACTAGTTTTGGTGACCAACTGTTACCTTCTTCAGGGTATTTTTATAACTAAACACACATAAAAGAAACAGTGAACAATTCTTTAAAAATTTACTTAATGCTTAAAGAAGCATTGGTATATTGGTATATGAAAGCATATACCAATATACCAATGCAGTGCCCTATGCAGTACCCTATGCACCATTATGTGTGGAAAGGGAATGATGATGATTTATTTTTATGATCAAGCATTTTAACTAGTGCTAGTAAATCTAAGTATTTTCGTATTTGCATGTTGGTGTAGTGAGTGTCCTGGCAAAGAGACGAGTACGTCTTGAAACCGGTAAACATAAAAAGTCGGTAAGTGTTTATTTACAAATATTTGTCACCATTTTATGTTCACCCTGTGAGGAATTGACTTAAGAACTTCAAGAATTGTAGGCAAACGCACCAACCACTTCACAAAGAGGCAGATTTATCTCCACTCGATTTCAGTTTTCAGGTTGTATATCTCAGAGTAATCTAGTCAAAAAATTTCATCCGGTGGTTGTTTTTCACACACAAAACCATATTTTTTATTCTCCTGGACACAGAGTGAATTTAAATGTATTTATATTTTTGATTGCAGTTGTTATTGAGTTTACAGATAGAGCTTGTACATTTAAACTTATTATTGCAAATATTTTTTTTTGCTATGTATTTTATTTTTACACCACAAAAGGCCAGAAGGCCCAATAACAGCGGTGAATTACATCAGAGAACACTCAGGCTTGAGAAAAATCACATATAATTTTTGTGTTCTCACCGGAAATTGAACCTGGAACCTTACACGTGTGAGTCAAGCGTTTTGACCACTACACTACGGAGGCCACCAATTTTATTACATAACATGATATGAAATATAATCACCTGAGTTTGAAAGGAGACAGGAACAGGATCTACGAAAATAAGTTAACATGTGCCTTAATAAATCGTTGATTTGTTAAAAATAATCGATATCTTAATATTATTGCCAAAATACATTTAAAGCTCTGCTTATCGAATCCTTCGCGTTCCGCTCTACCACAACTTGATTCCCATTTTCTAATAGTCAGTTATTTATAACTCGTTGAAAATGGCCACAAATATTGAAATATTTGTGTAAATCATAAGTATCTAAATATTTATTTTTCACAAAAAAAATATATATGTTAGGTTAGGTTAGGTTAATTTACATTAATTATCATTAAAAATATCAGCCTCGGTAAATATATAGTTAAATTGCCAGCATATTCTAGGTATTGTAGATTGTTTTGAATAAAAGGTTTTGTAAAACGGAAGATTTTGTCTTGTCAATCTAGATGGCACACGGAATGAAAGTTTTTCAAGTCGATTGGAGGAGTCAATTTTATTGTTTATTTATTTCTACAAAAATAATTAGTCTAACATTGTTCTTCGACTTCAAATTATTATTATTCAACATTATTCTTCGAATATAAATTCGATTATGACGTAATATAATTAATGACAGAAGTTCGGTGCCACCCTGTTCACAAAGGAATAAACGAGTTATTATACAAAAAGTCATTTTAAAGCTCGGGGCTATTTCTGAAAAATCGATCATTTTTAGTTTCACCTGTCAATTTTACCGAAGGGCGGTTTCAAAGCCTTTCTGTTTCATCCTAATGCAAATATAATGACGTGATCGTGAAGCCGAAATCACCTTTTTCATCTAATTTTATTTGATTTATTTATTTCCTTTTATATATTTATACACGTCATGTCCGTGTCCGGGGGGATGAAAAATATGGTTCTGTGAGTGAAATAGAACCAAAACACTGAACCGCGAGTCTATTCTTCTTGACAAAATTCAACGACTCGAAGAGTTAAGGGATTAAAAATATATATAAATAGTTTAATAAACGTAGTATTTTATAAAGTTGATGCATATATTATATATATTCTTATTTATTGCATTTTTTATTATATATTGTATTTATTTATTTGACACTTTATATACATATACAATTTATATACATTTATATATATATGCCCTTATGGGCAGGCATATTGTCTTAAGGCAATTTCTTCCTACCTACCCAAACCGTTCAGTTTGAGAAAATTATAAATACATGGACATTTTGAATCTTACATTTTCATACAAAAATGAAAAGCAAAGATTAATAAAAATAAATAAATATTTAAAAAAATTAACACTATACTATAAAGAGAACTTAAAGTAATTCAAAAATAAGAATTTAAGAAAATAAAAATAAAAACACGATCAAACGCAAAAAACATTTTCAATAAGAAAAAAAAACGTTTCAAGAAATTTAAAAAAAAACAGAAGGATATTAGTCATATAAGAAATGAAAATTTAAAAAGGTTAATTAAAAAAAAAAAACAAAAATAATAATAAGTTTCCGTAAGAAAAGCAATTTATGTATTTATTTTTTAAATAATTTTTTAAGTTATTGAAATTATTTGAAAAATTGCTCAAATTATTTAAAAGAAGAAAAAAATACTTGGAGTATTTTTTTTAAATTAGAAAAAAGAAAGTTTATGACGAATGATGTCCTGCAAATATAGAAACTTCGATATTCCTTTCTCTTAAATGTTTTCCTTCTCTATTGCAATAAAAGTAAATCTTAATTTTTTTCCGCAGAGTGAAATATGGCCTAGTTTACAATTATTCGGACATCCTAAAAAATGGCTGAGTTTAATTTTCAAAATAGCAATCCCATAATATGTAAGTACTTTATAATAATCGAAATATAACTTCACAAACATCAACAGATGAAAGAATTGAAGGAAAATGGATGTTCAAATATAGGCAGAATGGTGAATGTTACACAGTGTGTAAAGTGGCCACTTAAACCAGCCATTGAGAGGTCATAAGCCCTGTAGATGCCTAGACTTCCATATTACCTTCTCTTAAATGTTCTTCATCTCTGTTGTAATATATTAATATCATCAAAAATAAAAAAGTGATATCTAATAATATTTCTTAAAAATACCAGTCCTTGAGTGTTGATGATTGCATTTGATAACTCTCCTTATAAATTACGGATTTATTAGTTTTAAATTGCTGTATGATCACACACGCATATACGCAGATATACAATCAAATTCTCTGCTCTGTTACTCAAACATAAAATAAATTCAATTTATTTAATTGGGTGGCTGGAAACACGGGTGTCTTTAAATGTTTTAAAAATATATTGTAGATTAGTATTTAACCTGATTTGAGTGAAACAAACCTATTAAATAAATATAAAAATCACTTACTCTGTGGTAATTAATTATATTTGATGTTAAATACGTTGTGTGTTTTTTTTCAAATTTAAAAATTAGCACCAAAAGTGAAACAAAATATTTAAAATTATACGTCATTCGAAAGAAAAAATTATTTTCTATAAATCATCGTTTTTGTTTTAACCTAACAAATATTCTTTTTATTATTTATTTATTTAAATTTTTATTCCAGTAAAGAGGCTATAAAGTGCAGAGCCAATTCTACCATATAAACATATAAACATGAACATAAATATAAATATAAACAAAAATATAACAATAAACATAAATATAACAATAAACATAAATATAACAATAAACATAAATATAAACATAAAATAAAATTTTATATTGACATATCGCGCCATCGCTTGAACAACGGTGATTGGATCCACTCTGCAGTGGCTTGGAGAATTTCGTTATTAGACTTTTTAAGGCGTTCCCATAGGCTCCAGGCTCTTTGGCGAAGCAGGGCAGCGAAAGTGTTTATTCGTCCAGCTGTAAACATTTCAGAGGCACTGCAGTACCTAGGCAATCCGAATAATTGTCGGTATGAGTTTGTTATACGTGATCCTTAATTTATTCCACGCTCCTTGCGTATAGTTGTTCCAAAGTTCCGCTGTATACATGGACGTCAAATACGAAGTAAATGTGATTTTCTTCACTTCGTTACTGCATTGAAAGAAGCGTCTCGCTAGCATAGAGGCCCTGACATTAATGGCTCTTCTCTGTCTCTCTATGTCCTGATCGTCTTTACAATTATCAGTCGATTATTGAAAATAAAGATAAAACAACATTGTTTTTTAATCACTTATTTTTTTTGTATTCTCCCGACCGGTTTCAAACTACACAAGCTTCTTTGTCAAGGTAGAATTGACTAATGAATTCCATCCTATTTTATTTTAGCAGTGATCACTAAATATTACATCGAACTAATAAGGCAATTAAAATGTCATGTTGTTCTTCTGAAGATGGATAGTGTGACGTTTGAAGTGGGATTAAACTAAAATCACATATAATTCATTAATTTATTATACCTTTATAAAGAAGCTTGTGTAGCTTTGAAACCGGTCTGTCCAAAAAAATATCTAAGTTTTTATTAACATATTACAACAGAGATGAAGAACATTTAAGAGAAGGTAATATAGAAGTCTAGGCATCTACAGGTCTTATGATCTGTCAATGGCTGGTTTAAGTGGCCACTTTACAACTGTGTAGCATTCACCATTTTGTCCATATTTGAGCATATAGATGCTATGATGAATATAGATTCCTTCAATTCTTTCATCTGTTGATGTTTGTGAAGTTAAAGAACTGAAACCTTTATTTATGCGGGTGAAATTCATCTA
This sequence comes from Micrasema longulum, assembly GCF_059751315.1. Lineage (NCBI taxonomy): Eukaryota > Metazoa > Arthropoda > Insecta > Trichoptera > Brachycentridae > Micrasema > Micrasema longulum. Next base: position 625,870 of record NW_028277733.1, read on the forward strand.
ATTGAATTATTTCACCTACATACTAGGCAACGCCTGAAAATGTTATTTTTTCAATTTCTATACTTCTTCATAGACCAGGTGGATTTATCAACAATATTTTGAGTTTGTCCAAATTCCTGCAGACAAGGACTGCCTACCTTCTTTTAAATGTTCTTCATCACTGTTGTAATATGTTAATATAAACAGCTCCCTATGTAGTTGAATCCAGTCGTCGTCTGCAGGAATTTGGACAAACTCAAAATATTGTTGACAAACGTTTTTAAAAACATAGTTATTCCATATTTATTTCTTTATGATGAACAACCACAAAGCCTTAAATATAAATTTTTCAAAATGGAATGTCAGATAGACGAAAGAGAGCATTTTCGACATTTTTGTCTGTTCTCGTTCAATCGTGGAAATAAAGCTGCCAAAGTTGCTCGTGAAATTTACGCAGTTTACGGTTAATATACTTTTCTATGAAGAATTGACTAATTTGTGGTAAAATAATGAAGTCGAAAACATTATTATCTAAATTTGTTGATTTTTTTTTCTGTTGTGCCCTCTTGTTCTCTTGATTTAGAAAAAACGGACTCAGTTTATGTTTACACCAACAAACCTGGTTTAGGGCACTCAAGCAATGTTTTTTTTTACACATTATTGTGGCTTGTCTCTATCGTTTTGCTTTTTTGATAAATTGTTTCTTATGGGAGCTAGAACCATCCAAAAACCCAAAACTCAAAAAAAAACCCAGTTTATCTGACGTCTTTAGACGTACTGTATACGAAAATTGTAAATTATTTTTAAAAAATTGTAAGATTGGTAACACAGAAAATTTGATATCAGTGCCTTTTCTTGAAAAAAATCATTAAATCTGTTCAATTTTAGGGTGCAGAGAACGAAACAGACAAACGTCGTTTTTTTTAAATTTTGGTTAGTCTGACGCGCGACGTGCGGTTGTCTATTTGGCACCGTATCAGGGATGCATTTGCGAGAGAGTGACTAAAAAACAATGTTCAAATACCTATTCATAAAAATTGTCTGGCTTCTCATATTTTCTTAAAACTCGGTTATTTTTTACGGGAAGAAAACTCATATACTCGGTATTTTTGTCCAGGGTGTATGTATGGTAGGTATTTACAAAATGTTCAAGAAGGATTGATGGATGACTTGCGCATATGGAGTCGCCCGCTAAAGAGCACTGCGTTTTGAGATTTCTCGATAAACTATGGGAAAAATACGCCCCTCTAACCAGGTGAGAACTATGGGATATTTTCGAACGCCATCAATTTGCAGGGGTACACAACAATTCGCAAAGAGACCAAAAGTATTCATAAATGTATGAACAAACACACAAGTGACTATATACAATATATATAACTTCCCAGCAGATAGCTGGTTCGGGGTTTTCTTGTAATTTTAATTATTGAATACCAAAAACACCCGAAGAGTGCTTTATGTCCTGAATGAATAAATTGAGTTATCCGAAAAAAGCCATTTTTAGGAGAACACAAGTTAGAATTTCGTCTCAGGGATGAGACCATTGCAGAAAACTGCTGCAAGACATTGCATGCATATAGTACTAATAAGCGAGTTGTTCAAATGTTTATTAAAATGTATGGTTATGTAATAGTTTTAATTTGAAGTACTCTTTGATAATGCGCATGCTTTTACTTTCAATTATGCTGTATCCCAACTCAACACAATGCTTTTAGCCTCATAGAGTTGTTTTTTTTTGTTTTCGTAAGTGATAAAACCGAGTATTAAAAAAATAAAGCACAATTACATAGCAATGAAATACATATAAATAGTAAAAATAGTAAATAAAATCCCACAAAGGCATGGCCTGTTCGTGGGTACACAAAAAAATGTTAATGAATTTTTGCTCCTACAATTAATAATGGACTGCTATAATATTTTTGAATATCATAAAAAAGAAAAAATAAAATATTCTGTAAAAGATAAAATTGTATTTTTTATAGTAATTAAAAAGGGAAATAATAAAAATTTCAAAAAAACACAAAAATATTCCTTATTATTAAAGGGCAACAAAATAAATCATAGAAAAAAAGAGTTTATATCTTTAGTTTGAATCCAGGATAGTGCATGTTAGTTAGGAGATACGTTATTATTTTTTGGTAATATGTATCTTTATACTCATAAAAATTTACAAATGTAGATATAATAGTCCTTTGGGCATCAATAAATACATTAATAAATTCAGCCAGTAAAGAGGAAGTTCTTTTCTATGAGAAATTGGATACAAAAAATGAAAAGAATTTTTGACGTCACGCGGGGAGTAATTAAATAATTGAAGATAAATTTTAGCTTCCCATCAGAGTACGGGCACTGGATCGCGATTACAAACGCTTTCGTTCTAGGTACATATCGTCAAGGTTGATCTCACAATCTCAATTTCTTTACTTTTGAATCAGGATTTTACTTGTCATTTAGCCAGCATCCTATACACTTAAAACAGATAACCTAATCTATCCCATCTATAGTGAGATGGATGTCAAACCCTCACCGTCTGCTGGCCACCATAGCTTCGATTTTTTGAGCGTTCATTTTGAGTCCGAATTCCTTACCTGCATTTTCAACCTGGTCGGCAAGTTGCTGTAGACGATCAAAAGTATCATCTTTAATGGCAGTTTCATCAGCGTATCTTATATTATTGATAACTTTACCATTTATTTAAATTCCTATGTCAACATCTTGCAAGGCCTCTCTTAATACCAACTCGTAGTATAAATTAAAAAGCATGGGTGAAAGTATGCAACCCTGCCTAACACCTTTGTTATCAGTTTTAATGTAATATATTTATTTTTAGATAGTTTTACAAATAAAATTTGAACACCAAGCTAGACTTTAAATAATTAATAATATATATCCAAAAATAATAACAAAAAACATAACACAAAACGTTATAAAATCCAGACGCTTTCCCATGACTTTGTGTGATTTTGAATCCAGCATCCTTAATCTCTTTTGGCAACAATTTGTACGGATGTGTGTAATTTGATTCCAATAGAGACTTTTTGTCTTTATATTTTTAATGGCCTTTTCAAAAAAGTTTGATGGGCTGTCTTTCCATAGGTAGTGTCGCGGACTCCAGATCAGGAGGCCCCGGTTCAAACCTCGCTCTGCACAACCTGTTTTCCATTTACTAACAACATAAACTCTTCAATTCCGAATTTTTCAGAAATTATTCTGTTTAAATTAAGAAATATACGAGTATATATTTGAGTACAAATACAATGAATTTAATAAAAAAAAACAATAAGAAAAAAAGTCATCATCATAATTTTCCCATCCACATACAGTTGTGCATAGGTATCAGATTGGTGCTTCTATTGCGTCGTATCTGGATCATATTTACTAAATGGATGGGTACGGTCATCAGTTTTACGCTTCAGATGCTATTCTAGAGATAATGGAATATTAACAAAAAATATATTTTTTCAATTAATAATAATACAAAAAATCTAATGCAATCAACGGAAAGGATATTTTTTTATTATCAGTTTCCTCCAGACTAAACTTCATAAACTAATTTGAATTTTGGAATAAATCACTTTCTGGTGCCAATTTTTCTGGGAGTCGAATCCATGACTTTGTGTTTAGTAGCCAAGTAATAATCAGTTCATAAAAACCGGATAATTCATATTGTACTATTTTTCGATGGTTCGACATCCAACGGTTGTATACAAGTTTTAGGTTTAGAGATGGTCCAATATAATTAGCTACCGGTACAAACTCTGTATGTTTTGTATGCCCAGACTTGACCCTAAAGAGGTGTGGTCCCACACTACTTAGTGACGTCACGGGTGCCGATATATTCCACTAATCATGCAGCGTTCGATTTTCAAATCAACTAACTATAGATTTTCTGTTTTTCAAACGTTTATAACATTCAAGATTGTTAGTGGAAATACTCAGTGGAAGTTCATTATTATTTGTTAAATTTTGACCAGTTTTATCGCTTTCGCAACATCGCGAAAATCCTGTAACAAGTTATTTCACATTTCTTAATTTATATATCACTCGTCTTTTATTTCTATATAAAATAACGTTGACCGAATTGTGAATGTTACACAGTGTATAAAGTGGCTACATAAACCAATCAATGACGAATCGAAAGCCATGTAAATGCCCATACATCCGTTCTCCCATATTCTCTTCTCCAAAATGTTTTTCCTCTGTGTTGCAATAAATTAAGTAATCATCATTTTTACATTTATTAATTATCATCATCGTCACCGCTATCATCATCATACCGCTTTTTGCACCCGAGGTTGCATAGAGCACTGCATTGGAGCACCAACTGTAACGTGTCTCTACAATTTCTGACATAAAGGTAAGATAATCAGTTTTACGCTCAGGTAACAGTCCAGGAACTGTTAAATATTGCGGTGTAGAAACACATTTTTTTAATATGATATATATAAAGCTCTACTAACGAAATTCTCCAAGCCACTGCAGGGTGGATCTATTCATCGTTGTTCGAGCGATGGCGCGATATGCTAAGACCACCATAAGTGCTGCCAATATAAAATTGTATTTTATGTTTATTGTTATATTTTTGTTTTTATTTATGTTTATGTTTATGGTTATGTTTATAATTATGTTCATGTTTATATGGTAGAATTGGCTCTGCACTATATAGCCATTTTACTGGAATAAAATAAAATAAAATAAATAAAAAATAAATTTCATATCGACCATGCCAGGAATCGAACCCGAAATCTCTCGCATGACAGACAAACTCATTGATTATTAGACCCCGATTTTATGTATACATATATTTATAAAAAAAACAGTATCCCAAAATTGTATAATAAATAAAGGTTTAAATTGTATGAACAGAGCAATAGAGGCCTGAATGTATAAAAAATGGAATGAGTGTAAATGAATTTAAAAATAAATATTATGTTAACTGTATAATATAAATAGATATGTAATTAAAGTATGTGTAAATATATAAGAAATAAATCAAAAACAATTGTCGGTGTCAGCACCTCCCATCGCATTAAGTACGTGCAGAAACTCATTCCCTGTTTGTAAACAGTTAATTACAAAAACATTTTATCGACGATAAGTAAACTGCTGATACGAGCAAATGTAAAATCGCTGAGAAACACGAAATTAGTTCACCAACTTAAAATCTCATCAGGAAGCAAAATGAACATTATATGTGTGCTTGTATGGGTATATATATATATATATATATATATGGATGAGGATATGATATAGATATAGACTTAGATATAGATATGGATGTGTTAAGAAATAATGTTTTTAATAAAATGCTTTGTGCCTATTAAATATGTACAAACTTCTGTTTTAAATTTTGGCACTCCGGTTTTGTATTTATTTTTTATCTTATAATTGCGATATCATTTACTTATTTTTTGCTTTTTTTTACATTTTTCTAAATATTTTTAGTACTTTAAAGTACTTTTTTCGCCCCTTAAGTTAAAAGTAATTATTATTATACAACTATGTAGGGTTATCATATGATTTAATGCAAAGGATCTTTACAGACAAGCCATATTAATTGGCTTGGTGAGTCCTATAAAAAAAAAAAAAATGTTTTAAAAAAAATTTAAAATGTAATATTGTATGTAAACAATAAAAAAATAAAATAAAACAAATAAAAATCCTCAGTTACATCATACAGTGAGTTCCATCATGTTATCCAGTTCAGTGCACAGTGACTCAAATATAACGCTTACGCAATTACTCAGATAATAAATACACTTCAAAGCACAACATCGTTTTCTTCTGTCAACCTCCAACTGGGTAGGAGCTCCCATGCATCCACATGCATTCAAATCCTACAAATTTATTCCTACTCGATTTATGGTATGTTGATGGATTAAATTTTGAAATACAATAGTAACGTTCGTTTGCTATTCAATTGCTGTACATTTTATTAAACGAAAACGAAACTGAATAAAAATTCTAATTATGACAGTAGGTACCAAAAAAGTCAGAGAGCTTTGAAGGAAGGTGTTGTCTGTAAGTCCTTATTAGTTTATTTGTGGCCAATGTAAAAAAAATCAATAACGCATTTAGTTGTGATTGAGTGACAATTATACAATGGTCTGATAAGGTTGAAAAAATCGTCTGGTTGTCATATATTCAGGTAGCTGATGACGCTCCAATCAGTAAGGGTGACATTCATATTTTATCCTTGTTAAATCCATTCGATCTTTAGAAAACAGGGTTGTCACAAATACAGTGTTGAACGTTTTAAATCCATAATTATATTTTTTTTTATGCCCCTTGCCAGAAAGTTCACACTTCACACTTGCCAGAAAATTTGGTGTTAAGTCGCGACTCTTCGTAACTAAAATCAATACATTTATAAACATTACGACACAAAAATAATTAATAATAATACAAAACGTCATAAAAATGTATACGTCTCAAGAAATACAATTAAGATCATGTAATTTTAATTTATTTATTTAATAATCTTTTCATTCAATTTAGTTATTGATTTTAAAAGTAAAAGTAAAAATAAAATAATAATTGTAATAAATTTATATATTTACATTTTTTATTACGTTTTTTTTTTGCACCACAACAGGGCAGGAGGCCTAATTACAGTTGTGAATTACATCACAGAGCATCCAGGCTTGAGAAAAATCACATTTTTAATTTTTGTGTTCTCACCGGGAATCGAACCCGGAACCTTCCGAGCGTAAGTCAAGCGTCTTGACCACTACACCACGGGGGCCGCCATTGTGCAATCTATAATTTAATAAACATATTACATTTTAAAAAAAGGTTTCAATATTTTTTTTTGTTTTTTCAGAAAAACAACAGCAATACAAAAAAATGTACACAACAGTATATAAAAAAACATAAAATAAAGCAAAATCAGTTTCCCACATAAATACAATTATAAAAATCCAGTTCAGAAGATATTAATTCATAGAAGTGCATGTGGGTGTGAGGGTGGGTTAATAGACAGGGTGAGTGTGTGTGTGATATGAGTGAATAGAAACAACTTAAATTTATAATATAAAAATATTTTTTTTTTATAAAGAAACATTTTTTTTTTATACAATAGTTTTTTAATTTTTGTTTTTTAAGTGAGTTTACTGCAGTTAAATATGTCTATGTTATTGAAAAATACATTATAATTACGCGCCAAGCGAATCAGAGGAGAGTTCTGTGCATAGTTGGTGCGAACTGTAGGTATGATTATGAATATTTGAAATAAATATTTACAAACTACTAAGCATCACTATTGTACTATTAATTTATTCACATAATATTTTTTCTTTCAAATGTTTAATTGCTTAATAAAAAAATTGTTTTTCGAACATAATTATATGAATTTGTCATACACTTTTAAGTAAAACAACGATTTTTATTTTATTTCCTAAAAAAAATTAGGGAGCGAAATATCGGTGATTGGCACAACCATTATTTCAATAGGCACTCACCTCGATAAATCCCCGATGCCTACGAAGCGCGGCTGGATTAAAATACTTGATCGCATCTTGTGATAAATTGACAGTTGTTTAATGAAAAAAATTAATAATCTTCACGATGTGTCGGCCTTGTGGTGTAATAGTCTTCGTCTGCCTACCAAGTAAGAGGTCTCGAGTTCGATTCCCGACATAGTTTAAGTGAAATATTTATTTCAAAGGGGTGTTTTCACGGCAGAATATTTCATAGTCCCTGGACTGGAACCAAAGCGTAAAACTGGTTATCTTATCTTCATGTCACAAAAAAATAAAAAATAAATCAAGTTACGCTGCGATTGGTGTACTAATGCAGTGCCCGTTGCGCCAGTAAGTGTGGAAAGGGAATGAAAAAAAAACGATAATAGTAATCTCAATTTAAACGTTAAGAAGTTTGAAAGTTTCAAATAAAATAAATATAAAACAGCTTTGTTTTTAACCACTTATTTTTTTAATTTTTTCACCGACCGGTTTCAAAGATTCGTAAGCTACTTTATCAAGATAAACTTGATTAATAAATGTTATCATATTTTATAACAGTGATTTACAGTAAGTGCTTTAAATATTATAATATTTAAGAAATTATCCAATTATATATAAAATATAAAAAAGCATAAATACTTATTAATACTAAGCAACGAATCTAAGAATTTTTCTAATTTATGTATTAAGAAATATTATATCGGAAGATTTTTCCTTGTCAAATAAAAATTGATAATGAGCCCAATAGATATCTAGACTTCCGTATTTCCGTTAAAAATATTATCCATCTCTATTGTAATAGTTATTAATCTTGATAACTAGTGGTAACGTAGTGGTTACACACATCAATAGACATTTACCCAGGCGTCAACCACAACCATAATACAAGATACTCTAATAGGGATCTGATACTAAGTAAAGGGGTCAGCACTGTTCTGGCATCGAGACAACACTAATACGTAGGCAGAAGGTCCATAACCTTTTGCCAGAATCGTGGAAAGACGGGAGTGTTGTCAAGTTGCGGAAGGTGTTGACCTCGCTCTTTCCTGACATTGGTCGTAGGGAGGCAGTAAAGTTGATGCATGCCACGGATTAGAGATTCTTACTGTAGGTCAAAAATAAAATATTTAAAAAAAGGGATAATTAAAAAAAAAAATATTTATATATGACAACCATGAAGTTTCGCATAAATAAATTGTTTTTATGAATGTATGTATGTGTATGCGCATGGGTGTATGTACGTGTGTCTGTATGTTCATGTGTATATATGTGTGTTTATATATGTGTATATATGTGAATGTGTGTATGTTTACGTGTCAAAATGTGTATACGAGTAAGTTTGTATTGTATTAGTCTGTGCTCTCTATTAATTTGTTATCATATATTGGAATGTAATTGCCTAGCTTGGAACGGGGTATGTACCCTTGTTAGCTGGGCAAAGTGAACATGAAATTGTATTTTTGATAAAAGGTGTAAATAAATGAATAAATAAAAATAAATTAAAACTTATAATTATTATCTTGATTTAGTACTAAAAATCACAATTTCATAGCACCTACATATATATCGTGGGCATCCAAGAGAAATTGACCAAATGACAAAATCAATAATGTTCAGGGGAGGGCTTTTAGTGTTTTTCTAGAGTTCAATTGCTTCTCAAAGATCAGGTTTTTCAAGTAGGTAGTTGGTAATTTTACATTATATGTACGATACTTCAAACTTTAATTTAAAGTATAAACGTATTTGAAAAACATTATTACTTATATAAAAAAATTAAAAATTAAAAACTTTGTCAATTTTACCTGTAAAATTTGACATGAAATTTTGCAGATAATCATTTTTGTTTCGTTCATTGGGGGAGGTAGTGCTTTATTTTATAATTACAAATTAAATTTTGAGGATAAAAAAGTTTTTATTTTTTTAGTTAAATTAACACAAAAAAACAAAATAAACGAAAAAGAACCAAAAATTAAGAAGTGTCATAATAATCTAAAGAATAAATTTTATTAATGAACTTTTTATAAAAAAAAACATATCTGTCAAATACAAAACGTACACTAACTATTAACTGCTAACTCTAACTAACTCTTTACTGGTGACATCACCTACAAGTAAAATTGACTAACTTTTACTTCGTCAATTCTTTGGATCTTAAATTTACCAATAAAAGTGACTATGTGTGTTGGTCAGTTTTACTTGTCTAAAATTTGTGAGATTTTATCAAATGGTCGCATATTTAACAAAATAATATTTTTTGGATTGTTGGTCGACTTGGCATTTTTGCTAGTCAAACATTTTGCTAATACGACGTCAAAAAGTCAATAATCTCAATTTCGTCATTGTTGCAAATGGTCACTTTTACTTGTATAACCACGATATATTCGATTTACAATATGTAACTTTTTTACATGCTTGTCTATTTATTTAAAGAGAAAACAATGAAAGCATCTACCCCTTTCTCGAAACTGTTCATAAAGGCTTGAGTCTTTTTTCAGTTTTGCATATCAATATCATTTTTTTTTTAAACTAATTAAGCGAAAATTTAACATTTCTTTACAATCAAACCGCAAAAATAACAAAACAAATAAACTTTGATAAATTTCATTGTACTCCTCACTGCAGTATTGTCAGTTTGTGATCAATCAAATACACATGATCAGCCTAATCACCTTTTTCTTATTTCCCAGTATGACAGTGGAGGAATACAGTGTTAGTTCCAAATTGAGACCGTGGCCGCACGCTGCAGATCCCGCATCGGAAAGGAAGAAGAACGTAGTAATACAAACAAATCAATCAACGACACGAAGTCCAAATACATCTAGGAAACATTAGAATAATTTGCCCTATACAACATGCACTCAATCAACAGAAGAAAAACAATACGTATCTATAACAAATCACAGAGGAACTTCAAATTATCAAGACACTACCGGCAAAATCTTAACACAGATCCTAAGCTGATCCCTATCGAACTCAGGCTAAATTACTTTTCGTTATGGTACTGAATTCCTTTAAAGAGCATAAAAAAAATGACGGCTTCAGTGAATTTAATTTGTAGTCCAATAATAAACAAACAGACAAAAAATTGTGTATATTCCAAAATATAGGATGTTTACAAAATAAACAGAAATGCACTGCAAGTATTTTTTATTAAGAGCAGCCTGCCTGTGCCATATACATATGTATATGTATCTTAAATGTAGAGTTCAGTTGTCAATTACAATAATTATAATCCCGTCTCCAGGCGAGCTAATAAAGAGACCATTGGAAATTTGATATCTTTGAAGAAACAAAGTGTCAATTGACACTTCCTCGGATTATTACTGTAGAAAGAGACACAAAACTGCATGGTCTACCAATTAACACGTGGATTTATCAAGCAAAAAAGCAAATGATCTACGTCCAAAAGAGTTTATATATATATATATATAAAAGACATGATCTATTTTGTTCACTAACGCGTTAAACCCGTCTTAAGTCGTGATATTTATTTTATTTTTAGGGCTAGTTGAATCGAAAAACTGAGTGAAAGTTACGTTATTGTTGCCGTTTCGTCAAAGTGGATAAAACAGATAGCAGGAAAAATAAAAATAACACTACTTATTACGCTCATTTCGACGAACACGTGAATGTTATTTAACTTTAAGCTGTATTTTATTTAGATCTAAATTTATTGCGAGTTGTTTGTTTTATTTACTTTTTTTGTAAAATTATTGCAAAAGAGACGGAAAATATTTAAGAAAAAACAAACAAGGAACAAAACAAAAGAACAAACTCAAAATACTGTTCATTAAACAATTGTTTTTTTAACGTATATATTTATCAACAGAGATATACGATGTTTTTTGGAAGGGAATATAAAAGTCTAGGCATTTACAGGTTTTGTCTAGCTCTAGTTTAAGATTTTGTTAACAAAAATCGATATTCAAGAAATACCGATATTTAAACACAGGAAGAATGGTGATAAAACAGGTCATAAAACCTGTAATTTCCAAATTTTCTAGACTTCATTTTTTTTCTTTTATTTCGGAAACATACAGTACAGTTACAACGTTTTATATTTTACACAGTTAGACTTAGCTCTAATGGACCAGTAAAGTTTCCATATTACATAGTAATTATATGTTAGGCTATTAATGAAAGAAACGAAAAGGAAAAAAAACTAAATGGAAGTTGTTTAAAATTTTTTACTAAAGTAAAAAAAGTTATTTTAAGGTTTGTAGTTTGTAGTATTTTCAAATGGAAATAGTATTAAAAATTAAGAAAGTTTGTAGAAGTAATTAAAAGTTAAAAATTGAAATAAAGAATGAAAAACATGCTCAGATGTAAAAATAAAATAAAATAGTAATAACATTAAATTTTTATTTTTTAAAAATTAAACTATGTCAATCTCTGTTGTTATGATTTATTCATAAAAAAAACCTTCCGGAAAGAGTGAACTCTAGTCACTGTGTACACAAATTTGGACAAACTGTTTTTTTTTTCATCAATGTGGACACAGATGCTTTTGTTTTTGACCCCAGGGTGTCGCCTTCTCTTACAAAGTTATTATTTAATAAAGAGATCTGGTACATTGTATTTTCTTCAATTGGTTTTAATTTTAAATATTTGATTTACATTTCCTTTCCTGACTTCATAACATTCACTACTTCTTTGTCTACTTTAAAGTTGATTGGCCTCGACGAACATCCTACTAATTGAACGTTAAATGCTTTCGGAACATAAAATATATCTCACGAGAGACGAGTAAGTTTTTCGAAAAAGGTAAATTGACGTTAAAGAAATTATTTCAATAATTAAGTTTTTAAACAAGTTTTGAAGTTGTGTCTAGGTAGATAAAGAATATAGTAATGTGAGCGAAATAGATCTAGAAACCTGGACGAGTTCTTTTGACTCCACGGTTATTCTCAGGTAAAAAACTTGGAAAAGGAAATCCAGTGCAGATAAATTTGCAACGCATTAAAGTGGTTGGCGCGTTCTCATATCAAGATTTAGGTCCTGGGTTCAATTCCTTCGAAGATCGACATGAAATATTTTTTTATATTAAAAAAAATACTTTTTGTCAAAACAGTTTTGTTTCAAAGGAACGAAAAATTGTAATAATGTCCCAAATGAACTAAAAACTATTAAAAAAATTATATCACTAAATAAATTCAATGGGGGTATATGGTAATTTAAGACATTTTTAAAACCAGAGTAAAAACAGCATTTACAAAAAAAAATATTTGCGTTCTTATGATTTATCCGAATATTAAATTTGAGGGCCATTTTCAACGAGTTGTAAATAACTCACTATTAAAAAATGGGAATCAAGTTGGGAACAAGCATTATCGACAAAATCAAGAAAGGAGCTCTGCGCTGGTTTGGACATGTATAACGAATATGCAGCGAAAGAACGGCTAAGAATATTTACAATGCGAATGTTGATGGATAAAGAAATAGAGGTAGACCGAGAAAGACATGGCATGACCAAATGCTTGAAGATGGACATGTCAAAAGTCGGAATAATTGGCGCGCGTGCATGAGAAGATGTATGAATGTAGAAGAAGCCAGATCTGGATACAAAGATAGAGTGATGTGGCATTCTATCCTAGAAAGGATAGAACGGGTAGAAAAACTAGGTAGAAACCTACCCTTATGGGGAAACGGCGTAATGGTTTGTTGTTGTTGTTCAAGTTGGGGTAGAGTGGGATTCAAACCACGGACCTTTAAGCCGTGAGTTCGAGACATTAGCTACGGGACTGCAACCCGATTGTTTTGTTTTTAGTATTATTATAGATTTTATTTTGTTTTATCGGGTATCTTTATTATTATTATTTTTATGTACATTCTAAATTATGTAACTTCAAATTTCTTAATAACTTTAACAGTGTATTCTTCATCCGCTGGACACAGACATGCGACCACAACTCGATTCAATTAGTTAGACATCGCTCCTAATTAATTAACCTAATAAATTAACAATAACCAAATCGTATCTTAACAAGTATTTAATCAATAGTAACTAATGATCGTCTGTAACAATAGGCACGTGCGATAAATCATAATTATTGCATTGTCCGGGGATGTTTAGCACCACGTGACCTGTGGTGGTGTGATTTATGGGGGTGTGGGAGTCCCGGGGAGGCCCGGGGAGGCCCGGGAACGTCGGGCGTCCCGGGATGAGGCATGTTCCCGCCGAGAAAGCAGCGGGAGGTCTGTTACGCATCCCTACATCAAGAAGCCGGGATTGATTTTGTCAAATTGGAATCGCATCGCCGATCGAAACTATAGGTTTACACGCAAAAACACAAGGTACCCGACGCTTTACTGTGTTACTGCCCGTCTCGTGGTGTATAGCTGATTTACATAGCGCCATTTTTGTGAAAAACCACCTCAAGGGCGCTTTAAAATTGGACATATTTATGCAGAAAAGATCCAACTCACTTTGGATCTTTTTTTAATTTAAGGTAAAAATCAATAGAGAATATCTCATTTATATTTAAACAAAAAAGATCCATCCGTTTAGACAAAAACTTACGTAGTATAAAGTTTATATTTGAAGCACTAACTTTGTGGTTATTCATTATAATAAAATAAATAAAACAACTTTGTTTTTAACCACTAATTTTTATTTTTCACCGACCGGTTTCAAAGCAAACAAGCTTTTTTGTCAAGTTACTTTATTAGTTACGTAAATCTTGACAAAGAAGCTTGTTTGCTTTGAAACCGGTCGATGAAAAATAAAAATTAGTGGTTAAAAACAAAGTTGTTTTATTTATTTTACTTACGGAGTAATAACACGGTACATAATGCAATACTAGAATTTTACATTTTGCACAAAAAGTCCAATTATATTCGGTCTTAATGAAGTTAAAAAATTTTCGTATAAAAGATATGTAAAAAAAAAAATGCATCAGGAATAGCGCAAATGCAAATATTCCGTCTACCTTCATGTAACAAAAGTGATTAAGATTTGCCCATAATTCTAAATTATCCCTAGATACACTACGATAGGTACCAATGCAGTACCCTTTGCCCAATTAGGTGTGTAAATTGAATGATGATGATATAATAAATTACAAATACATTTGTATGTCTGCATAGGCAGACAAATAAATAAAAAAATACAGATTTTATGGATATAATGACGTGTCTTTTAACTAATTATTCATAATAAATCCAATATAATAATAAAAATAATGATAATCATGGTTTATTTACAAAAAATACAATTTCCACATACATACATACTTAGGTAATAGATTTTTCTGGATTTTGTCTAGTCTGCATAACTGGGTACAACCTGTTTGAAGGCAGACATTTTTATGCAAAATAAACAATAACATGCCTACCTACTAGTTAATTTATTAAAGAGTTATACAAGATTGATTTATACTATTTATTATTTTAGAGGGTTTTTGAGTAAATTTTCCGATTTTTCTTTACGCAAACCCAGCGCCAAATTTTACAAAATGTATTTAGAACTTTTTTTGCATTTAAAAATCCTCAAATCTGTGTAAGCAAAAATTATCCAGCTCCATAAATAGGCATATAACTCATAAATGAAATGTTAGTTTTGAACAAATAAAACACGATTGACAAGAAAAATATTATTTCCATCATTAACAATAATTTTTCAAATCATGTAGTTATCTGTAATTTTTATATTAGGGTGATCTTATATTTCCTCAAATATCTCAAAACTGTAATTTGACCGTTGGATCTTTTCTGCATATATACGTCCAATTGCATACGTAAACTCAAATTATAACTTAGCCAAAGTAACATATTTTATTGTGGGTATACTGGCAAAAAACAATAACTCTTAAATCCCTGTTTTGAGAATTGAAGCATTTAAGTTTTGTTCCAATTTTTCTCTTTTATATCTTATTTAAATATAGTAATATGTTAAGTGCTCATTTAAGAACATGTTTTTAATTTTTCCGTTTCTTAATTTTATAATAAGTTATTTAAAGCTTTAAGCCTGAATGAAATATCCGGTATATGACTCAACCCTAAATTTATTTTTAAAACTACAGGTATATAAAACTTAGGGGTTGGTCCTAGAACTTGCAAAACAAAAAGAAGATCTGTGGCGGGTATGTCGTCCAGGAACACAGAAACACACTACTACTACTACAATCACGCCATTTCCCCGTAGGGGTAGGCAGAGAGAATGAACCGCTACACACGTCTATTCTGGCGTACATTCCTAGCTTCTACCACATTCATACATCTTGTCATACGTGCCCTTCGGTTCTGTCTGCTTTTGACATGACCAGACTTAAGATTTTGGTTTATCTGATCATGCCACGTCTTCTTTGGTCGTCCTCGTCTAACGTTACCGTTCATTTTTGCCATATATACTTGTTTTACGATTCTTTCATCGTCCATTCGTTCTACGTGACCAAACCTTCACAGAGACCCTTTCTTAATCTTATCAATTATACTTGACTCAGATTTATACTCTCGCCTGATTTCATCATTCGTAACCCTGTCATACATTGATTTCCCGTACATTCGTCAAAGAGATCGCATTTGAACCGCGTTCACTCGGCTTTTATCCTTCCTCTGCCAGTTTCATGTTTCACTTCCATGCATAAGTGTTGGGACATAAACTCCGTTGTGCACTGCCAGTTTAGCTTCAAACACACTAATTCCAGGAAATTAAAACAGTCAATGAATGAATTAACAAATTACAACGGGGATGGAGAATACCTTAAATAAAGGAATATTGAAGTCAAGGCATTTACAGGACTTGTGACCTGTCATTGGCTGGTTTAATTGGCCACTTTACACACTGTGTAACATTCCAGTCTTTTGTCTACAAAAATTTGTACAAACTCAAATATTGTATTAAAACCAACTGGTCCAAGAAGTTTGAAATTAAAAAATAGTTTTCAGGCGTTGCCTAGTTTGTGAATGTCAGATTTCAGATGAATCTCTTCATAACAATAAAGGTTTCAGCTCTTTAACTTCACCCAAATCTACAAATGGAAGAATTGGAGAAATATGGTATGGATATTCAAACATAGGCAAAATGGTGAATGTTACACAGTGTGTAAAGTGGCCATTTAAACCAGCCAATGACAGGACATAAGTCCTGTGAATGCGTAGACTTCCATATTCCCTTATTTTAGGAATTCTCCATCCCTGTTGCAATTTGTTAATCTTAATGACTCCCGAGGGGGTGAAATCCAGTCTTTTGTCTACAAACATTTGGATAAACTCAAATATTGAAATGAATGAATTGATTAATTTTATTTTTAATTTTTAATATTAGGTCTGTTAGAATTCTTCCATCGGAAAGTTTTAAAAGACTTGTTTAAGAAAACATCATAATTAAATAAAGCAGAATTAAAAATATCATATGGTTCGAAATTTACTGTAGAACATCACCTCATATTTAAATCTGTTTGTGATTTTTGTCAAACAACTGCCTTTTTGCTTATGACGGTATCCAATGAATACATCCGTGTGAGTACTGTGTTAATCCACTCAATTTGCGTCGTTACCTGTAGTCATTCGAAATATCTCTCTATGGGCGTTATTGACACCAATAACTCCAAACCCAGATGTGATATTGTATTCGAATTGAGCTATTTGTGAGATATATGGATCTCGTATAAGACTATCAATCTAAACGAGTCGAGAGGATATTATGAGCTATTCAATTCTGAAGAAACGCACAGAATGGGATCACGCACATTCCAAAAGAAAAATCATTTATCATTTTAAGTAGGGTTAGTATTGACCTGATGATGGCTTACTTTGAAACTGTTACAATTGACAACAAACATTGACAACGATAATAAAACTTTAATTCATTAGATTCAAATACCTTTTATTATAAAACTTCATTAAATCGTATTTTTACACATTATTCCTCATTTACACGCTCACAATTTTTTGTATATTTTTTATTTATTTAAAATACCTATCAGAAACCTTAAAATACTTTTTGCTAGGTGTAGGTAGGATTATACAAATAAAAATACAATCGAATGTAAAAAAAAAAAAAAAAGTAAAAGGGTAAAAGTCGGCCTCGTGGTGTATTGGTCTGCGCATTTGCTTACCATGCAAGAGGTCTCGGGTTTGATTCCCGACATGGTTGATGTGAAATATTATTTAAAATGGTACACAACAAAAACACAAGTATATTTCATAGCCTCTAGGCTGGACCAGAAGCGTAAGACTGATCACCTTACCTTCATGTAACATATATGATCAAAATAGCTGCGATTGATGTACCAATGCAGTACCCTATGCACCGTTAAGTGCAAAAAGGAAATAATAATGATGATGATAATGAAAAGAGTTGCACAGTAAAAAATAAAAAGGAACTCATAATAAAATACAGTAATTTAAAAAAAAAACAAAGAAAAGCATGTATCAATATTTATTTTGTCCCGGCGAATGAAAAATACAGTTTAGTGTGTGAAATAGAACCATATCCTTAGATGAGTGATTTTGGCTGTCAGTTTAAGATCCTGAATAAGTAAATCGAGTGGAATTAAGCCCGCCACGTTATGTAGCGTTTGGCACGTTGACCTACCATTTTTGAGGTCCATGGTGCGATTCCTACCAGGACAGACGTAAAATATTGATGTTGAAGGTTTTTTAAGACCTTATCTTTTTGTAACAGATGATTAAATAACCTTGCACTTGGTTTACTAATGCAGTAGGTTTTTTTCTCAATATATGAATAATGATCTTAATGAAGTTGCTGTAATATTGCATTGGTGTAAAATTAAATTATTTTGAAAATTAACTTTTGAAACGAAGATTATTTGATGCCATTTACAAAGAAATCTCTTTTTTTGTATTGGTTCCAGAAACCCAGCGCGATATATACCTACCAAATATATCCGTATAAAATTAAAATTTGACATCGAATCAATAAATATATTTTTAATTTCAATTCGTGAAAAACGGCTCATTGGGCACCTGGGCAGGTATGCGAGCGTATCTTCTGTGTGGCTTCGTACATAAATAATTGGTCGTGTCGAATTTCTCGATATTTTACATTTACCGGCCAAATACGGTCACACGGCGGGAGATCCATTATGGCGGTCCATAATATGCATCGCTGCACAATGTACATCGAATATCTTTTGTTTATTTTATAAAAAAATCCAATCTGAAATCGGAACTCATTTGTTTCTGTTGGGAATCGAAGCCAAAATGGCGGCGGTGATAAATGTCAAATTGTGGCGGGAATTCCTTTTACGAAATTTAATTAAGTAGTTTTATAATGGTACCCATTTGCAAAACCGTCATTAAATAGAGATACCTTGCCTTCCATAGTATTTCCTTTTCAAAAATGTTTACCCTCTCTGTTGCGATATAATTAGATCTTAATAACTCCATAGGGACGAAATCCAGCCTGTCTACAAACATTTGGAATACTTAAAACTAACTCAAAACACTGTTGATAACACTTACTGCTATAAATCGGCATAAAAAAAAAATCTGGCGTTACTTGGTGTGTGCAATAGTTTAGCAAAATAAATCTGGCCCGCGTCTTTAGAGGTCTCAGCTCTTTTACTTCACAAAAGTCCACTAGTTGTAATGTTAAGGAAATGTGAATGTCAAAACATAGGCAAAATAGTAAATATTACACAATGAGAGAGTGCCCACCTAACAACAGGTCTTAAGCCCTGTAATCCATGAGCTTCCATACTCTATTATTAAAAAAATCCCTCTCTGTTGCGATATATTCAGAAAAAAACATGGTATTTAAAAATAAAACTTTAGTTCGACTTATAACGCACTTTATATAAATTTTTTTTATTAGTCCACCTCGTCGTCAAATGGTCAGCGTGTTTGCCTACCGCGCAAAGATATCTCGGGTTCGATTCCCGACATGGGTGGAATGAAATATTAAATATTCTGTACCTAAAGATAAAACACGGGAGTCCACTATTTGTCGTCAAGCCTCATAATGCACCAATCTATGACGATATCACCAACGATAGAAGAAAATTATAAACCTTTTAAATTAATTTAAAATTGTAAATTCAATATGCCCTGAACTATTATCTCTCATCAACTTCAGGGTACCTGGAAGAATGACTAAACAGGTGCCACCGTTTTGTAGCTACAATTCACGGACAGTGTATACTTGTTATGCCGTATTAAATAAAGTTCATGAACTCGGCAATAGTTATTCCCACGTATCTGATATATTTAATGTAGGGTATTGTTCCTATAGACAAATTTTTTGAACTTTTTCAAAGATGGTGAATGGTAATTATATTTATTTATTCATGCATTTCATAATATATATATCCAGTTTTTTGTTAACTTTGCCTAGCTGTGTGAAACAGTACTTATGATTTTCTTGTTGTTTTACTGTAGAATGTTTTTATGATTTAAACTTTCTACTGAATATGCTGTATAATTTTTAGGTTAATTTTGTTAATATAAATCTTGTATAATTTTTATTTTAATTTTTTTAAATAATTTTGGGTATAAGGAAATTCATGTTTTAAAATAAAAAAATTTAAAAAATTAAGCAAACTATGTTAATACTATAAATGTTTGTGAAAGGCAGATTTGCCGTTTATGTTAATAAAATAAAATAAAATAAAATCTTGACACGTTCGACTGAGAGATGGCATTACGACAGCATTAAGCATCATCCTTGTTTTCCAATTCAACACATCGCTTCCATACAGCCCATATTGGTACACAACAGTTTAAAAAACAAAAGTAAGAATATATGTGTGCATCGGTATAAAGAAATAAAAACTATTTTAATTCATGTAAAATATTAATTGAAATTAGTCATATTTTCGAATCCATAGCAGCGTGTTGCGTGCTTCCCATTACAAATGGCTAATTACGTTTATTAATTAACTTAAAATCGGTATCCTTTGGTTCAGTGGGAATTCTGAATCCCTACCTGAGACTCCCGGGTGGTTATCGATCAGGTGACTGCAGATTGCAGTATTTGTCTTGTAAGGGGGTCGACCACATGGCCATTTATCAGCAACGTATCGAAACGCTTAACCCCGCTCCGCTCCGTCCAAATAATCTGACAGAGAAAATAATTATGCGTTCTGTGAATAATATAACTTTTTTGTTATTTTCTTAGGTTAAACTTTTCTTTTATTTCTTTCTTATTTTATTTATATTTTTTAGATCTTTACTTTAATAGGTACTTTTAATTCTCTTATTATTTTTTTCTGTCGATATGAATTGAAATTTTAGATTTACTTTGTTTTATTATCTTATTATCTTGTTTTGATTACATTTATGAGCACACACAATTTATGTATGTGTTTTATTTTTTCTGATATTGAAAATATATTCAAGTAAATTGCTATTCTTTAATTTTAATTGTATTATTTAAAAAAAAAAAATATTTCTTTAAACTAATTTTTATGTTTATTATTTTAAACGTTAACAGTATTATGTCTGTACTCTTTTTATTTGATTATTAATTACAACTCATGTCTGAGCACCCGATTACAAACTATTATTGATTAGTTTATTGGTACAAAAATATATTTTAATGCTTTGTAATCTTTATAATGTTGTAATAATGTGTATATTATATTGAATAAAGATTATAAAATAAAATAAAAAACAATGTTTTGAGTATGTCAAAATGTTTGATGACAGGCTGGAAATAGATTTAAATTTGTTGCGTCAGAGAGAAATGGATTTTTTACCCTTGAAAATAGACGCACTGTATTTGAATTATGCTATTTACATAAATTATTAAATAATAAACTAGACTATTGTAACTTACCTTCCAAAATTAATCTTAATGTCCCTTTCCGCGTGACAAGAAATACGTATTTGTTCCATCTGCCAGTCTGTAGCACTAACTATGCACAACACTCTTACCTCTATCGTTCTTGCTCTAACTATAATGCTTTTTTTTCGTCTATTGATATATTTTACAAGTCCCTTAATTTTTTTGAAAATAAATTCAGACTTATTATTTCTGGCTGCGATACGATCCCACTTACTATTTAATGATGCACACTCCTGAACACTTACTCCCACACGAACACACATAAACACACATCTACACTTATTCTCACACAAATATACATAAACTCATCCTTTTGTTGTAACACAATTTTGAAATTGAAATTTTGCTGGTCTGTCTTTAAACTGTATTTTTTTTAAATGTTATTATATCACTGTCGACTGTTTGTTTCTTTAAAATAAATGCATAAATAGGGAAATGTCACTTTTTTAACATTTTTAAAGCAGTAAAGGAAAATTACGACGTGTTAAAATATTTGTTACTGATTAGTGGCATAATTTATTTTTTTAATTTGTAATTTTGAATTCCCGCTAAAACGGTCATTACATTGGCCCCCTAAAACGTCACTATTCATGCTTATTTGTTCCTGACCATTCGAATTTGTTTGGAATATTGTCACGAATCTGGACGTTACAACTATCAAGTCCAAACATATCGCGTTTTTCTAGTGACGTATTAAAAAAAATGTTTTAAAATAATATATTAAAAGATTTCTCCACAATATCCATTTTGATTTTGAAAATACAATTAAGTATTCTCAATGCAATTTATATATTTTTATCGGCATTTGTAGTTTGTGATATTTCCCTATTCGTTATGGCTGAATAACAACATTTTACCTGAGTTGAGGAGTTTCGGAGAAACGGGTCAAACGATTTCATATAATATATTATTGATAATGATTGGAGTTTGATTATGCGCGCAATCATTATAATGACCGCATAGAGCGATGCATTTATTGTCTCCAATAAACCAATTAAATGCATTTGAGAAATCATTTTAATGATGTATATATCTCGAATCCCATCGATAAAATAAAAGAATGATTCTCCAAATCCATGTGCTTTTTTGTTCACAAAATCCGACCACCTCCCAGAATCTAATTGACGATATTTTCATTTATTTATTACTGGATATATTTTGAAATTGACCATGCAATTTCCAAATAAAATCAGACTGAATTAAACTTTATTACTAAATAAAAAAATATTATTTTTTGCATTTATGACCTGTCATTAGCTGTTTGCAGTGGCCACTTTACGCAGTGCATAACGTTCGCCATTCTTCCATTGTTTTAGCATCTTTATTCCTTCAATTCATCTATCTGTTGATTTAAGTGAAGTTAAAAATCTGAAACCTTTATTGATGAGAATATATTTATCCGATTAAATTATTTCACAATTTATTTCATAAGCATTCTCTTTTCTGCCTTTGTTTGAACATCCACTTTTCCTCAACTTTTCCATTTGTTGACTTTTGTGAAATAAAAGGAGCTATAGATTTATAGATGTGGGTGACATTCTGACCGAATTGTTTTACCTTCATACTAGGCAACGACTGAAAATATTTTCCAATTTTTATACTTCTTCTGTTTTACAACAGAGATGAAGAACAGAAGGTCACCCGCATAAATGAAGGATTCGGATCTTTGACTTCACAAAGATCAACAGATGGAAGGATTAAAGGAATATAAATGTTTGAACATAAGCGGAGTGGTTTATGTAGGTTGAAACATCTACATGTTTTCAAATCTTCCGTCTGTTGACTTTTGTGAAGCAAAAGAGCTAAAACCTTTATTAATGTAGGTGAGATTCATGCGCCTAAGTTATTTCATCTACTAGACACCATTTAGTTTAATTAACATTTTTATATTTATATTTACAAGGCCGAATGATGAATGTTACACAGTGTGTAAAGTGGCCACTTAAACCAACCAATGTTAATTCAAAATCTTTGTTAATGCCTAGACTTTAATATGTCAACAACAACAAGAACAAACCATCACGCCGTTGGTCGGCAGAGAGGATAGACAGACATCAACATTCGCATTCGCATTGTAAATATTCTTAGCCGTTTTTTCACTGTCCATTCGCTCGACATGTCCAAACCAGCGCAGAGCTCCTTTCTTGATTTTGTTGATAGTGCCTCACGTAATATACGGATTTCTACATTTGTGCATCTATCGTACATATTTTTGCCACACATTCGCCTGAAGGATCGCATTTCGACAGCATTCAGCCTACTTTCATCCTTATTTTTCAAAGTCCATACTTCGCTCCCCTACATCAAGGTCCGGACCAGGACTCCATTGTGAACTGCTAATTTTGCCTCCACTGGCCACATAATAAAATAGAGATAAAGAACATTTAAGAGAAGATAATTTAGAACTCAAGGGATCTACAGGGATTATGACCTGTCAGTGGTTCGTTTACACACTGTGTAACATTAAACATTATATCTGTATATAAACATCTATATTCCTTCAATTCTTTTATATATTGATATTCGTGAAGTTAAAAAGCTGACACCTTTATTGATGCGGATGAGATTCATACTGAACTATTTGACCTATATTCAATTTTTATCTTCTTCTTGAACCAGGTAGATTTATCAACAGTATTTTGAAATTGTCCAAATTTTTATAGACCAGGTCCAGGGAGCTGTAAATTATTAACATATGACAACACAGATCAAAAACATTTTAGAGAAAGGATTATAGAACTCTAGGCACCTTCAGGGATTATGATCTGTCATTGGTTAGTTTAAGTGGCCAATGACACACTGTAAAGCATTTACCACTCTGCGTATGTTTAAACATGTGTATTCCTTCAATTCTTCCAATGGTTGATCTTTGTAAAGCTAAAGAGCTTAAACCTTTATTGATGCGGGCCAGATTCATACGATTTAATTATTTCATATTTTATCACAATTTTTATTTATTTTAACAGCTTCCTAGGGAGTTGAATCCTATTCTTGTCTAAAAAAAATTTGACAAATTTAGAACATCGTTGTTAAATGTTTCCCTCTCAAAAATGCTTTCCCTCTCTGTTGCAACAAATTTATACATTTGAATACAAAATGAAAAATGTCAGTCAATTTGTCAAAAAGGACCACGTCACCAAGTCGTCAATTTGTTCCGAAATCCCACATCATTAACACGTCAACCCCTAATTTTGACACCGGCTCAAAAAATGAATGTCAAGTCTCAATGTCCTAAAATTTCAATGTCCCGAAATTTCAATGTCTCAATTCTTAGATCGATGTCAAGTCTTTAGGCCTATGAGACTCAGGAATTCTCGGAGATCTTGAAAAATCGACCTAATTTTAAACTAATGGTCTGTCCATGGTAGGTTTTGGTTGTCAAAAGTGCGCTTAGAGCGTTTTGGATCTCAATCAAATACGTGTTGAAAAGGGAACGGCATATGGCGGGAAGGACAAATCTTTGGAGCCATTGAAAATAATGGAACAACTATACAGCGCACGAAAATCAGGGGACAGGAAATTAATTTTAATTCGTACAGCGATATAAAAAGTCACGTACAATTTTTAGTTCGACTAGAAAACTTATTTATTTAGACTTTTACAATGTTTGTATTCTTTTTTTATACGGAATAATGTTCCCTCACTGGGGTGTCCCGTGCCGAGGGAAACATTTTACAAAAATGTGAAACATGCCTAATATAATAATATTTAATAAAGTTATGAAATATATTTAACAAAGTTAAAAAAAATAACAAAATAAAAAACAAAAATATTCATAAAAATCATAACCAATTTATATAGACTAATTAATAAAATTCATAAACAGTGCATACATTTTACATATTTGGCTTGATCCACTCATCGATCCGTGCGCAACCTACCTCCACTATCCATTTTTTAATAGCAATTTTATATTTTGAGAACTTACTTATTGTCCTTATGGATAATGGAAGTAGATTGTACACTTTTATAAAACATACTTCAATTGTTCATTGAACGTAGTTATGCAACTTCCTAAAAATGCACTGATAAAATGTTTATCTGTGTCCAGGTGGATGAATAATACAGTGCATGTGCAAAATGCAACCAGAATCCTGGAGGAACGTTTTCGACCCGATGGCTGCTCCGGTTAAACTTGAACTTAAAAACGAAATCAATTGGAGATAAATTTGTCTCGTTGAGTAATGTTGACGTCTTTGCCTATCATTTTAAAGGTCCTGGATTCGATTCCCGGCAAGGTAGACGTAAAATATTTATATTAAAAGTTGTTTAAACCGCTATATTTTGCATTATTGATCACCATAACTTCGTAGCTGGTGTTTGGTTTACCAATATAGCGCCCTATAAACCACTGGGTGTGGAAAGGAAAATGACATTGATGATAATAAAATATCTGTTAAAAATACGATAATTTTATTTTAAGTACCTTACTTTCTTTAACCTGTACAAGTGATTTGTTTATAACCAATAGGTGTGAAGTTATAGAACATGTTGCATAGAATTAAAAGGATGAATGCGACCATTGTCGCCCGATTCACCTTTTGTAAACCACTTTTTATCCTTCAACAAAGATTCTCAAACTCTTCTTCAAATAAACATCTATTAAAATACACACCGGCAGATACGAATATGGGGACTAAGTTTTAAATCTTATACGGATAGTCTTGAGTTTACAAGTACAAATTTAAAAAATTATCGTACCTGTAAAAATAAAGAATGAGGCAAAAGACAACACTAAAATATTATTATTTTTTGTTAACGTTTTGCCAATTAATAAACAGTGTCAGTATAAGATAATGACAGATCATTTCCTCGATTGCAATTTTAAATCCAAAATAAACCACCAGATCATGACCCGACAAGTATCGGCACAGCAGCTGATGGTACCACGACAGAAAAACTACTATGGTGACAGAACAATGGGTAGTGTAGTACCAAAACTGTACAATTTAATGCCAGCTAAAAATCGGGAAGAAAAAAACCTAATTTCATTTAAAAAAATAGTCAAAAAATTATTAAACAGCAAGTGAAACTTAAGTGCATAAATATATTTTATTCTTCAATTATTATTAAACTATGTACTTACTTATAATTTATTTTTTTAAAATGTAAT
This sequence comes from Micrasema longulum, assembly GCF_059751315.1. NCBI lineage: Eukaryota > Metazoa > Arthropoda > Insecta > Trichoptera > Brachycentridae > Micrasema > Micrasema longulum. Next base: position 652,175 of record NW_028277733.1, read on the forward strand.
ATAACCCGCAGACAAGCTTCGGCTTTGCGGGAGCAAAAATGTAATTATGTATGTTACTTATTTGTTAAAATGAATAAAACCTAAAAAAAAAAAGGAAATATGGAAGTCAGATCTTTTATTGGCTGATTTAAATAGTGACTTTATATACACTTGTTGTAACATTCACCACTCTGTCCATGTTTTTATTTTTTTTATTTGCGCTTTTACAATTCGAGTATTATTATTTTTACATTAAATATAATGTGGTTTTTCCTAAATCCATTTCACATATTTTTAAAGGTATTCGTAGTATGTGATATTTCATTATAGTATTCTGAATAAGTTTCAATTCACATCTTAATTTTGAAGATTTTGGATTCGAGGGGTCGTTAACGAAAAGCGGAAAAAGGTTGGAAATATTTTACGAAAGGAAAGGAGCACGGAAATGGACCTACCATTGATACGATGAAGATGTTCTTCAATTTTGGGCACTGAATGATGAAATTCACTATGAATTATGCAACGATTTATGATAACTTTCGCAATGACACTGAGGTGTACCGTGCCGAGAGAGACATTTTAAATAATTTAGAAACATGCCCTTACTAAACATAATTAAATGATACTCTCTCATGCACATAAAACCAAAAAAAAACACATAAATCTCACAAACAGAAACACTTTAAATAAAAACATTTTTCGACCTATATGGCCTGATCCATTCATCAATCCATGCGAATTCCATCTTCATTATCCATTTCTGTTAAAGTGATAGTATTAACTAATTGTCCTTGTTTGTAATTTACCAGTGCAGTTCCATGCAAAATTATGAACGACAAAAAAGGAATTGGTTGACGAGTAAGACAGCAGTATTTCTCCTCAAAAATGTATAAAGTGGCTACTGAAACCATCCATAGGCTCTTTTAATGCCTTATTCTTTATCTTATATTGCACTTCAGCAGAAATCAAACCATGATCTCAAACTTTTGCCTCCAAATCCACTTGTCCTCAGTCACCATTTTACAAATTGCATATTGTATAAGCTGTGCTGCATCAGCTAAAGTCTTTCAATACCTTTTCTACACTACGAATGTCCTGCCACGATTTTAGTACTGACGTATTTGGCATTCTTGTTGTCCATCCCAGCTCAATCTGTGCGATTATACGATATATGTGTTGAGATACTAGGAACTTTATAAATACCGTACGATTAAACATTAGGCCGAATACGCCACTCTTTTCCGTCTTTCACGGGACCATAGATTCGGCAAAGAACTCTCCTTAAATGTAAATTTAACTCCTCTGCAAATGCCTAAACGAACAATTTTTAATTAATAAATTACGTAGTTAGATGTAATTTATCAATCTTTATAGCTCCCTAGGGAGTAAAATCAAATATTTTGTCAGTGGAAATTTGAACATATTAAAAATGTTGTAATCTCCATGGAGTTGAACAAAAAAAATCCAATAATTTTTGTCCTTCTTTGGTCATTTTCTTGCACTTTTCTAATCACACTTTGACCAGCTGTGGCATAATCATATGGCACGCATCGATTTTTATTTGTGACCCTCTCCATTCACTCCGCGACAGGACGATATTAGTAAAGGTGTGAGGATGTGTGAGGACGTGTAGCCACACACGCGCCTTCTGTGTGTGTGTCACTTTAGTTATCCTGTTTGGTCCTGCTTTCTATGCACTGATCTCCACACAATGTCGGGAGAGGTCGCCCACTCAATCTGCAAAGTGCAGGGGTCAAAAACCAGTTAAGAAACATAACTCACCATCATGTCATCGTATCAGTGTAAATTTAAATTGATGTAAGGGACTATGAATAAATTCACTGGCCAATTTTAAGAAACGCTTGAAATCATTTATCTGTGCTTGATGAAAAATGTATGTAAGATTATAAAAACCGTCTTTATTTTTTTGTTTTTTTTCTTTTCTAGACTCTCTTTTTGTCTCCTTCCGAACTCCTTATCCGATCCCACATTTTATGCATTTTTTTCTTCTTCGTATAATGTGAATAGCAAAAGTATTTTTATTAATTGGGAATATTATCCATTATGAAGATTGTCAATATTCACGATGATTAATGTGGCTTTGTGTCGGGAATGTCAACTTTAGATGCAATTTTAACAATCAGAATCCTAGTTGAAAATTTGTGAGATTCCAAAAAAGACCTTCTCATGGTATTTATAGATCTAGAAATGGCTTTTGGCTGGATTCTCCGAAGCCTGATATGGGCAACATTGAGATCTCATGACGTTTCGGAAGAATATGTGCTTACCATACAAGATATGTCTACCAAAAGAAAAAAGCAAGTCAGATGCACATCGGACACACACAAATCTCATATCAAAGTGGTAGTTCACCAAAGATCTGTCATCCGCCCATTGCTGTTCATAATTGTCATGAATTATCTCGCAAACTATGATATAATCATATTTTTATTTATTTTTTATTTAAACCAAATGACTGGTTATTAAATAAACTCTTCTGGATTAGTATATAAACAAGTATTCAAAAAGTTGATTAAATTAAGATGCAAAAAGTATGATCAAAACATAAGGTACATATTGTAAACTGCATAATATAAGAAAATATATATACGTATATACAAAGAGATAATTATTATATCCGAGTAACAAGAGACAAGACATTATCGCCCTGCCTGATGTCAGTAAGTTTCATTTTTCAAAAAGTTAGCATATAATTTATTTCAAAAATAATTCTCTTTGGTGTAGGAACAACATCAACCGAGCTGTCTTTGGACACCTCATTGTAAAACCTAAATATTCTTGGCATTGGTGAAAAGAAGCCCGTATTGGTTCTGTAATTTCCAACAGCAAATAAAGTGTCGAGTACGAGTGGCGCGATTAAGATCATTGATGTTGATTGGAGATAACAAATCTTGAACATCCATCTTACTGAAGTTAAAAATTAAAGTTCTCCTGAATTCCAAGTGAAAAATTAGAAAATATTCCAGGCTATCAAAGTGATTATCAAAAGTATAGATTAAGTTGTCCCGATATTTAATTTTTCTGAGAAATTTGCGTAGCACGGATTCTATTCGCTTTTTATGGATATCGTAGATGGGAGACCCAATTATAGAAATTAACTTTAATATACCTCTGACCCAGAATTTAAAAAAGTAATTGCAACAACTGGGTTTTTGAATAGTTATAATATTCGTAAAATGAATCCGCAAGTTTTAAAAGATGTTTTTATTATATCGTCGATATGATGATCAAGATCTCTTATCGTTGAAACATTTTGCAATATATCATTGAAGATTTCGTATGTGTAATTGGTTTTTATTAGTTTGTTTGTGAATTGAATGGATGAGCATTTATCTTTATGGAAGTTAAGGTCATTGTCGTTGCACCATGTAACTAAAGGAACAAAATCATTTTGTAAATCATGAAAGTCTTGAATGTTTTCCAAAGCCTCAAAGATGTTTAGGTCGTTTGAAAACAAAAGAAATTTAGAGAACTTAATGTCATCAACAAATATTAGAAAGAGTAGAGGTCCGAGGTTTGATCCTTGTTGTACACCAGAATTCTTAAGACTATTCTTTTTGCAGATGATATAGAAATAATACCAGATAATTGTTGTGACTTGTTGAGCCACTTGGAAAAATGAAATAAGACCCTTGAGGGATGTTACCTAAAAATCAGTGGAAATTAGACTACATATCTGAACCTGTCTTTTGAGGAAACAAATGCTGCAACTATTTCAATGCAATTACATGGAGAAATACTAGTCAACTGTGACTCATTAAAGTAAATGGACTCTCTCATTCACAAAGTTGTAGGATAAACCATGGATGTAAATCATAGAATAGGTGTAAGGATAAAATTCAGATCGGCAACATGAATTTTGTGTGACCCAAAAATACATTTTATGCTAAAAAGGGTATGCCAAAACTTAAATATTGTTATATCGGCGATAGTGTATGGCTCCAAATGCTGGACTATGTACAACTCCTACTCCAGGCAACTTGAAACAGGAAAAATGCTAACTCTCAAACGGTCAACAGAAATATCATTAAAACATAAAATTCAGATTTCACCCCCTCAAATTACAACAGGGATGGAGAATACCTTAAATAAGGGAATATGACAGTCTAGGCATTTACAGGGCTTATGAACTGTCATTGGCTGGTTTAATTGGCCACTTTACATACTGTGTAACATTCACCATTTTGCCTTTGTTGGAACATCCGTATTTCTTCAATTCTTCCATTCGTTGATTTATTTATTTAGTTCCATGTTACATAGTCTAATATATATTTACAACACAATATTTACATTTATACTTATTCTAACATTATTTATCACTATTATACACTTAATATCCTAATTTATAATATTAACTGTTTTATATGTACATTTTCATTAATTATATTCACTATTTACACTATATACTACCTAATATTTTTCACATTTATACTTTTTACATTTCATTTTCAATATATTTACATTAATTTAATTTTTTATGTTTTCTGGCATTTCTTCAAATAGTTTTATTCCCTTGTACATAAGGCAGTTCTGGGACATTGCTTTTGATTTCTTTTCCAGTCTTATATTTTTAGATCCTCTTGTTGCATAGTTTCTATGAAAGAATCATTATTTTTTAGTTTATTTTGAAAATATCTCGGAACGATTCCTTTCATAATTTTGTTTATTTCATTGGCAACATTGAATTTGATTCTTTGATCAATTGTCATGATATTTAGAAGTTGAATATTTTTTTTAACCTTTGTTCGTCTCCCACATCTTAATATTATCCTCATCGCTTTGTTTTGTATTATTTGGAGTCTCTTTAGATCTCCTTCATTACTTAAATATAAAATACTGGAGCAATAATCAATGTGGGGAACGATAATACTTTTAGTGAAGTAAAAGAGCTGAAACCTTTATTGTTGTGAAGAGATTCATCTGACTGAATTATTTCACATACTAGGCAACGCCTGAAAACAATTTTTCAATTTTTAAACATCTTCTTGGACCAGTTGGTTTCATTACAATATTTGAATTTGTCCAAATGATCGTCGACAAAAGACTGGATTTCATCAATCAACAAAGGGAAGAATTGAAGAAATATGGATGTTCCAACATAGGCAAAATGGTGAATGTAACACAGTGTGTAAATTGGCCGCTTAAACCAGCCAATGATAGTTCATAAGCCCTGTAAATGCCTAGACTGCCATATTCCCTTATTTAAGGTATTCTCCATCCCTGTTGTAATTTGTTAATAAAATTCAGATTTTAGAACTCAGAAACCCAAGATTCAGCCGCATTAGCTAAGAAAGAAGATAAAAATAGATAGTTCAGTCATATCACTCCACTACTTCGGGAACTACACTGGCTACGTTTTCCACAGAGGGTCGAATACAAACTCTGTTGGCTTATGTATAAGTCACTGCACAACTCGGCTCCGGAATATCTAAGGGAACTATTGATTCCAGATGAACTAGCTGACAGGCGTCTCACGCTTAGATCAGCTACGTCTACGGCGAGAGGAAAAGTTATTATACCTCTACGCAAACAGCGCACTAAATTTGGTGAACGCGCATTTGCGGTCGCAGGCTCTATGGCATGGAATGCTCTCCCAGCAGAGGTGCGAGGCTGTGAAAGTGAAGTGATGTTTCGGCAAAAACTTAAAACCCACTTGTTCTCTAAATCATTTGAACAAATCCGTAGCACGTGACAACAAAATAAATTATTTTAATTAAATTACAAATTTAAAAGCTTCAATTAAATTAACTTAACAATAGAATCACCATGTAAAGCGCCCTTGAGGTATTTTATTACGAAAATGGCGCTATATAAGTTATCCATAATTAATTTAATTAATTAATTTAAAACAACTAATTTACTTGTTGAGTTCATCCATCGGTTGTTCGCCCCTGCTTCCTGACATCCTGCCACGGGACATATTTCATTTTGTTTCTGACACTATTTAAACTTGTGTGTATTTAAATTCAAAAAGGAACCAACATAATATGACACATTTAGCTGTCGCATTCAAGAAGGCCAGCGTCTTAAAATAACCCGATCGGGCCAGGAAATATCGCGGCCGAACCGCGGCCTAGGGCCTAAAACTCGGCTTAGTGAAATCAATTCGAATAAAAGGACGCAGTAAACCCGGTGCAACAATTTTTTACTTAATAAAAAGACATTTTGATTCATTGTCTCCCGCTAAATAGAATTTAGACAGCTATTGAATTTAAAATTGATTTATTTCAGAGATTTATCAAGAGATGGCACTCATTAATCAACTCCCGTATATCGGATTACTTTATATGGAATTATTCAATAATTTATGAATCCACTACTACTACTACTACTACCATCACGCCATTTCCCCGTAGGGGTAGGCAGAGAGAATGGACCGCCACACACGTCTATCCTGGCGTACACTCCTAGCCTCTTCCACATTCATACATCTTGTCATACATGCCCTTCGGTTCTGTCTGCTTTTGACATGACCAGACTTAAGATTTTGGTTTATCTGATCATGCCACGTCTTCCTTGGTCGTCCTCGTCTAACGTTGCCGTTCATTTTTGCCATATATACTTGTTTTACCATTCTCTCGTCGTCCATTCGTTCTACGTGACCAAACCATCTCAGAGACCCTTTCTTAATCTTATCAATTATACTTGTCTCAGATTTACACTCTCGCCTGATTTCATCATTCGTAACCCTGTCATACATTGATTTCCCACACATTCGTCTAAGAGATCGCATTTCAACCGCGTTCACTCGGCTTTCATCCTTCCTCTGCCAGTTCCATGTTTCACTTCCATACATAAGTGTTGGGACTAAAACTCCGTTGTGCACTGCCAGTTTAGCTTCGATTGACATATTTTGAATCCAACTTTGATATATATTATTATTTTAACATAGTTGCTCGTTTTTCGTCTTCTTCTTCTTCTAAATCCATGTCCGTTCGCTTGGTAGAGCATACATATCGACAAAATATCTCCGGGCGCTGTATCACAGATATTTATCACGCTGATTAAATGTCCTTTACCAATCTTTAATCCATAAAGAAAATTATCGCATCTTTAATAGGAAAATATCACATTTTTCATTTTTCGATTTGTGGTGTAATGGTCAGCGCGTCCGCTTTCCATGCAAGATTTCTCGGGTTTGATTCCCGACATAGTTGGCATGATATAATTATTCATGAAAATGTGTTTTTACACAGATTATTTTATGGTCTCTGGACTGGCACCTGAAGCGTAAGACTGATCATCGTACCTTCAGGTAACAAAAATGATCAATATATACTAAGATTGGTGTTCTTATGCAGTGCCCTATGCAACATTATGTGCGGAAAGAGAATAATGATGATGATGAAAAAAAAATGTTTTTGTACTTAAACATACTTTTTAATTCCTGGGAAAACATTGGCCACGCCCCTAGTACGTCACAATTTGATTAAATTTTGACCTTTGTTTTTGACCGCTTAAATTTAAATAGAACGTCGTTACAAATCTTAACGTCACAATTGTCAAGGCCAAACGTGTCGCGTTTTCGTTGAAAGAATTTGGATTGGAGGAATCTGGTGGAAAAACGTATTCCAGCGCAGATGCGGCAGCAGAAATAGCGGGGGTGAATCTCTAAGACTTCCACGATATTATTTAACGGATTAGACTATATTTAATGTTCATGAAATAAGTGAGTATCCTCGATATGCGGTATGCAGTTTCGATCGGTCACGACCCCAACAAATGAGATTGATTAGGAATGGAGGCCACTAACCGTTTCTCCGTTATTGATGGAATAGCTGTAGTCCGACTAGTCACTTTCGAGCAGCACAAACACGAGGAAAGGCACCAATCTGGAGCTTAACACTGGCGGTTAGTGGAAACAAAGTTTATGATGCAACACAAGTTAACAAAATAAACGCACGACGTATGACACGAGGTCTTAATGTGGCGGATGATCAAAGGATACCGGTGTGGGAAGTGAACAGCTGTTGTGGGTACAAAGGATGAAGAAGTTATGATAATACTTGAACAATGCATACCTTCATAATTTGCAACCAGAATCATTGACCATATAAATTTACTTTTTGTGGCCTGCGTTCGATCAAATTAATGTTGATGTTATTTGGTTTTAACAAAATGGTGCAACCTGCCACACTGCAGCAAAAACAATTCAGTCATTGCTGAAAAAAAAATTTAGGATGGTGGGGAGAAGTTAACTGGGCACCAACATCGTATGATCTGACACCTCAGGACTTTTTTATTTGGGTTTCTGAAAGGTAAAGTGTATGCAAATAATCCACGGGCAATTCCGAAACTCAAAACAGAAATTCGAGGAGTTGTTAATGATATTCACCCACAATTATGTCAAAATGTGATCGAAAATTTCATGAAGTTAGCGAACGTTTGCCAACAAAGCCAAGGCGGGTATTTGTCAGATGTTGTGTTTCACACGTCATCTCCGTGTCCATATTTTACATTAAAAGGAAAACACTTTTGAAATTTAGCTGCAGTATGTTGTTTAGTAAAATGTTAAAATTTAAGTAGGTTTTGAGACACCTTTATATTTTTGTTGATACTATAAACACTAAAAAGTGTCATATCTCAAAATATGACTTTTGCAAATAACTGGCAGTATACACTTAGACATCAAAGCTGCATCGGCCCGGATGATGGATGCTGTAACGGTGTCCAAAACGTATTCAAGAAGGAGTATTAATACACGGCACAATAACCCAGAAAAACATCACAATACCCAAGAAATATGTTTGAATTTTTATATTTCTTGGACCAGCTGGTATAATCAGAAATTTTTTAGTTTATAAGACAGGAATTAACCCCTAGGCCTCCTAGAGAGTTATTAAGATCACCATGTTACAGCAGAGATGGCAAACAGAATATTGAAAATTACGTATTTACAGTATCGGCTTTAAAGGCCTTAGGATTAGTCATGGTAATTTTATTTATTTTCAGGATCATCCCAAACTCCAAATATACGTTTTTTAAAATGTCCTAATCACTGACATAAGACGATTTGTCTTTACTATTAGTATAGAACTATTGGAAATGATCATTTATCACTCCGAGTTAAAAAATACAAAAAAGACTCGAGACAAATTGTCACTTGTATAGAAAGGTGTATTCAGAACTTTTATATTAAGAGTCCAGTACATATAAAAAATCATTACTATCATCATTCTTTTTCCGCACCTAATGTTGCATAAAACATTGCATTGGTAAACCAATCGCAGTGTATCTTGATAATTTTTGTTACATGACGGTACAGTCTGTATTATTTAATACAGATATTTAATACAGGTATTTGCCACAGCAAGACTTATTTTCGGAATCGTTAAGGCCATATCACTCCACTACTTCGAGAATTATACTGGTTACGTTTTCCACAGAGGGTGGAATACAAACTCTGTTGGCTTATATATAAGTCACAGCACAACTCTGATCCGGAATATCTAAGACTACTTTGAATTCCAGATAAATTAACTGACAGATGTCTTGCGCTCAGATCAGCTGCATGTACGTCGAGAGGAAAAGTTATTATACCTCCTTGCAAACAGCGCACTGAATTCGGTGAATGCGCATTTGCGGTGTCAGGCCCCATAGCACGGAATGCTCTCCCAGAAGAAGTGCAAAACTGTGAGATCGAAGTGATGTTTCGGAAAAATCTTAAAAACCTCTGGTTCTTTTGATCATTTGAATAAATCAGTAGCGTGTGATAACAATGTAAATAGTTTAGCTTAAATTATACATTAAACAAATAAAATTAATATATATGTTTAAAGAATATACAAGAGTATACAGGAGTTCTGAAAAAAGACTTTATGTATAACAATTCAAATGATTTATTTTTTTTAAACTGAAGGGGTTTTTTAGGCGTTGTCTAGTAGGGAAAACGATTCAGCCGGATGCATCTCCTCCACGTAATAAAGGTTCCAGCTTTTCCACCTCATAAAAGTCAACAGATGAATCGGTTGAGGAAATGTGGATGTTCAAACATGGACAGAATGGTAAATGTTACACAGTGTGTAAAGTGGCCACTTAAAACTTTCCCTTCTCAAAAATGTTTTCCCTCTTTGTAAAAATTAATTTAAATATCAGCTTTTAGCTGCTCGCTTAAAATTAATGTAATATATTTATATTTTTTTTTTTTAAATCATCACAGGGACTAAACATCATTTGTATTTACAATAATAATAATTTTTCGTTCTTCACACTTTTTGTGGAGACTCTCGTCTTAAGAGAAGGTTCTATTTTGTCTGTGTTTTCCACCCACAAATTTTTGAAGCAGATTAATTGGTCGTATGATTTTATCGTGTCGTATCAATTGTAAGACAAATGAATTTTCAAATACGTTGATAGATAACTTTGAGTTTAATACGAAGCCACTGATGTTTATTTTTAGATGTGTTTCAAATTTAAATATGTTTATATTTTTGTAGACAAACTCTAGGTAGTTTATCGAGATTGACAGATAATATTTTTTAGAAAATGGTTTCACTATCTGTTGTAACAGGTTTTGTATTTATTTCCTTCCTATTTATGTTTTGATAAGCATCCTCAAAGTATGTGGACTAAAAAAATATGAAAAATATTTTACTTCTCAAACATTAAGAGATAAAGGAAGAATTTCAAGAAATATAAACATAATATTTTTTATCCAGTAAATAGTGCAAAGCCAATTTTACCTAATAACAAGAAAAAAATTTTTTGGTTATAGCATTAAAAAGGATTGAAATATAATTTTACATGCATATTTGTTTATTTGTTTAAATTTAATGTTGTGCACACAGTGCTATGTTAATATAAATCTAGACAATATTACGAACAAAAAATAAACCTAACACAGCACTAATTACGTACACAACACAATATATGAAACAACTATCTAACAGTACAACAAGATGAAAGAAAAATTTGTGCTTTGTGTGAATTTACTAGTGATTGTGTTTTTATTGTTGTGAGTATGAAATGTAGTGCGTGGAGTGAGGTGTATGGAGTGATGTGTATAAGATGTGGTGTTTATGTAGTGTGTATTCTGGTAGTACCTAGTTTAGTATTAATTGTTTCTGTTTATTTTCAAGATTTTACATATATCTTCAATTATAGAATTACACAAAATAGATTTATATATTAAGATACAATATATAAATATATTTATTTTTATATATGCAGGATGCAATGCAATAAAAAATATGTTGTACGTGTGTATTTATTAAATAAAATTTATTCCTAAGAGATTATTCGCAAAAGCTGAAAGAGTATCGTGAAAATTTTCTATTTTATTGTTTCGGCAGTATATATTATTTTTGCGACACATACAAGCTATGGGTGTGTGGTATGTAACATTACTTTAAAACAAAGGCAGTTAAAAAAAATTCCCGATTTCTGAGTGATCTCAATCCCGCATTTATTTGTATTTTATTTAGAAGGGTAGTATCTACTTTATAGTTTAATATTTTAAACAAAATAAATATCGCGAAAACAACGCGGCGTTTTATTAGAGAATCAAAATGAAAAAGAGTAGGAAGAATTTGAATGTGGGTTACAAATTTTTGACTTATACAAAAGGTACTTTAAGAATTTTTTTTTAACAGATTCTATTGAGTTTATATGATTTTGGTTTTGCGGACTCAATACGTATAAGGCATACTCAAGATTATTGTGAATCAAACTCATATGCAGACATATAATAGTTTCCGCTTTTTTAACCCCAGTAGTTTAAAGCTGTAGTCTAGGAAAACGAATGCAAAATTAGGATATCATACGATTTTGCCGGCAGATTACGCCATTTCAAATTTAGACTAAACTTAGGTATTTGGGATCTCAATAAAGACTAAGTATTGAACTAAAATTGGTTTTATTAATTTGAAGACAATAAATTGAACATGAAAGTGGCCGAAGCCAATTTTTTTCCGGTTTTGAAAAGAAATACAAGTATTTTAAATCACATACATTTTCGTAACATTTTTTTTTATTTCTACGTAAAATCGTGGCTTAAGTATTACTATAAAAAAATAAAATTTATCGAAATAATTTAGTTGAAATCTTTTTTTACAGAATTGTATTTTTCTTTTAAAAAAAGAAGATAATTCTGATTGTAATGTTTAATTTATAACAACATATTTTTCACGTTTTTATGACCTTCAGACCTGCCCTTATCGTTTTCGGTATTGGCTTTGGCCACTTTTTTGTTCAATTTACTATCTTAAAATTATTATAAGAAATTTTAGTTTAATACTTAGTCTTTATTGAGATCCCAGATACCTAAGTTCAGTCTAAATTCGAAATGGCGTAATCTGCCGGTCTAAAAGTAGTGCTATTTTAGTAACATAAAACTTTTTAGTATATTTTTAACAGAAATTATTTTTTTTATCTAATTTATGTTTTTTATTATTATTGCGCGATTAAAAAAAACATTCGTTTTAAAATGTCAAAATCGTATGATTTCCTCATTTTGCGTTCGTTTTATCAGACGACAGTCTTAAATGACTTACGAGTTATGTAATCTATATGATGTTTAAAATTTAATTTTATAACTAAATAATATTATATCTCAATGGTGGTTTATGATTTTTTGTCAATTTCTTACAATAATAATCGACACAAATGCATACGCGATCGTCCTTTCAATGTCTTTTTCCGTACTTCCTCTCCTAGCAGACGTACTTCCCAGACGCAGAAATTATTTTACTTGTGAATCAAAAATATAATAAATATTATCACAATAATCAATGAACACCAATACTGACTCTAAATTATGTAGAGCGTCTCTTCCCACGCATTTCCAGTACAGCGTTTGTCAAACTGCGCAGTACGCGGCCACTAACCCTTCACACAATGGAACTTCCTACGCTCATTTTAATCAAATAATAATATAAGGCACCTACCCTCTTATGCAAATAAAATATAATGCATTATTCTTTATGCCCGCCAAACAATGCATTTGGTGTTTCGATTGTGTCGCCTTCTGCGTTAAAAATTGATTTTTATTTTTTTGAATTATGTTATGAACCAAATTTATGAACAAGAAGGAAGGAATCGTATAGTAATTAGTAAAATGGGCTTATTTTATAAGAAATATAATCATAATGTGCATAGGATACTGAATTGGTACACCAGTTTATTAGGTTTTGTTGAGTTTTTTATTTTTTTCTTCTGAATACTATTTTTTTTTATAAGTAGCGCAAACAAAATAAATATATTATTTAAATTTATTTCAACAGAGAGGGAAAAGCTTTTGAGAAGGGAATATGGAAGTCTAGGCATTTACAGGGCTTATGACCTGTCATCGGCTGGTTTAAGTGGCCACTTTTACACACTGTGTAACATTCACCATTCTGCCCATGTTTGAACATCCACATTTCCTCAACTCTTCCATCTGTTGACTTTTGTGAAGTAAAAGAGCTGAGAGAGTAAAAGAGCTCTGTTGAAATAAATTTAAATACGAACAACTCCCTAGGGAGGAAATCCAGCCAGTCTGCAAGCATTTGAACATAATCAAACATTGTTGAATTACTACCTGGTAAAAGAAGAAGTATAAAAATTGGAAAATTGTTTCCAGGCGTTGCCTAGTAGGTGATTTGGTTCAGCCGGATGAATCTCACCCACGTGATAAAGGTTTCAGCTCTTTTACTTCACAAAAGTCAACAGATGGAAGAGTTGAGGAAATGTGGATGCTCAAACATGGGCAGAATGGTGAATGTTACACAGTGTGTAAAGTGGCCACTTAAACCAGCCGATGACAGGTCATACGCCCTGTAAATGCCTAGATTCCATATTCCCTTCTCAAAAGCTTTTCCCTCTCTGTTGAAATAAATTTAAATACGAACAACTCCCTAGGGAGGAAATCCAGCCAGTCTGCAAGCATTTGGACATAATCAAACATTGTTAAATATATTATGTTCAGTATTCAATATGCGCACAATATTTAGTCTATATTCTTTGATTTGAATCTTAATATAAGCTAATGTCTGAGCGATTATTTAATTTTGTTCATCGGACAAATATGTTCTAATACTTTGTTTTTATTCTTGCAATGTTGGAATCGAGTTGTGGTCCCGTTACTTATGTTTCGGACTCATAGGCCAGAGGTCCGAGGTTCAAACCCCACTCAAACCCAACTTGATTTCCATTTTCTAAAAGTGTGATATTTACAATTCGTTGAAAATGGCCACCAAAATTGAAATATTTGGGTAAATTATAAGAACGCTAATGTTTATTTTAAAAAATAAAATAAAACGGGTTAGTATTGTAATAACACGTGTGTTTTATTGAATTAAGACTCTTAGGTATATTTATTTGGGAGTTCACTTTTTTCAACTCATTGGTGGTCGCATACATAACTCTGATATTGTGAATGAATTCGGTATTTTTGTCCCTGATAATTATCTTTGACAAAGGCAACACAGGTTGTTATACCTACCACGATGCAGAACCAACCTGCCAATGGTTATGCCGGTAGGTAGAGCAATCGTGTTATTCAATCGTATCGCCTCGGATGTCGACATATTTCATGACAGTGGAATTATTCTTAGGAGGGCAATTTCCAAATTTTAATATGTTTGTCAATTTTACATGACAATTTACTTTCTTTTCTCTTTTCTATTTAATAAATCTGATATGTGTTTTTTTTCTATGCGTTAAAAATAAATTGGATACTCTATAATGTTTTCAATGTAACTAAAAATAAATAAATGAAATAAAAATGAAATAAAAATAATAATCGCAGCGTATCTTGATCATTCATGTTCGGGGGCATTTTCAACGAGTTGTTAACAACTTAATAATTTTAATAACTCACTTCAGAAAATTGGAATCGAGTTAAGATAAAGTGGGGTTCGAACCTCGAGCCTGTGATTCTTGAGTTTGCGACAGTAGCAACAGAACCACATAATATTTTTTATTCTCTAAGGGCCTTACTTATAAACCTGGTATAAAGTTATGCCTAGGCAAAGTAGAAGGTAAAATTAGAACTACGATTTATTATTGATTTTTATAATTTTCACGTTTGAGTGAAAATATAAATCATTTCCTCATAAGTAAA
This sequence comes from Micrasema longulum, assembly GCF_059751315.1. NCBI lineage: Eukaryota > Metazoa > Arthropoda > Insecta > Trichoptera > Brachycentridae > Micrasema > Micrasema longulum. The sequence goes on from NW_028277733.1 coordinate 667,215, forward strand.
TTAATGGAAATAATATTATTATTAATAAAATTCTTAATAACTAAAGATTAATAATAAAGCCAAGTTTTTTAATGAATTCGAAAAAACAAATTCGTATTATTTAGGAGGAAATTGTAAATAGTATTCCTACACCAAAACAATATACATAATTTTCACAATCAATAAAAATAGACTACATTTTTTTATTTTTTTATTTATATATACGCCCAATGGGCATTTTTATGGACACATTTTAGAAAATTATTATTTAAAAAATTAGACTTTGTGGGAGTGGAAGCGGGAGAGAAGTGTTTATAATTGAATTTGATTCAGTGATCGTTTAAAAGAAGACAACTTGTTATCAAAGAAATAAAGACTGGTATGTTTGTTGGCAGACCTAAGAATTCTGGGCATAGGGGAATGAAAACCATAGTTAGTTCTATGGATATCGGTATGAAAGAGTAAGTTTTGTCTGAGGTTTCTGGTTGAGATGTTTAATTTTATTAAGTTCAGTAGTTTAGGCGCATCAAAGAGTGAATAGAGAATTTTAAATAGGACTAGGAGGTCAGATTTGTTTCAACGGTATTGAAGAAAATATATGTTTAAGCTAGTTTCTAACTCTTTATACATATACTGGACAAGCCCAACCTCCAGCCTATCTTTCTTAAAAATCGATGTTGAACTGATTCAATATTCTTGATGTGAACATCATAATATGGAGACCGGATAAAAGAGGAATACTCTAGGTGCGGGTGAATTAGGTAACAGAAGAGAGTTTTAAGTGTATTGATATTTTTGAAGTCAGCTGTGCTTCTGTTAATAAATCCAAGAAGTTTTAAGGATTTATAGATAACATGTTGAATATGAATTGTAATGATTATGATGTACATGAACAAACAACTTTTTTTTTAAATCTTTGCTCTAATTAATTTTCTACCACTATGCCTAAGCATAACTTTATACCAGATTTATAAGAAAAGCACTCATAAAACAAAAGAATAGTTTAGTCTAAAAAAACGTTTGATAATTTTTGGGTTTATGTAAAAATAATTTAAGCGAAATGTGTTGTTGAATTTTTTTGTCTTTTATTTTATTATCTGTAAAATTGATTTTATCAGTTAACATATTACAACAGAGTTTAAAAACATATTTGAGAAGGTAATATAAAAGTCTAGGCATCTACAGGGCTTATGCCCTGTCATTGGCTGGTTTAAGTGGCCACTTTACACACTGTGTAACATTCACCATTCTGCTCATATCTAAACACCCATATTCCTTCAATTCTGATGATGTTTGTGAAGTTTAAGAGCTGAAACCTTTATTAATGCGGGTGAGATTCATCTTATAAATAATCGATTAGATTCATGGAAAGAATTGAAGGAATATGGATGTTCAAATATGGGTGGAACGGTGAACGTTACCCAGTGTGTAAAGTGGCCACTTAAACCATCGAATGACTTAAACTTCCATATGACCTTCTTGAAGATGTCTTTCATCTCTGCTGTAATATGCTAATAAACAAAGCTCCTCGGGGAGTTTAATCCAGCCTTGTCTACAAAAATTTAGACAAGCTCAAAATATCGTTCATTTTATCAATTTTGACGAAACCGCAAAAATATTTTCAAGTTATTTGAAGAATTCGAGATCTTAGATAGAAGACAATTGTATATTTTTAGAATAATAATGTTTGTGCAAGTAAATTATTCTATCAAATCCCAAAAGGAACACTCCCACACTACCAGAAGTCAAACTAGAGGATGGGTCATGGGGTCTATCACAAACTCTAAATTTGGGCAAAGAAATTTCAGGTTTCTGGGCCCCAAAATATTCAATATGTTACTCAAAGATTGCAAAACCATGACCCGGATTCAATTGAACAAATATGTAAAAAACTGGTAACTGGATTTAGGTCGAGAAAAATCGGAAAATTTACTCAAAATAAATTTCTAATAAATTAATATTATATAACTGTTTAGTTTATTTACTAGTAGGTAGTAATGTTATTGTTTATTTTTGCATCAAAATGTCTGCCTTAAAACAGGTTGTACCTAATTATCCAGAGTAGACATGATCTAGAGAAATGTATTTTTTTTTTATTATTTTTTTATTTATTTATTCACACTCTTTATCAAAATACAATTCCATATTCACTTTGCCCAGCTAACAAGGGTACATACCCCGTTCCAAGCTAGGCAATTACATTTTTATATATTATAATAGTTAACAAATTAATATAGAGCACAGACAAACAAAATATAAACTTATTCGGATACACATTTTGATTCATATACATACAGACATACACATATATACACACATGTGTATATAAATATACACATATATACACATGTACATACACACACACGTACATACACCCATGCGCATACACATACATACATTCATAAAAACATAGACAATTTATTTATGCGAAACTTCATAGTTGTCATCTATAAATATATATATTTTTAATTATTCCTTATTTTTTATATTTTATTTTTGACATCCAGTAAGGTTCTCCAATCCGTGGCATGCATCAAATTTTCTGACTCCCTACGACCAATGTCATGAAAGAGCGAGGTCAACACCTTCCGTAACTTGACAACACTCCCGTCTTTACACGATTCTGGCAAAAGGTTATGGACCTTTTTGCCCACGTAATAGTGTTGTCTCGATGCCAGAACAGTGTTGACCCCTTCACTTAGTATCAGATCCCTATTAGAGTATCTTGTATTATGGTTGTGGTTGACGCTTGGGTAAATGTCTCTCTTTATGTGTGTAACCACTACCGTTCTCAATATATACTGTTGAATAATATTCAGTACTCTGAATTCTTTGAAGAACAAGTCACTTGGATAGCGAAATGTTTTTTTTAAGATGACTCGGATTAAAGATTTCTGTGTAATTGCTACAGGTTCAAGGGCGGTTTTTGTGCAAGCTCCCCAACCAATTAGACCGTAAGTCAACACAGAATTTGCCAGTGCATGGTATAGGTGTTTCAAGTCCGGGACTTTAAGTATATTGTATTACCTAAGTGTTTATGTAGTAGATAAAGTTATTGTTATTTTTTTTTAATAAACTATGATTATTATTATTTATTGAACATAATATTTTTTTGGTGTTACTTACCTTTAACACAAAATGAATAAAAAAGTTAAACCAGCATGTATTCAATGCTTTATATTATACTTTTAATAGAATACTGTAACTCTCTTGCGGGTTGTTTGTTTAGATATTGTTTGTTCAGATAATTATTTCATATTTTTCTGCTAACCCCATTCTACTTTAAAACTTAAATCAAAGATGTCACCAGCATATTTTTTTTCCGTCTTTTCCTATAAAGTAGTATGACATATAAAATAAATTCAAAGCCCTCTGTTCTGTCATTATTAAACTTATATTAACCCTAACTCCTTAGGCCATTCAAGTAAAAGACGACGAAACGCGCAGAGCCGAATTCGGATATTTCCTCCGTACCATAATCGAGTGTGCTATTTGCAAACCCGGCAAAATCCATCCTCCTTTATTTTGAGCAAATCACAAAAAACTCATAGTTTCAACTTTTTGTAATTATTTTAATTCATTGCGTTGTAAAAAATCATTGCTCTAGTGCCTCGATTCACTCAAGTTAAATTATTGCTCCTTGGTTAGAGGTCGTCTAGTGAGTAAATAACAGCATTTATCGATACTGTTCCTGGCCGATTACCTTTCTTTCCCCATCTTCCTTTGACCCATCCTTATGGTACCTACCTAACATTAAGATAGACGAAATTCAAAACTAGAAGATTTTGATTTATAACTCATAACAACGAAGACAGAGACGTAGTTCCATGGCGGATGTTGTGTAAAAAGATTCAGTCTTCAGTCGGTTGATGAAAGTGATGGGAGACGCACGCGCGTAATATGAGCGGCGTATTTATGATTTAAATTTATTTTGCTATAACAGGGCTAAATTACATGTTTATTTAGTTTTAGTTTAGCATTAGTTATGGAAAAAGAATAATAAAACTTCATGCCTCCATGTTTTTTGTTCAAATGTCTGAACTTTAGAATAATACGTCATTAATTTACGATCATCTTATATCCGAAAACCATGGTTTAAATCAAGAAACGCGTGTAAAATTATAAATTAGCTCAATTCCCGACGATAAGGGAGTAATTTCAAAACCGGTCGAAGTGTAACTCAAAATTAAAGTAGTTTATATAAATTTATACACATATAAGTGTAAAATGCTATACCACAAAGTAAAAAATGTTTTTGATAACAATAAGAAATCTTAATTGTTTAACTGCTGATCTTTAGCTCTTTTGACTAATAAGTTTACCGACCACTCGACAATCAAATGCACTCGCTTATTTCTAGACTCTACAGATATTAACATATTACAACAGATATGAAGAACATTTCAGAGAAAGTAATATAGAAGTCTAGGCATCTACAGGGCTTATGCCCTGTCAATGGCTGGTTTAAGTAGCCACTTTACACACTGTGTAACATTCACCATTCTGCCTATATTTGAACATCTATATTCCTTCAACTCTTTCATCTGTTGATGTTTGTGAAGTTAAAGATCTTAATTAAAGATTAATCTACAGATATGGTAATCAGTATGAAAATAAGGCTGATATATTTGGTTCTGGACTTGATAATTACTATTTTTTTTCTTCTAATTTAATTAAACCTGTAGCAATTGCACAAAAATCTTTAATCCGAGTAATTTTGAAAAAAAAATTTCGTTATCTAAGTGACTTGCTCTTCAAAGAATTCAGAGTACTGAATATTATACATATTGAGAGCGGTAGTGGTTACACACATAAATAGAGACATTTACCCAAGCGTCAACCACAACCATAATACAAGATACTCTAATAGGGATCTGATCTAAGTGAAGGGATCAACACTGTTCTGGCATCGAGACAAAACTATTACGTAGGCAAAAAGGTCCATAACCTTTTGCCAGAATCGTGGAAAGACGGAAGTGTTGTCAAGTTACGGAAGGTGTTGACCTCGCTCTTTCATGACATTGGTCGTAGGGAGTCAGAAAAGTTGATGCATGCCACGGATTGGAGATTCTTACTGGATGTCGAAAATAAAATATAAAAAATAAGGAATAATTTTTAAAAAATATATTTATATATGACGACCATGAAGTTTCGCATAAATAAATTGTTTTTATGAATGTATGTATGTGTATGCGCATGGGTGTATGTACGTGTGTGTGTATGTACATGTGTATATATGTGTATATACATATATATGTGTGTATATATGTGTATGTCTGTATGTATATGTATCAATATGTGTATACGAATAAGTTTATATTTTGTTTGTCTGTGCTCTATATTAATTTGTTAAATATTAAAATGTAATTGCCTAGCTTGGAACGGGGTTTGTACCCTTGTTAGCTGGGCAAAGTGAACTTGGAATTGTATTTTAATAAAGAGTGTAAATAAATAAATAAAAATATATAAATTCTTAAGGCTTTCACTATGTTAAAAAATAAAAATATTTCTGGTTACTTATGTGTATTCACTTGTTACTATTGTTATGGTTATGCAATTTTATAATTTTTAATTATGTATTTATGTATGTATATATAAGCATATTTTTTTCTTCGTATTTCAATGTTAAAGGCAATTTATACATGTTAAAGTGAGAGATTCAGTTTTTTGCCCACAAACATTTAAACAAATTCAAAATATTGTAACAAAGTTAATGCTTTAAATAATAATAATGTAAGTGACTTTTGATCGTTCAAATACAGTGCCTCTTTTGCATTACTGTATGTAGATATAAAAAAATATTGATATATGGGTCTGCATGCGGATCTGTATAAATTCTTGAAAAATTTTTAAGTTTTATAAAAGTTTTTATCAAACAAAATGGATTCCTAAGAGGTTTGTATGAAGTTTTAATTGTGTTAGAGGTTTCGTTGGAAAGAGTTACGTTCATCTTAAGATCATTTAAATACATAATATTTTTAAAAAATGTGTATTATGTAGAGTTTAATATTGTTTTAAAAAATGTAAAGTATATATTATTTTGCTAATTTTTCTCGAAGTGTGTTTTTAGTATAAAAACCCAATCGGCTCAAAAAAACATTTATTTATATAACATTTTACAACAGACACGAAAATCATTTTTTAGAAGGGAATGTACAAGTCTAGGAATCCATAGGGATTATGACCTATCATTGTCTGGTTTAAGTGGCCACTTTACATGTAAAATTCACTATTCTGAATATAATATTCCTTTGACACTTCCCTCTGTTGGCGTTTTAGAAGTATTAGAAATAAATCATACTTCCACACTTTGTATATGGATAAATAATATGGTCGCAATGTAGTAAACAAATTCAAGAATCAGTTAAAATAACAATGAATAAAGCACTTAAAGTAACATTTCATTTTAATAAATATACTAGAACCACAGACTTATATTAAATAACGAATATGCTCAATTAAGATGAATTAATTTACACGGAAAAGGTTAAGATGATATTAAACACTTTGAGTACCAGCCAAATACACATAGAATATACCCTGTGCCCGGCCAATTTTTGTGAAATTTCATGCTTTCTGGAGGATTTCTTAAACGTATCATAATTATGAAAATACTAGGTTTAATCAATTGTAACTTCTCATATTTATTTGAAACAATTGAATGCGTCATTTTTGAATGATAGTTTTTCCAACATTCGTCTTTATGGAGAGCCACATTGCAATGTTCGCACATATACCTACAGGGTCTCAATCTTTTTTTGTGCTTTGTATCCTGGAGCTGTGTAAACACGTGATATAATAACCACGCGTTGTGTCACGGTCCCGTGTTTTCACATAGTTTACCAGCAGCAAAAAAAACTAATTAAAGATACTATATGTCAATAAAATGCACTTTTTTGAACAGCTGGTAAACCACGTGAAAACGCGGGACCGGGACACAAGACGTGGTTATGTAATTACGTGTTTACACGGCTCCGGGATGCAAAGTGTAAAGATGAAAAATAATAAAATAAAGACAAATATTAAATTTAATTTTACCTATTATATACATCAAAGAAATACAAGAGCGTCAAAAATTAATATCCGTATGCAGAGACAAAACTTAAGGTGAGGAAAGTACATTCTAATTTCAAATGCAGAAAATAACCCGAAGGTGAAGACAATATAATGTACTCTCCTCACCTTAAGGTTTCTCTCTGCATACGGGTATAAACTTGCGAACAACCTAGGATTAACAGAAAAAAAAAACAGTTTTATGTATACAGCAATAAAGTTCTACAATTTACTTTTTAATGCCCTAAAAATTATACAAAATAAATACGTACTTAGAAAACACTTAAATAAAACAGTTCTTACAGACCATGTGACGAGTAATATGTGATGTTATTTTATCAACTTTTTATTCAAACTATTGTCATAATATATTGTATTCTCTCATACTAGCACTTTTGCTGATTGGGAATATTTCGTACAAATAAAATATGTAATGTTATTTTATAGGTAAAATTAAAACGATGAATTTTGTCATTAATAAATAAACCTAATCTAAACTTTTATTGTTGCGGGTGAGATTCATCTGATTGAATTATTTCACCTACATGCTATCTGGACTTAAAAAACATTGATACATACACAATTTTTTTTCTATTTGCAATTTTCCACCCTCTAGAACCGGTTCTAGAGTAAGCAAATGGGAGATATACTAGTATTGTTTATTATATAATGCTGGCACAAAAAAAAATAATAAAAAGAAAGCCAAAGAAAGTGAATTATTAAAAATAATTAGTTGCATTACAATGTAACATACTTTTCAATTTTATTTAAATTTTTAAAAATTTAAAAAAAAATAAAAACAAATAAAATATATAAAATAAGTTAAATAAATATAGTATTATAAAATATTTTTTTTTTTTTTAATATTTTTAAAATCTAATAAAAAATAATGACAAAAATATATAAATCAATCAAATAAAACAAAACAAGGTAAAACAACATTTTAATAATTTTGTTTAGTATAATAAAAATTTTAATAAATTTAATAAAACAAATCAATTCAAAATATACCAAATATTTTCACGCTTATTGAGTAACTCTAGAACGCCATCACGTAAATCGTAAAATAATCCTCCATTTTGTTTTGCGACATTAAGATCCCTTATCGCTGTTTATAAAGCACGGAATATAGTATTATAATATTAATGTTTATAGGGATTTCTAAAAACAAACCGAACCGGCAGCCACTATAGATATACCACCATAAACATCTACATACCCACAGGTTCTCATACTTCATACTTTTAAAATAAAATAATAAACATTTGTTCATTTTTTAATACGATCGTTTACCATAAATATGTGTTACGCAAAAATAACAATACGTTATCAATAAAAAAAAAATATTATTTTAAAAGAAGTATTGGTATAAAATCAACAAGTCAAACATCCATGTTTGGGCTTCTTCAGGTAATGGAAGCCACTAACCTGGCTCGTTCTTGATGGAATTGCGGTAGTCCGACTGGTCAATTGCGAGCGGCTCCAACACTAGGACAGGCCCCCGATCTGGAACTAAACACTGGCGGTTGGTGGAAACAAAGGCTATGATGCGGCACACGCTCAACAAAATAATGTTTACGACGCGAGGTCTTGCTGCGGCAGGTTATCAAAGGATACTGGCGGTGAGAAGTGAACAGTTGTTGTGGGTAAAAAGAATGTTGAAGTGTGACAATAATCAACAAATGCACACTCACATAATTCACAACCAAATAAAATTCAACTAAAATATTTTTAAGAATATAAAAAGTCTTGTTATAATAATAAGTTTTTTTTGGTGTATCAATAATTATATGTAGTAAAAATAAATACAGTAGTTGCACAAAACATAGTCTTAGAGGCATGATTTAACTTTTTTTGTCAAGGAATTTTTTAAATTTTTTGGACCATTACGAAATACAGTAGAACTCCAACAATCCTAATGAATTGGGACCGGACCCCATACGTTTATTAAAAAATTTAGATAATTGTTTTTTTTCCGAAAAAAATGTTTATTATTATTAATTACTATGTTTGTTGAAAATGGGAGAAAAAACAATTTTTAGCAGGTCTACGGAACAATGACTGACTAATCAAAATGAGAGAGAAAGGACAATTCGATGAGTGAAAGACAATAGCGCATGTAAACAGAATAATTATTTTGCGAATCGTTGTACGTTTTCTGAAAGCAATAATTCTTAAATAAATTCTCAAAGCGATTTGGATAATCGGCAATTCGGATAGTCGGGGTTCTACTGTACATCAACACCAAAATTCTGTTCCACGCGATTATACAACCTCATGTTATAAGTTACAGTGCGCAATGTAGCTATTGAATGCTGGTAGGGAAAACGTATTGTGCATCCTTAATCGCACAGTAGGAACATTAAGAGGTACTTTCACATACCATATGACCAAAAATAAACGTGAATTTCTAATTTGAAATTCCCGCGCTGCACTTATCGGTAATATTTTGAATCCACGTTGATAGTACTGTTTTTGACAGTTTGTCAAAGTTTGACGGCGATCTTCTGATTCTTCTCTGTCGTTCCTCAGTTCTGGGGGTCGTGATCATTGGTACTCTCACCAGCCATTCCATTGACAAAGCGTCTCCACTCTTCACGGCTCTGCGCCCTCTCCACGGCTTCATATAGGTTCGCCAGTGAGGTTGTTTTCACCTGGTCGATCCATCGAGCTGCAGCTCTGCCTCTGCTTCTTCGTCCTGGCACACTGCCCATGATTATTATTTTCTCCAGATTTTCTGGGTCACGTCTAGCTATGTGGCCAAAGAACTGCAGCATACGTTGGCAGATATGACCGATAAGCGAGTTTTTATGTTGAATTCTTCCAGTACGGCGATCAAATGGTCAGTATTCTGTCAGCGTCTGTTTAAGTGGGTCGAAAAGTTTCTGTGTGGCGATTTCTACAATAGATAAAAAGTTGGCACAACGAACGTGCCTCAAATTTTGTGTTGCTAATAAAATTTCGTGTGTCATATGTTAAATAAAGCCTTTGGAAAATCGTGTATGTCAAAAAAATGGGCATACAAATGGTATAAGATGATGATAAAGATACTGGACGTCCAGCAACGTCAAAAACCAAAGAAAACATCGAATCAGCAAATCTAATTGTGTTGAAAAATTGATGTGTACCAATCCAAACGCTTGTTGTGTTATTGGACATATTATCATTGAGATGTTTTGGGTATGAAACGCGTCACTGCCCCCCTTGTCTCAAAAACACTGAAGGAATGTGGAAGGACAATTTGTGGATTTTACGCCACGATAAAACGCCGTCTCCTACAGCGGTGATTGTTCCAGAGGTTTTGGCCAAAAAATCGACTAAGCTCATCAGCCAAGCACCGCAATCTCCGGACAAGGCGCTGTCTGAGTTTTTTCTTTTCCTAAGACTAAAATCGCCATTAAAAAGAACGCGCTTTAAGACGATTGATGCCATAAAAGAGAATTTGTTGAAAACGCAAAAAGCCATACCTTTGCAGACCAATGAAAAGTGCATGGACAACTGGATTAAGCGTTGGCATCAATGTGTCGTAGAAAATAGCAAGTGTTTTAAAGGGAACAGTAAAAAAAAAGCGTTTTTCGGTCAAATTCCCGATTATTTTTGACCATAAGGTATTATATTTTTTTTTAATGGTTTTTACAATGAACCTTATATCTGATATGCCGAAGGGAATTGAAAATATATTTCTTAAATACGAGTACATTGGATTTTGTGGAGTTATGTATGATGGTCGGAAAATGAGTAAGTATTAAAAAAACTTATATTCTTCTTTTTACATTTTAAGTTTTACTTTATGTTATTTTAATAACAAAGTTTGACAATCTCCGCCATGATTCCTGACACGTTCTCAAAACTGAGTCAATAAAAATTGTAAAACATTTTATTTTGGCCTAATCGTCTTCCTTTTCGAAGAAGCAATAAAATTATTACCACTCCCCCGAGATTAATCGTCACCGCTATCTCTTTCTCGCGCACATGCTTATATACACACACGCACACACATTACATACACACACACGTCACTCTGTTCTTTGTTTTACATCCAACGCACATACGGTACAATACAAGACAGATTTATGGAAAAAAAAATAATTCCCATCACACGATTTTCTTTTTTACATTGTGTTATGGTTTTTTAAAAATATTTTGTTATATATGTTTAGACCACTGTATTAAGTAGCCTTACGTGCTATGTACAAGGCTAAGGTACTCGAAAAAATGAGTTATTTTTTATCTTGGAAATGGGATTTTTGATCACTGGTTTTGGTTTGTTACCTTTATGAGTCCAATCACCATTGTTGAACCAAGTCTAAGAACAATGGCGCTTAATAACTTATTTTAACGACAATGTGAATATCTGTTAGGGATATTCCATCTTTTCTGCATTCTGCTTCAAGATTATGGCGTTGTATACTGAAAAATGGACACTGAAATTTTAGATGTTCGATACTTAGTAAAGAAATATCATCGCATAAACGATAGTCATCATTCCTTAATTTAAATCTATATAGGTTTTTTTTTTGTTTTTTATATGGGAGTTGCTTTATTATTTACCTTGCTTATAATAAACAAGGTTTATATTTCAAAAAGTGGATTTTTCTGCAATTAAATATCTTAAAATTTATCTAAACTATTGGGATCAGGAGGGATATATTAATGTGGGCTAATCAGGAACTTCTCAGCATTTGCTCACGTGGAGAGGAAACCACTTAAAACTCTTCAGGAGAAGCCGGCCTGTTGGCAGCAGTCAACAGGCCTTCCGTTCCACTAGAGGAGTGTTCGGCATTTTGTTCCCTACTTTGGTTTATTTTACCAAATCTATATAGGTTACTTCTCATAGCTCCGTTTCCGGTAAAGATTTGGATTGTGTAATAATTAGCGTGTTTGCCTATCATGTTGAGATTTGGGGTTCAATTCCTCCAAGGGATTTTTTTTACTCCACAACAGGCCAGAAAGCCACATCAAAGTGGTGAATTACAGCACAAAGTACCCAGACTTATAATCACAGTTATTTTTTGTGTTTTCTTCGGGAATCGAACCCGGAACCTTCCGTGCGTGACACAAGTGTCTTAACCTCTAAACCACGGAGGCCGCTAAAATGTAGACGGTAGACGTAAAAAAATGGCTTTTGAGGTGGGTCTGCGTACTTTACTTTCACTTTGTGCGGATATCTCAACAATGTTTTACCTCTCTGTTGAAATAAATTTAAACATGAATAACTCCCTAGCGAGGAAATCCAGCCAGTCTGCAAGCATTTGGACATACTCAAACATTGTTAAATGATATTCCAATTAACTCGAAAAAAGGGCGTATCAATATTTTAGTTTAACGAAAAATAATTAACAAATTCGGGTAATTATAGGGACAAAATTGAGTGTTTTAAAAATACAAACCCTTTTTCAAAAGTATTTTTTAAAAAAACAACTTTTTTAGTCTCTTTTGTAGAGGTTTGTCAGCTGGTAAGAAAAACAAGATATGGAAAGAAGTTATCAAAAATATACCCTAATTTGATGTTACAAATTATTTAAATACGCTGCATTGGTGCACCAATGCAGTGTCTTATGCACCAATAGGTAGTTAAAAGGGAATGATAATGATGTGTCTTTGTATTATTTTAAGTTCTCGTAAAATATAATTTAAATATTTTACTCCCAAGAAAGAATAATTGTTAGTTTTACATTTCGGGGTTTATGAATTCTTTTGAAGTAAAGGATATAATATTGGTTCAAAGAGGAAGTTCAGTAGTGTGTACTTTTTAGACTATAATAATAAATAAAATAAAAAGTAATTATGTATCTATACTGTTTTTATTATATTCCTTATATGTATGTTAAATATCTTTGTTTATAGTGATGCAAAATAATTTGTTAATTTGTGTTAAACTATTGGGAGTTAAAACATACTCGTACATTTATTTTATAATGTTTTTTTATGAAATTACTAAATGACATATTGTCCCATATATTAAATTGTTTTACTTTTATTTTTATTGTGAAAATAAATTGTTGAATCAAATTATAAAATAATATCAGAATTAAATTAAAAATACAAGATGCATGAACCTTATTTCAGTACACTATGTTTTAATTACATAAATTATTGGAAATATTTTATTTTATTTTTACTAATTTTTATGAGATGTTGTGTATACATCACAACAACAACAACAAACAACAACAAACAACAACAAACCATCGCGCCATTTCCCTGTAAGGGTAGACAGAGAGGATAGAACGCCACATAACTCTATCTTTTATTTTTGCATGCAGACCTTGCTTTTTCACGCGCGCCAATTAGTCCGACTTTTGATATGTCCATCTTCAAGTATTTGTTGGATATGGTCATGCCATGTCTTTCTCGGTCTTCATATATTTCTGCATCCATCAACATTCACATTGTAAATATTCTTAGCTGTTCTTTCGCTGTCTATTCGCTTTACATGTCTAAACCAGCGCAGAGCTCCTTTCTTGATTTTGTCGATAATGCTTGTCTCAGCCTCAAATAATGTACGGATCTCAATATTGTGTATTTTTCGTACATAGTTTTATCACACATTCGCCTGGGAGATTGCATTTCGACAGCATTCAGTCTACTTTCATCCCTGTTTTTCCAAGTCCATACTTCGCTCCCATACATCATGGTCGGGACCAGGACTCCGTTGAGAACTGCTAACTTTGCCTCTTGCGACAGAAATTTATTTGCCTAGGTTCTCTCTGTTCCCGGCACTCAACTTCCATTCAATATCTTTCTCAGTCATTCCATCTCTAGTAAAAATACTTCCCAGATACACAAATTCCTCTTTTATAAATTTATATTTCTATCGATTTTTAGTAGGTATATGACAGTCCCAACTTAACACGAAAATTTCAGCAAGTCGGAACATGAAAATTAAAATTGTCGAATGATGTTATCGTGTAGGTATAATGTGAAAATAAATAAAATAATAAAAATAAAAAAAACACACTTTTTGGAGATACTTCGCCGTACTATCAGGAACTTCAGCCCTACTGGAAATTGGATACAAAAAATGTTTTCTTGCGAGCGGTAAAAATTAGAGCATTCAATTGTAGGGCAAAGTTTCTTGAAAACGAAAGAAAAAAATATTTTTATCAAGTCAAACTACTTTGAACAACGTCACTATTCATATGAATCAACCAATGAAAACAGAGTCGTGAAAGATTTCCGGTTTACTTACCGCCAACGGACTAATCGGCAGAACTGACAGAGAAGAAGCGGAAGAGAACCTGAAAAGTAACATAGGATGTAATTTCAAGAATCCAAAATTTAAAAAAATAATAGCGTTGATAATTCGATACATAAAATTTTTAAAAAAAATTTTTTTCTTAGTTTAATAGTCTTTTAACACAAAACCAAGGAGCTTCCTAATTAAATGCTTTTATCTTTAATTTCCCGTAGTAATGAACTTCCTCATTTGTTTTTAATGTTAAATTTAACATACTTTGAATTTTGTGTTTTCTGATGTGATTCAACACGAAAACCTTTTTTCTGTTATTGAAAAAGTACATTGATACAGGGTGTTCATTGAACGCTGTCACATCCGAAACCACGACGATCAGTATGAGCAAGAAGACATATTGACACATTAAAGTAATTTTTTAGAACAAATAAAATTAAAAAAATAAAAGATCGAAAAAAAGCAAATGGTTGCTTACATCTGCAGGGGAGAAACAAGAAGCGGGGAGGGGAAGTCTGATGCGCCAAAACTGCGTTTCCGCGCTCCTTTCATTTCTTCCCTGCAGAAGTAAGCAACCATTTGTTCTTTAAATATTTTATTTTTAAAAGTTTTCTTTGGTCAACATATTTTTTTAAATATGAATTAATATGTCTTCTTGCCCGTTGCTTCGTGGTTTCGGATTAGACAGGGTTTTAAAAACACCCTGTATACCTTAATCATAGGCTCTTTTTTTGAGTTGAAACTGTCTCGACCCATTTGTCCGTTGTCTAACGTGACTCAACTTTGTGCGGTTCCGTACTAATTTTTTGTCATTTTTTGTTCACCTTTACATTCACTGCATACAAATTGATGTTAAAAATAAGAAGTCATAAGCCACCAATGTGACACAATAAAATTAATAGCTAAACAAACATGTTTAGATACTGTTGATATTAAAAGTATTGCGTAATTTGTATAAACCAGTACATGATAGCTAAAAATCACATACTACGAAAACCAACAAAAATATATGAAATGGCTTTAGAATAATTTATTGTATTTTTCAAATTAATATGGATATTGTGGAAAAATGTTTTCATATATAACATTAAAAAAGAATTTTTTTTAAAATAAGTCACTAGAAAAACACTACATGTTTGGCATTGATTTTATAATTTTTTTTATCATTTATTTATTTATTCATATATATGTACATTACAAAATAAAATATCTTAATTCATACATATAGAAATAATTAGGTAAAATTATGTATATATAAAAAAACACATTAGTATACATAATATACAAAGAATAATATGTTAAAAAAGTAAGAGAATCTTGTTTGTAACGAAAAACTCCCTCAGAGACGTGAAAAATATCAATGTCCAAAGTGATATTGTTCAACATAGAGATAGCCCTTCCAACAGGCATAACCATTGGCATGTTGGTCCTGTATATTGGAATGTGAAACAGTCTATGTTGACGCTGTCTAAGGTAATTATCAGGAACATAAAAGCTAATGCTCCGCATAATTTCAGGGTTGTCAATAATACCGCGCAACAATCGAAAGAAGTGCGTTGTTAAATACACATTCCTTCTAGTCTTCAAACTGCTGTAACCAAGCATACCCTGGAGAAACTCAGTGGGATAAAGCCATGGATAATATCCGCACTCCCTCATGTAGAGAAACCGAAGAAATGTGATAGATAGTTGTGACGTCAGGATTCGTGACGATGTTCTATACGAATTTGAAAGGTTTGTAACAATGTTGATAATGAACAAAAATCGTGACGCATTAGGGGCGTGACCAATGCGGGAACTGTTTTTGCGGGAATTTAAAAATTACAAATTATATTTTTTTTTTAAATATTTTTTATACTTCTAATAAGTAGCAAATTTCTTTAATACATTTGTAAAATATTCTGTATTTACTATATAAAATTTATATCACCCGTCGATGGGAGGAGTGCTCTCCCGAAACTATAGTAGTGTTCTTGTTAAATAATAAAAAGTGTGTAACATTAATAACAAAGTTTTATTTTAATGATAATCTTCCACTGGACCACAAAAATATATTTGTAATCTAAAGAAGACATAAGTACTCTAGGATAAAATACATTTAATTCATATTACAGGTGTGAAATATCGCAAAACAAACGCCAGACTTCTGTTCCGGAGCCAACATCTCTTCCACGGAACCACAAAAACATTTGTTTCAAATTTGTAATCCAAAGAAGACATACTCGTAAATTATTTACAACGTTTAAAAAATCGGAATGTGACACCAGACTTAGACATTTCACGAGTAGATTTATTTTATTGGCTACCTTTCGGGTTTGTTGGGAGTGGTGAGCCAAGGTAAAGGTACCTGTTGAATATTATAACAACCCTTATCAGAAATATTGTTTCGATATTTATGGTATCTTTGAAAATGATCGTTATCGACGTTGCCTGTATGAGATATTAACGTATGGGTGTTTTTGTTTTGTTTTTTTTTTCGATAACACGATTTCAAGAAGCTTAAAATATTTACACACGACGAGGAACTTCAGTGATACGGGAAATTGGAGATGAACAAATGTTTTCTTACGCGCGGTCAAAATTAAAGCATTCAATTGTTTGGCGAAGTTTCTCAAGAATGTATGAATATTACTACTATACTACCATCACGCCATTTCCCGAAGGGCTGAAAAGATGGCCCGCCACACACGTCTATCCTGACATACATTTCTAACTTTTTTCACATTTGTACATCTTGTCATACTACCTTTCGGTTGTGTCTGCTTTTACGTGACCAGACTTGACATTTTGATTTATCTGATCATACCACGTCATTTTTGGTCGTCCACGTCCTACGTTTCTTTAATTTTTTCTATTTTTCTACCATTATTTCATCATCCATTCGTTCTACATGACCAAACCATCCCGGTGACCCTTTCTTAATTGTATCAATTACACCTGTCTCAGATTTGCACTTTCACCTGATTTCATAATTTGTAAACATTCTTTGATTCATTCTTTGATTTCCAACATATTCGTCTAAGCGACTGCATTTTGACCACATTCATTTTGTTTTCATCCCTCCCCTGCCAGCTCCATGTTTCACTTCCATACATGAGTGTTGGGATTAAAACCCCGTAGTTCACTGTCACACTAGCTTCGATTAATATATTGAAGTAGCAATAACTGTGCTTAGTGGTTTAAACATTGGCAGAATGGCGAATGTTGCACAGTGTGTAGAGTTGTCACTTAAACCAGCCAATGGCATTAAACAACATTAACATTTCTAACATTTTTTTTCTCACTTTTTAATATTTTTGATATTTATCGTATTTTTACAGTAGCCTTTATTTCAATTTAAAATAAAATGTATACCCAAACACAGGCCATGCCTTTGTGGGATTTTTGTTTATATAATAGATTTTTTGGTTTTTGTAACTTATATTATTTTTATTTTATAAAAATTTTTTTTTTATTCAATAATAATAATGACAGTCCTGTATTCCGTTCTAAAATATGTTTTTTCTATTTGTTACAACAAATGTAGAACTATGGCTATTGTAATGTGAAAACATAATTTTAAATTAAAAGTCGATCACGTCAGGAATTGAACCCTTCAAAAATAACAAAAAATTTACTGTGATCGTTTTTTTTTATTTTTGCAAATTCAATTTATCGTGTCCTTGAATTTTCAATTATTTGCATAATTTCAATTATACGTTAAGTGTTCCAATTTCGATTCGCTGACGGGTGATTTTGTTTATTCCAATCCGATCTTCCCACAAGAATCAAAGTGAAATCCCGCCAATAAATAAAGCGACTACCAACCTAACTAATATCAATAAATAACTCACATTTCACGTATAGATATAAATGTATTCTTCGCACTAAGGACGAATGTCAATAGATGGCCGAGAGAATAAAAACGATCTAACACAAAAAATCTTTCGTGGAACGAACGCAACTTTCTACCTAAATTTAGAAAAAAATATTTTTATTATTTAGGTATTTTTAATATCATACATACAAAATTAAACACAACACGTCATTATTTTTCATGTCCCAACTTGCTAGATAAATCCGTGTTCTTCTTCTCTGGTCTCAATCCTGGGATTGGCTGGCAGCAATTACTTTCATTCTTCTCCTCCATTCCTCCTTGTCTTGTGCGGTTCTTTTAAAGTCAACATATGATGAGCAGCGCACATCCTTTAATAGGTCCTCCAGGTACTCTCGGCGTGGGCGTCCCCTAGAATTTGTCCCCTCGGTCATCCCCTCCATTATGACATGCAGGAGGCCTTCTTGACGTATCACATGGCCGATCCATCTCACTCGCCTTTCGGACAAGGTCCTGAGCAGGTTCCTTCCACCTTCGATTCTTTGGAGAACCTCCTCATTTGTATGTTATGTATGTTAATCCGTGTTATGTCAGTCATAAATCGGTATTCCGACGGCAGAATGGACCATTTGTATACTCATAATATTTAAGTGTTACTTTTTAATAGTTATTTACTATTTAAAATTACACTGTTTTTTACATTATTAATAACATCGCAAAATTACAAATAATGCTATTTGAGTTAGTTTAATAAATTGTTGGTAATAATCTTCTGTTGCCAACATTTGAAGCAGAAATATGATGTTCACAGAACCTCAGAAAAATAGCCGTTTACATAATATTATGTATATGTTTGTCTATGTACTTATATGTTGGAACTAATTTAAGATATTTTTTTGCAGATTACTCATAAAACATCACTACTCGCCACTGCCATTTAATCAGTTAGTGCTTCGCCACCAATCTTATTTTCCTAATTTAATGGTGATAGGGTATGTTAGTTCATTGGCTATAAGAAGGTCAGAATAACCTTGTTCAATGGTAAATAATGCTGTTCTGAGTGTAAAATATAACCAAAACCACGAACGTACCAATTTCATTGAGATTTAAAGCATAATTGGAAATTTCGCTTCATGCCAATTCTTAGACAGCCACAAAAAAAAAACTTGTGTTACTATCTTAATGTGGAAACTTAGATATGTGTATCCCTTTTTTTAATAACAAACAAAGAGATGTCCTCTTTTTTAAAATGCTTAATCAGATTTATCCACAAGCTGCACACCCCAGACATTCAATTTTTCAAACTGTTATTTTATCATAATTTCCATATCGGCACTGCATTGGTAGTCCGATCGCAGCGTATCTAGATCTATTTTATTCCAAAAAAAGTAAGATGATCAGTTTGACGCTTCAGATGCCAATCCAAGGACAATTTACAACCACCCATAAAAACAAATATTTTATGCTGACCTTCCCAGGAATCAACCTCAAGAATGGTAGGCGTACGCACCAACCATTACACTACGAGGCGGACTTTTTTCTGCTCAATATCCCTTATTAAGATTTCTATCTTTATCTTTCTACCACCTAGACATAGAATTTTTTTTTAAATATTTTACAATGGTACCCACTGCACAAAATATACTATTTTGCCTTGTTTGAACATTCATATTTCTTTAATTATTCTTTATCCGGGTTTGATTTCTAGTGTTAACACAAAATTAAATGAGATTTTTCTCAAAGACGTGTGTTCTGTGCCGCACACAGTCTTTTGTTTTTGGTCGGTCGGACACAAAAAAAAAAAAATCTCGTACATAAAGCTTTCTCTTGTCTGTGCAAAGGGGAATGGATAAAACGTCAATAAATACATAAAGAAAAAAACAACAATCAAAATAAGGTTCGTATTGAAATAAAGTCATTTATTATTTTTATGTGGGTTCAGTCGATTACCAAGACGAGATAATGGATGAATTATAACTAGTTTCGTATTTCTTTAAATGTGCTTTTTTACATACTAAAACAGTTCGTGTATCTTGATAGAATATTCATATTTCTCAGTAAAAAGCGATAGACGTAAATATAGGAATAGATTTGTTGAGTGAATTTTTATCTCAATTTTAAGAAGAACTCACTGCCACTTATAATACAATTTATATGCGCTTCCGCGTATTTGTTTATAAATTCATTAATATTGATTCTTAGTAATACTTCGACCGGTTTAGACTTTACTTCCTCAGCATCAGGACTTTTTCCAACTTACCATCAGTCAATTTACTATATCTATTATAAATTTATAATTTTTTTAATTATTATTTATTTATTTATTTTACATAAACGGCATAAATTGCCTTTAACAGAAAAATATAAAAAAAAAAACAGAACAGAATGAATAAAAGATAGAGAGAACATATAATATGTATTGTTTTATTTATAAACACGGCATGTAGTGCCATTTATATGTTTACGATAAAAATTAAGCAATAGAAAACTAAATTCATAATGTGTTCCTTTGTAGTTTTGTTCAAATTTTAAACTTGGTTACACGCTAAAACCGGCCACTATCTGCTATTCACCAAACGATTTGAAAAAAAAAATAAAACAAATTGGTGATAAACGATGGTGGCTGTTAGATGGCCGACACATTTTCTTATTCGAATTGTAATTATATATTTTTATTTTTTTTATTGATTTGAGATCCTCATTAATCATTTTTTTTACAAAATGTTTATTGTACATTGACGGTATTATTGCCAAATGGCAATTTATTCAGACCAACCAGTAAAATATAAGTTTTATCTTTATAATTCAAGTTACAAATCATTTTCAAGAGAAAATATTAAAAAATCTAAAGATATAAAAAATATAGAAATAAGTGTATTTGCATATAAATTACCTTAAATCAATGCTATTACTCAATGGGAAAAAGAGGAAAGAGAAAGGAGGAGAGATTAAGGAAGAGAAGAAAGAAAAGAAAACTTTTTGTTCCATTTTTACAGTAGTTTTTTTACTATATTTACACATTTTTTATATTTTTACTATGTTTTTACCATCTATTTTGTTTTTACTACGTATTTAACTGGTTCTTATTAATATGTTTTTACTATTTTTTTGGCATATTCTTTTTTACTTTGTATTTTACTATGGTTTTCAATTTATCTACTATCATGGTATTTTATTTTTTCTATGAATGCATGGTTTACTTTTTTTATATATGTTTTTTGACTGACTTAGAACGGGGTAAATAACCCTAGATAAATAGTCAAAGCAACTCTTAATAATTTTTAAATAATTAATTCTAATAAGTTTTCGTGTATACGATAATAAATAAAATAATATTTTTAAATAATTGTTACAGAAATTTGATGAACGATGACATGCAACAAAACACAAATTATCAAACTATAATACCGATCTTCCTAAATTTTTAGTATCTCCTAAATATTAAAAACATCGCGAGGATTAAAATTCCACGCGTTGACCCTTTGAATTCCTCGAATTCGGTAGTTTTTTTTTTCGATATGTTAATTTTATTTTATTTCTAAAGGCTTCGTGCTCGGAAGGGTCGATTTTATAAAGGTCGTAAAAATTGACGATGTCACATTTAAACAAATTTCGGCTTTATCCCGCCCTCATCAATATGTACCCTAACATTATATTAAATTTAATGTCTTAACTAACATTACCTTTGTGTGGAATCAAGATACACAAACACACATAAAAATTAGATATTTTTAAACAGAGATAAAACTGTTTTGAATATGGATATCGTGACACTTGCAGATCTGTTGTAGACTCCGTTAAATGATTTTATTTATGTGTTTGTACATAAACATTTACTGGTTTATTGCTAAATGGGTACTTTTTCTAACCAATCAAAAAACAAAACCTCTAATTTATACCATTTTAAATTTCTGAGGTGCAGATTATTCAGAATAGAGCGATCAGAAATGTGTTTCACCTACCGTATGATACTCATGTAAAGCTCGGGTTTCCTAGGACAGCGGTGCCCGTATTTTAACGGCCGTAGTGAACATTGCTGCGGTTGACAGCAGTCGTAACGGTGACTAGAGAGTGGTTTCCTATAAAAATGGTGTTGATAACACCGTTAAAAAATAAAACCACTCTTTAGTCACCACTACGACGGCTGTCCACCGCATCACCGTTCACTACGGCCGTTAAGATACGGGCACCGCTGTCCTAGGAAACCCTAGCTTAAGGGACATTTATTTTGAAAAAAAAATAATGTTAGTTTATCCAGAGAATGCGCATCTTGAACATATATCTTTTAATATTTTACCGTTTTTGCTTGTATATGTAATTTTTAATACTCTTTAAATGTTATTTGTGGTTTTTTTTATACTTTTTTTAGCTTGTATACATAATTTCAATACGTTTTTAAAAAAAAATATAAAAAAATTAACCTGTATTGGGTGTGCGCATATTTTGTTAATTAAAAAAATGTTTTTTTTTTTTGTACTAGTTCAGTATGTATATATAAATACATGTAATTTTTACACTTTTTCAATTTTCTTCCCCAGATTGCATAATGTAAACATTATTTTGAATTTATTTCCATGCCTAGTATTCAGATTATTTTTTTATTTTCAAGTATTTTTCATACCCTTTTTAATTTGTAGTATATCATAATTTAAATTTTTCTGCTTTTGTAAATAATATCAAAGTTCCAAATTTAAAAACGTCTTTAAATAAATTTGTTATCTGTATGTCCCTAAATGAGTTTTTTTTTAAACTCCTTGGGAATACTGTATATAATTATGTTTAATATGTTTTCAATTTAATAAAAAAAAATTTTTTAATAAAACGAATGCGGAAAAAAAAGTATAAAGTACAGTAGTAGACGAGTGTGCCAACAATTTTTTTATTTGTATTTTTTAATAAAAACCGTTTTTAGCAACAAAAAAAAACAATACATGCAATACAAAAATGAAACACTTATACCCGTATGCAGAGACAAACCTTAAGGTGAGGAAAGTACATTCTATTGTCTTCACCTTCGGGTTATTTTCTGCATTTGAAATTAGAATGTACTTTTCTCACCTTTAGTTTTGTCTCTGCATACTTGAGAAAATTCAATGGACATTTCTTAGACATCTTAACTGGAGATGCAGGTATACCGATCTCAATTATATGTCTTCCTGCAAAAAACACCACTTGCTTACTTTAGAAGATCGCCGTCTACTGTTGGACATGGGGGTGCTTCATGACATACTCAGTGGACGCCTTGATAGTCCGGCTCTTTTGTCGGAGTTATCATTAAATGTCCCCGGCTACTGCACCCGTCACAAGTCGAGCTCTCTATTTCATGTGCCAGCAGTTCGTACGAACTATGCCCAGAACTCTCCACTTATACGTTTTGCTAGTGAATATAATTTAAACTTTCCCCTTATTGATCCATTTGATTGTAAAAAAATAACATTTAAAATGCGCGTCTTAAAACATACTTTTTTGTCTTATACTTAGTTTCAATAATAAAGTTTTATTTTATTTTATTAAATTTTATCTCTAATTCTTAATATTTTATATATATTTATATTTTCGATAACTGACACCCTCTTTCCAATATAACACCCACACACCCACCCTCTCACTCACTTACACTCACACAAACACACTAGTATGTATTGTACGTGTATTTAATGTATTTCTGTAGATATCTGTCATTGGTTTTATTCTCTGTATATGTTATTTGTTATATTTTTATTACATGTATTACTGTTGATATCCCCAATAAATAAAATAAAAAAATACGGGTATCAATTTGTATTGGCGGACATTTATTCTTCGCTTAGCAAGAATAAAAAAAAATATATTAAAATTCAAGATAATTTTACAAATTTTACTTTCCAAATCCGGTGTGCAAATGTCCTCTTAAAGATTGCAAAAAAAAATATGCAAATAATTTAAACAAATAAGAGAGATATATCAAGTCTTGTATTGTATTAGTCTGACATCACAGCCACACAAGAGTTAAAAACATTTGTTTCAAAATAGTTACATTATTGTCTTTTGAAACACCGACGGCGACGTTTCGAAAGTGTTACAGCAATCAGCATCGGGTTTCAGGATAAAATAATTATTAAATTAGCACCAGGAGCAATAATAATTTTAGTTCATATACCTCAACAGCAATAAACACTTATTCGATTTTCAATTTCTACTAGGCGCCATACACCCGTCCCACTTGCACGTTCTGTAATTCAACCAACGATACGTTGCTGTCTCCCTTCAATTCGTCATGAGCGAGGGCTCTAATTAGTTGCATTCTCAACGACGAAAACGCCAGATTTCATAAAACGTTTTATTTTATTTATTTTTTTTTTTTTTTTTTTTATTTATTTATTCACACTTATTATCAAAATACAATTCCATATTCACTTTGCCCAGCTAACAAGGGTACATACCCCGTTCCAAGCTAGGCAATTACATTTTAATATATTATAATACTTAACAAATTAATATAGAGCACAGACAAACAAAATATAAACTTATTCGGATACACATTTTGATTCATATACATACAGACATACACATATATACACACATGTATATATAAATATACACATATATACATATGTACATACACACACACGTACATACACGCATGCGCATACACATACATACATTCATAAAAACATAGACAATTTATTTATGCGAAACTTTATATATATATCTATAAATATATATTTTTTAAATTATTCTTTATTTTTTATATTTTATTTTTGACATCCAGTAAGGTTCTCCAATCCGTGGCATGCATCAACTTTTCTGACTCCCTACGACCAATGTCATGAAAGAGCGAGGTCAACACCTTCCGTAACTTGACAACACTCCCGTCTTTCCACGATTCTGGCAAAAGGTTATGGACCTTTTTGCCTACGTTATAGTGTTGTCTCGATGCCAGAACAGTGTTGACCCCTTCACTTAGTATCAGATCCCTATTAGAGTATCTTGTGTTATGGTTGTGGTTGACGCTTGGGTAAATGTCTCTCTTTTATTCTGTCATTTTGTGTAAAATCTCGTCGACCAAACTACTACTACTTTTAATAATTGATTTAACTTTTATTCTCGCTGTACAGACGAAATTTAAGCATACCGTCTCGGTAAATATAAAAAAATATGTTCAAGCGAACATTTTTTTTAAATTGAGATTTATTGGAGTTTATAATCGCTTTTAAATGGCCACTTTTTATTACTGAAGTCTAATTAAAATATAAATAAGAACTATTTACAATTTCAATGAAGTTAGGAACGCGGACGAAATTTTCGGGGTCATTCATTGGTTTGATTCGATCATATGATGTCACGATTTTTTTCTTAACATGACAAGTCGGTAGAACTTGTCGAGGTAGATTGAGATAGTACAGAAGTTAAGTGTACCGTCTCGATATGTACCGATGAAGATAGCCTATTTAATCGTGGCCCAGGTCAAGAATTGCAAGCGCAAACCGAAACCATCCGATACACGTATGTTGTTCAACTAAAAACTTAACCAAAAATTTGGAACGCTTTTGTTCTACGAGTTAGAGGTAAAGGGCTTCTCTGGCGAATTAATTTTTATTTATTTATTTATTTGCACATTTTATCATATAAACTATTTTATGCTCATTTTGCCCCTAACAAGAGTACGTACCCCGTTCCAAGCTTTTTTGGTGTTTTTGGTTTTTTGTACTCAAATATTTATGTTGTTTTTTTTTTATATTTGTGCATGCAAGTATGTCTATATATATATATATATATATATATATATATATATATATATATACGAGTATATGCATGTTGTGAATTGATATATGTGTGTGCATGTATGTAGCAGTATGTGTGTGTAATTTTGTTCATAAGTTTGTGTTGTCAAGCTAAACTGATTAAACCCACTCACAGGCTGTGCCTTTGTGGGTTTTTTTTCTTATCATTACGTTCTATTTTATTCTTATGTACTGTAAACCTATGTTTATAATTACAACATAAAAAATCAGTAAATAGACAAAAAATAAAAAACGGTTTTGATTATTTCTTAAAAGTAGCAAAGGAAGATGGATTAATTTTGTTAAAAAATAAAAAAATATATTATTATTACCAAAATATCACTGAATCCGGAATTGCTAGAACAGGTTTTTGGCGTTTGGGTTATTGATGTTCCCATGATTCGAGATAATTTTTCCTAATGATGAAGTCAGCATCAAGAGCCATCTATGAGCCACCGACTCATTACGTCAGTAATTGTGCAAAACTCCGCGTTCCCCGACGGAGACTCTGTTCTGTGTTATTATTACTTATTATTAGTGTTGCGTACCTATTCCATCACTGCAATGCACTTTTACACGAAACATTAATTCAAATGATCAAAAAATGACTAGAATCTCAATTTTTACTTAAAATTTACGTTAATTAGTTTTCTCTTCATGTAAAGCTGTAGTTTATGTCTTATATTTAATTTTATTTTTCATTTATTTTTCCGTTTGAATTCGGTTTATTTGGTTGGATTCGTAGTGAAAAGGTCAGCGCGTTTGCCTAACATGCAAGAGGTCTCGGGTTTGATTCCCGGCAGAGTTGAAATGAATTATTTATTTAAAAAAGTGTTTTTACCCTAGAACATCTCATTGACCCTGGACTGGTACCTAAAGCGTAGGACTGATCATCTTACCTTCACGTGACAAAAAATGGTCAAGATACGCTGCAATTGGTGTACCAATGCAGTGCCCTATTCACTATTAGCTGAGAAAGGCGAATAATAATAATGATGATCTACCAGATTAAGAACAATAAATATTAATAGTATATTATAATCATATTCAGCACTTAAATAATAAATATTTTACGTGGGAACAATGCTCGTACATAAATTTTTTTTATGGATATAAAAATGAACCTTTTTAAATGTATAGACGAACATGAAATAATTTAATTTTTATTTGGATTTTATTTATGATAAATATATTACTAACTAACAATTATTTAAAAATTACTTTTAATATATATGCGATAAAATAAAACACGAGGATTCGTCGCAACACGCCAATATACGATACATTTTTTTCTCATGTTTTATAAAATATATTATTTTTCTCTTTACTGTGTAACATGTTCTCTCATTATATTTCAAAAAACTTTAACTGGGTGCATGTACTATTTTTTATATTTTGTATTCTTATACAACAACTGTTGTTTTTCCTTAATAAACAAAAATTAAAATAAAAATACTTTTGCCTACGATTGAAATACGACTGAAGCAACGGGTTAACGCATGCTTTCTCAGTGTTCCCCCTCCACTCCATGACCAGCATTTTTCATTTATTTGCTAAAGTTAAAAATAATCAAAATTATATTTTAAAAACTTTACACATTTTACTTTTTATCGTGAATCCTGAATTTGGTTCCACAATGCGTCGCGCGTCGACTACCTGTTCTTAATTACAATAGGCCCTAACTCTCGAAACCCTGTGATCCTTTCACAGAACTCCAGGGTTCCACGGAACACCTTTTAGGAACCGCTGGTTTCAATGAATGATTTTGAGTGTTTTGCGTTAGCATAAACGAAAATTATTAGATAACTTTAAAAGTAATAAAATAAAAAAACAACTATGTTTTCAACCACTTATTTCAATTTTTTTCTACCCACCGGTTTCTCACATTACCACCCTTACAAGACAAAAAGCCTTGATTTATTAGTACAATACACATCATAATACTGATAAAATAAAATGGGATAGAATTCATTAGTAAAGTACACCTTGATAAAGAAGCTTGTATGGCTTTGAAACCGGTCGGTAGAAAACAAATATGTGGAAAAACAGATTTGTTTTTATTCATTTTTTTATTATAAATAACCATAACGTGAGTACTTCAAATATAATACGGCGACCTTCGTGGTGTAGTGGTCAAGCTTGACTCACACATGGAAAATTCTGGGTTCGATTCCCGGTGAGAACACAAAAATTAAGAAGGGTGTTTCTTGATGTAATTCACAACTGTAATTGGGCCTCCTGGCCAGTTGTGGTGCAAAAAAATATTTAAAAAAATATTTCATTTTGAGCATTTTAAATTATACAGAAAAAAAAGGAATTTCACAGACAATAATATTCTGTAAAAAAAAATGGCGTATGTGATTGTTCAAAATTGAAAACACAAAATGGACTGAGTACATTTTTTTTATTTTTTATTCATAAATTTCATGAAAAGTACATGTTTTTGTAAATTTATAAACATATCTACTTTTACACATCTAGTAAATGTTATCACTGTAACCGTCCAAAAAAAGAGACTTACTCTTGTGCTTGGAGAGTGACTTACACGGTTTTAGTTGTTTATTTATAACAGTTTATATAATTTTAAATACGAGTACATGAAAAGAAAAAGAAAAACATAGCATCTATAAAGGAAAAAACATAACACAATAATATATTCATACTAATTCAAATTTAATGTTGCTTTTACACGAGTTCAAAACATTTCTTTAGATTAACTTTAAATTTATTTATTGATATATTATTTTTAATAGTTTTTAGTTCATTAGGAAGATTGTTATAATTTTTTACACCTTTGAAGACAAAGCTATTTTGATCATGACTTGTATGGAATTTGGGAATTTTAATATTTTGTTGGTATCTGACTAACTTATTCATTTGAAATTCTTTTATTTTTTCTTTTTTATATTTTGGAAACATAATTTATTTATTAGGAGTGTCTACTCTATGTAACCTAAAATATTTTATATAGACTTTCCGTATTGAATGTTGAAGGTTTCTTTAAAATTACTTTAATAATTAATCTTTGTACTATTTTAAGAGGGTATAATATATTGGCATATGCACTATCCCATTCTAAAATACCACATTGCAACAAAGATTGTACAATTGAGTAGTAAGCTATTTTTAAATTATTGATTTTTAAAATATTCCTTAATCTAATAAATAGGTATATACATTTTCTAATTCGTATAACCAGTTCAATGATATGGTCTTTCCATTTTAAGTTGTGATGTATGTATACACCAAGATATTTAATTTTATCTGTTGTATCAAGTACTGAACAACATATTTTGAGTTTGTCCAAATTTTTGTAGACAAGGACTGGATTCAACTCCCTGGGGAACGGTTTACATTAACATATTACAACAGAGATGAAGAACATTTAAGAAAAGGTAATATAGAAGTCTAGGCATCTACGGGGATTATGGCATGTCAATGGCTGGTTTAAGTGGCCACTTTACACACTGTGTAACATTCACCATTCTGCCTATATTCGAACATCTATATTCCTTCAATTCTTTCATCTGTTGATGTTTGTGAAGTTAAAGAGCTGAAACCTTTATTTATGCGGGTGAGATTCATCTAATTGAATTATTTCACCCACATACTAGGCAACGCCTGAAAATGTTATTTTTTCAATTTCTATACTTCTTCATGGACCAGGTAATTTATCAACATATTTTGAGTCTGTCCAAATTTTTGTAGACAAGGACTGGATTCAACTCCCTGGGGAGCGGTTTATATTAACATATTACAACAGAGATTAAGAACATTTAAGAAACGGTAATATAGAAGTCTAGGCATCTACGGGGATTATGACATGTCAATGGCTGGTTTAAGTGGCCACTTTACACACTGTATAACATTCACCATTCTGCCTATATTTGAACATCTAAATTCCTTCAATTCTTTCATCTGTTGATGTTTGTGAAGTTAAAGAGCTGAAACCTTTATTTATGCGGGTGAGATTCATCTAATTGTACTTTTACTAATTGTACTCTACCTTTTCTTAAATGTTCTTCATCTCTGTTGTAATATGTTAAGTACTAAACATGTAAGATCGCAGTTAGTTTTGTTACAATTGCTTAGATAAATATACCAACACCATGTTCGCACAAAGATGAGTTTTGAAGAAGATAACTTGTTTGCAGAAGAGTCCAATGACATTAATGAATTAATATAAAAAGTAATGAGTAATTTGCAAGGAGTGGATGTAGTGAGTAGTGGGTAAGAGTAGGAACAGAAAATTGCCATCACTTCAATAGTCACATGAACCAGAGACAGAACTGATGACTTGCCGCTGCTGAATTACGTAAGAAAGCCGAACTAGTGATTTGATCCAGGGACGTAGGTTTAATTCTATTCCACTATTTGTTTATGCATGATTTGTAATTTTTTTACCCGTGTTTTACTCTTGTTAAAATTGCCGTGAAAACGTTCGTTTGCAGGTCACGCCCTTGATACATCAAGATTCGGTTAAATTTTAAACTTTGTTTGAGACCGTTCAAATTTAAATAGAACATCGTCATGAATCTTGACGTCACATTTGTCCAGCCTGAACATGTCGCGCTTTTGTAGGGACACATTTTTTGATAATTTATTTTTTCATGTTATGTTTAAAAAAAATTCTCCTTAATATTCTTATCGATTTCGAAAATACATTAAAACTATATTATATTATTTTACTGGTATTCGTAGTAGGGTAGACCGAGGCTATTTGGATCAGGCGGGTTATTCGGATCACTCTTCGAAAATTGGCTATATCTCGGATATTCTTACAAAATAACAAGGAAAAAAAAATACCGGTATTACAGTTTGCGGGGTTCGACAGCTAAAAATTTATCTTTGTTAAGATCGAACAAGTTAGGTATATAATAAAACGCTGGTGTAATATTATTATGAGCGTTCTCAGTGTTTTTCTGCAAAGATAGGCAATGTAGTTATTAACATATTACAACGGAGATGAATAACGTTTTAGAGAAGGTAATATAGTAGTCCTGTCATTGGCTGGTTTGAGTGGCCACTTTACACACTGTGTAACATTCACCATTCTGACTATATTAAAACATCTATATCCCTTCATTCTTTCATCTGTTGATGTTTGCGTTTGTGTTTGCCTTTGCCTTGACTACTATAAAACCTTCTCTAAAATGTTCTTTATTTCTGTTGTAATATGTTTAAATTCACAGATCCCTAGATTAGATAGATTTATATTTAAATACACAGTAAACATAATAAAATCTCTCCAAAAACCGCAAAAAAAAACAGAATTCAGATGAAAAACTACCACAGAGAAGTAAAAAAATCTTCAGTTACTGCTTCTTCGTTGGCTGGGGCTTCAAGTGAATGGTTTTGCATTAAATTTAATCAAGTTTTTGTGAATCCTCCAAAAAATTATTGGATTCAGTTTTTTGCTTATAAAAACCGGTTCCACGAAAAATATTATGGCAAAAAAGATTAAATAATGTTTTTATTTGTGTGATATGTAACCCAGAAAGACTGTAAAATTAGTGTTATCATATTATGCTCATTAGCTATGGATTCTAATACCTTTGATATTATTTTATTTTGTTCTTCATATTAAACTATTTTACTAGGTTTGATTTAAGTAACTCTTTGCTGATTAGAATCACCACATATATATGTGATGATTTGGATGAGTGAAGAGGTTGACAGGATTCTTTTATTATGTTTTTTGTGTGCTTTACGTGATCAATAAAATAATATCATTTAAAAATTTCAAACGTATAATATTTAGTAATATTTTTTTAAATATGGATAAGTTTTTTTTTTTAAAGGAGACATTAAAAGTGATCCGAATAGCCTCGGTCTACCCTATATAATTTTTTCCTCTTTTATCTTCACCAACAAATTTTCGAATTCATTTAAAAATTCTTTTTTTTGCTATTTTTTTCATTACCATTGTAGTGAACTCTTTTGTTGGAATGAAATGGTTAGTTTGACTAACCGCAGTTTTTGTTGTAAGATTGCGTGAAATCGAATAAAAGATTCACTTACATTGTTCTGAGATTTGATAGATAATATGATGAATACAAGATTATACAAAAGGTGATTAAATTCAGTACAACACTGAATGAATTAACCGTAAAGCGAATTTATATCATGTGGGTATTTGAAAGTCTTAGAGAGAGAGAGTAAAAAGCTAACTGAACTGAAGGCGACAAGGGACACGGAGATTCTGGTGAGTTTCGATCGTGCCGACGTCGAGCAGTTCCGGTGTGCCTTACGAGGTGTTGTTAGCGGTAAAAATACAGCGTGTGTGCGTGCTTGAACCATCTCACTGTTTTGATGAAATATATATATATTATTAAATACTAAAATATAACAATAAATTTATTTACACTTGACACTTGACATTTGACGCAAGCCACTGCAAAACTGCATCCTAACTTATTGTGCCGACAGGTGAATGACACATTGCATCCATCAACAAACAATTTGCTTATTCCCCTCATAATACGTTTCCTCTTTCCTCTCCCCGGCTGAACATTTTCTCATGGCTAGAATTAACAACAAATATAAGGCAATAAAAACATTAATTTGCTTGAATCCCAGATATGACCATGTTTTCTCACGTCAAAAACTACTTTTTCATCACTACTTATGTATTTTTCATCAATGTTAACTTAAGTACTAATTTTAAAAAAATATTTCAACAGAGAGGGAAAACATTTTTGAGAAGAGAATATAGAAGTCTAGGCATTTACAGGGCTTATAACCTGTTATTGGCTGGTTTAAGTGGCCACTGTACACACTGTGTAACATTCACTATTCAGCCCATGTTTGAACATCCACATTTCCTCAACTCTTCCATCTGTTGACTTTTGTGAAGTAAAAGAGCTGAATCCTTTATTTATGCGGGTGGATCTGATACTAAGTGAAGGGTTCAACACTGTTCTGGCATCGAGACAACACTATTGCGTAGGCAAAAAGGTCCATAACCTTTTGCCAGAATCGTTAAAAGACGGGAGTGTTGTCAAGTTGCGGAAGGTGTTGACCTCGCTCTTTCATGACATTGGTCGTAGGGAGTCAGAAAGGTTGATGCATGCCGCGGATTTGAGATTTTTACTGGATGTCAAAAATAAATATCAAAATAATGAATAATTTAAAAATACATATACAGATGGCAATCATGAAGTTTCGCATTTTAAATAAATTGTCATTTTTTTACGAATGTATGTATGTGTATGCGCATGGGTGTATGTACATGTGTGTGTATGTACATGTGTATATATGTGTTTATATATATATATATTTATAAATATATATATGTATTTATGAGTGTATATATGTATATATGTGTATGTATGTATGTATATGTATACGAGTAAGTTAATATTTTATTAGTCTGTGCTCTATATTAATTTCTAAACTATTATCATATATTAGAATGTAATTGCCTAGTTTGGAACGGAGTATGTTCCCTTGTTAGCTGGGCAAAATGAACGTTAAATTGTATTTTTGATAAAAGGTGTAAATAAATAAATAAAATAAAATAAAATAAATATTTATTTTTATAAAAATAAATTTTAATTGAATTGTTATATTTTTCATTGAAATAATTATTATTTTATGCTGATTTTCTAACAAAACGTTTATTTTTTTACCGTCCGCATCCATCCGAACTTTCGCTCTCGTCACTATGCTACCGTGCAATTATTGGCTTGATTGTCGGTCCAATCACAAGATTACAGGGCATGGCTTGCACGCCGCGGTTGCCGATTCGCATCCCGCCGTTTGCTTGCGTCATCATCTCGCGGTTGGCACGAAACACAAATATTGCAAAAAAGTTGAAGAAGTGAGTTCCGATTGATGCAATTATTGCATACGACGACAGTCAGAAAGAAATAAATCAATAAAATAAAACCGTTCTCTTAAATCAATAGTTATATTGATAAAAAACTAAATGCCGCCGATATAATGCCCGCACTTAATCAATTTATTCTCCTCTACAAATGCGAATATCACACTGGGGCCCAAAAAAACATCAAATGAATTTTA
This sequence comes from Micrasema longulum, assembly GCF_059751315.1. NCBI lineage: Eukaryota > Metazoa > Arthropoda > Insecta > Trichoptera > Brachycentridae > Micrasema > Micrasema longulum. The sequence goes on from NW_028277733.1 coordinate 701,041, forward strand.
AAAATAAGTGTCTTAGAAGTATTTCGGGTATGCAGCGGCTCAATTTAGTAGAGAATTAAGAAATAAGCGATTGACGCAGCAACTTTCAGTGACAACTGTCATCAAACAGAAGTTGAAATTTTAAATTTTAAAAGAATAAGTCGTTTATTGAAAAAATAATCATTGCTTTTTGGTATGAGTGAAACCAATAGGAAGACCCACTGTCTTTAAAATGGTTTCTAGTGTGTGGAGGAAGTACTTTTTCTGCTTATTTTACGAGGCACCAGGTTTTCGACATCTTGACGTCCTATACGTGTACTGCAAAACCTGTGTAGACAGTTTACGTAAGAAGTGTGGAACGTGGATCTAACTGGGGAGGACCGTTGGGAGTTGGCAGCTGTTGGAGACCAGGGCCCCGATTACAATGGGGAGTTAGCAGAGTATCTTTAATTATTGTCCAAAAAGTGATTTTTAATTTTATATACGAAAATGTAAATATTTTTAAAGACAAAAACTAGATTCACCCCCTTTGGGAGTTATTCATAATAATATATGTATATATTTATATTTTTTTAAAAAATATATTTGGACCCCTGTATTTAGTAGCCTAACGTGTCGTGTCGTGTACTCGGGAAAAAAATTGTTTTTGTTTATCTTGGAAATGGGATGTTCGATCACTGATTTTGGTTTATTACCTTTATGAGTCCAATAACCATTGTTGCAAAGTCTTAGAACCATGGCGCGTGATAACTACTTTTAACGACAGTGTGGATATCTGTTAAAGACATTCTATCTTTCCTGCCTTCTGTTTCAAGATTATGGCGTTGTCCAATGAAATAATAATAAATTACAACAGAGATGTATTGAAGGGAATTTAGAAGTCCAGGTATTTACAAGGCTTAAGACCATTCATTGGTTGGTTAAAGTGGCCATTTTACACAGTGAGTAAAATTCATCATTTTAATTTGAAAATTAACAATTTCGTCAAAAAAAACTATTATAATTTTTCACTTTAATCGGGGCGTGGAAGCTTTTTATCGAAACTATTGTTCTCTATAGAAAAATAATTTTGTCGAATGAAAAAACCTTTTATAGAGTTACCAAAAAAATATACCTTTAATTTACTTCCGGTAAGAATATAAATTATGAGGAATATCCGGAATCGTCTTGAAATAATACATGTCAAAAGGCATTTTGATCCCATAGAAAAAAATCAACATATAGGTTATAATTTTAGAATCAAGAGTTATTACAGGATTTTTTAGTCCGTTTGAAGGTAAATAAAAGCCAAATGTCACTCAGTCCCTAAAAAGGACTTCTGAATCAAACAGGACTAATGTCGCTTTTTGAGGACGCAGAAATAGGACTCCATTAGCCAATCAAACGCTTCCGAATCGAGAAATCCATTAGTGACCGGAATATGATCAACATTTTAAATTCGGAACGGGTGTTAAGTGAATTGGAATTTGAGCACCTTTTCAGGTAATTTGATTATCTGGCACCTGGCGTTTTGGATCTTTGTAAAATCGGCGATTATGAATAAGTTATTTGGCTTTTTGACATTTTGATTTTCAAAATATTCTGGTAGTCGGTGTAACGTCTTAAATAATACAATACTAGCAAATAATGCTACCAAAAACACAAAAATATTCAAATAGATGACTACATTAAAAAAAATGTTCAAGTTTTTAAAAACCCGTAACAGGTATTATAAGGTCGTCGTCTATTTAGCATCATACTCACATAGGCACTGTCTGTGACAATGCGCGCAAAATGTTGGGATTTGTTCTCTGAACAGCCAAGGTGTTCTTGAATACTCATGTCATAAAGCTTCTTTATAACTCATTGGTGCGAAGCAGACTTGAATGTGGATCTCTGATCTGGGCACCCCACGAATTGAAGAACTCTCTTATGCTGGAGATGGTTCTGAAGAAATTTCCGAGGTAGCTTTACCTAAGAGAGTGCGGATATTATCCGTGGTTGTACCCGTCTGACTTCAAACTGGGAATGCTTGGCTACAATAGTTTGGGGAAAAGAAGAAATGCATACTTGCTTATGTATTTTTTCCGATTGACCGTGGTATTGGGATCAACATAGGTGTAATGGAGAGTATTTTTCTTTATGTTCTTAATGACTACCTCAGACATAGACAGCTTAAGCTGTTTTATCTTCCTGCTGGCAGAACTAACCTGACGATGGTAATGCCAGTAGGAAGAGCAATGTCTTTACTCAACCGTATCTCTTCGGATATTGACATCTTTCATATTAGTGAAAAAAAGTTCAGAGAGGATAGCATCCTTTTTCTATAATTGCTGGGTATTTTTATTTTACCGTGTTTTATTTTACCGTATTTGTTTGTTTAAATTTAAGTATGAATTTTTTCGTGTTATGTATGCATTGAAATATTTTGTAATGTACGTAAACGTTTATAAAATAAATCAATTTAAAATTAGTGTAGTGATCATGTGTTTTTAAGGGTGATTTTAAATTTAATATAGTTATGCAGAAAGTAGCCACTCTACAATTTCGGAGAGATTACATTATATTAGTATTATCAAGTATAATAAGGTCAATTCTATGTCTTGTTTAAAACAGCCAAGCCGTTTTCTTATGAAAATTGTAATAACCACCTTCTGAACATAGTGTTGATTACAAAAACGACATTTCTCAATTTGCAGAAAACAGCCACAACTCTAGAAAAAAAAATCATTTTAAATGCTGATGGGAAGATTAATGCCTCCAGATATCTAGTTATCTAAAATAAATTAAAGTTGGAAACACCAAAGCATTTTAATCGTTTAAATTCATTTATAAAAATACATGTTATAAAAAAGAATGTTTTTAATACAGCTTGTCACCTCATACATTCAAACTTTGAATGAGGAATCATCAAAAGATCTAACTGTTTTCTGCTATATGCGTATTTGAGGTCTTGTAGTCAGCGCGTTTGCCTACCATGCAAGAGGTCTCGGGTTCGATTCCCGACATGGTTGATATGAAATATTTATTTTAAAGGGTGTTTTAACACTAGAATATTTCATAGCCTCCGGGACTGGTACCTGAATCGTGAAACTAATCATCTTACCTTCATGTCACAAAAATGATTAAAATACGCTGCAATCAGTGTACCAATGCAGTGCCCTATACACGATTAGGCGTGGAAAGGGAATAATAACGATGAGTCACCCAGACTTTAAAAAATCACAAAAAAATCTGTGACACTTGATTAAATAATTTTTAAAGTTGATATAATTAATTAATTAAGTGATTCTTTACAATGAAATACCCTTATACAAATGTGGTGTATTTTTCATTACCTTCTTCCATATCCCCTCTATCCCACCTGCTGACAAGTCTCAAAATAGAGGCTTAGCGGTTAATTCCTTAAAAAAAAAAAATACAAAATAACATATAACAAAATAAATAAAACAACGTTGTTTTTAACCACTAGTTTTTATTTTCCACTGACCGGTTTCAAAGCAAACAAGCTTCTTCGTCAAGGTTTACGAAACATATGAATTGATTCCTTTTTTATTTTTATCATGTTCACTAAATACTACACATGGACCATGGATTTATTTTATTATAATGAATAACCACAAAGTTAGTGCTTCAAATATACACTTTACAAAATAACATGTTTATTACATAATGACACAACATAAATTAGAGTTCTACTAGAGCTGGCTGTTTTCTGCAAAAGGCACATCTTGGGTTGTGTGGACGCGACTTAAAATATCATCAAATACATAGTGAAATTATTTTTTGTATAATAAAAAAAACAAATGTATGTACACCACAATAGGCCTTAAGGCCCAATTACAGGGGTGAATTATTGCACAGTACACCCAGGCTTGTGAAAAATCACATTTAATTTTTGTGTTCTCACCGGGAATCAAACCCAGAACCTTTCGTGTGTGAGTCAAGTGTCTTTCTATTTCCATGTGTTTAGTTTTTCAAACATTCAGTTTTTTTATTTTTGTTAATTTTAAGCCATTTTGATATGCTGTTTAGGTCCAAATTCTCTTAAATGTACCGATTATATTTATCACATGTTTACATTGCAACGAATTAATATTTTGTACCAAACACACTTCTTAGAAGTTATGACAAAATATTTTATGACCCGTGTCTTAAATTTATGCTTGAATTTGTGTGAATTATTATGAACGTTCAATTATTCCTTGTACATATTTAAGTTGCGTTTTTCATTGGACTTAATATTTACTTTTGTTTGTGACTATCTCGCATAATATGTTTTTTTTTAAACGTATTTACTAGTACATACCTAAATTATTAGTGTATTTAAATAAATACACTAATAATTTAGATAATAGCAAGCAAATGCCTTTTTTTTAAGAAAAAGAGCACTCTTATAATTTGCCCAAATATTTCAATTTTGGTGGCCATTTTCAACGAGTTGTAAATAACTCACTATTAGAAAATGGAAAGTGGGGCTCGAACCTCGGACCTCTGATCCGTGAGTCCGCAACGCTAGCCACGGGACCACAACCCGACTCTTAATATACGTGTTCAAATTTCGAAATTATAATCACTATACTTTACTTATCATATTTCAAAACAAAGCTTTATGAATTATTTTTAAAAAAAACGATACACAAATGTAAATTTGATGTAAAAAAATAATGTACTAACATTGGTTGGCTGATAGATGTTGCTTTAAGCAAAATGTCTGCCATAGTAACGGACTCAGTATTGATGTAGACATTTTTAACTGCACGTTGCATTTGTACAGAAAATTTCTTCATGGGGTCGATTATTTGGGATAGTTGCTGAATGTGCATCTTGAGTGGTTTATGCTATGTATATGTGCCGCATGTAATTTATATGTTTGTGTATGTTTTATATGTGCGTTCATGTGTGTGCGTGGATGGCTCGGCGTGTACATTCGGTATTTTTATTTATTTTAATTTATTACCTCCATGGAAAACGCAGATGTCAACAATTATTCTTTTCTCACTTAAAATTCTTATTTATTTTTTTGTCACATTTAATGTTAATATCTTTTTAATTTATGAAAACTTAATTGGTCTTTTTATGTTAAAAAATTGTTGTTTTTAATACTTATTTTGTATGATTGTATATGTTTTCTGAATAATAAATAAATAGTACTAAGATTTTTATACATAAATATGAGCAGAGTATTTTACGATACTTGTGTGAAATATTTTTTTTCCCTTCCCGCGCCTAATGATCCATAGGGCACTCCATTGGAACACCAATCGCAGCGTATCTTGAAAAAAAAAAATTACATGAAGCTAAGATGATCAGTACATATCATACATAGTCAATATAATACAGACAATTGGTAAAATAAACCGAAGTAGGGAACAAAATGCCGAACACTCTTCTAGTGGAACGGAAGGCCTGTTGACTGCTGCCAACAGGCCGGCTTCTCCTGAAGAGTTTTAAGTGGTTTCCTCTCCACGTGAGCAAATGCTGAGAAGTTCCCGATTGGTCCACATAAGTATATCCCTCCTGATCCTAACAGTTTAGATAAATTTTAAAGAAATATAATTGCAGAGGAATCCACCTTTTAAATATAAACCTTGTATATTATAAGCAAGGTAAATAGTAAAACAGACCACATATAAAAAAAAAAAAATTAAAAAAAAGATGATCAGTATTTCACTTCAGGTACCAGTCCAGGGATTTTGAAATATTCTGGTGTGACAACACCCTTTAAAATAAATATTTCATTTCAACCATGGCGCGAATCAAACCCGAGACCTCTTGCTTGGTAGGCAAACGCGCTGACCATAACACTACGAGGCCGATATAATATTATTAATTATTGATAAAAAATTTGATCAATACTAACATGAACATGATCACAATACCAGAGAAAAAAATCAAAATCAGACTAGCATTTAGAAAAAAGGCAAAGTCACAAAATTCAATTTAAAAAACGAAAGTAAAATAAATATTATGACGTGGGAAAAAACATTTATCAAATTTTTTTTTCATAAAAATTCAAATAGAAAGTTAAGACATATATTATGTTTAACAACTTATAAATGAAATTGATGTGCATTATTTTTATTAAAGTCCATATAAGATTATGTTTATGTGTGCCCTTTTTCAAAATTCATAATAATAATAAAACGGTTATATACTTGTTTATGCAGTGTGTTGGTTTCTTTTTTAGTCTAAATTTGCAACAATTGTCAAGGAAAACATTTTTGAGAATGCAATACGAGCCATTGCCTGCCATTTACAGAGCTCATGACCTGTCATTGGCAGGATTAAGTGGCCACTTTACACACTGTATAACATTTACTATTCTTAACAATGTTTTGAGCTGGTCCAAATTTTCGTACGGTCGAATCCAGTCCGTGTCTACAAAAATTTGGCCAAGCTCAAAATATTGTTATTAAATCCGCCTGGTTTAAGAAGAAGTATGTAAAATGAAAATTATTTTCAGGCGTTGCCTAGGATGTAGTTGAAATAATTCAATCATATAAATCTCACCCGCAACAATAAAGGTTTCATCTCCTTAGCTTTACAAACAAATGAAGGAATCGAAGGAATTTAAATGTTCAAATATAGGCAGAATGGTGAATGTTACATAGTGTGTAGAGTGGCCACATAGACCAGCCAATTTCAGGTCATAAGCCCTGTGGATGCCTAGACTTCTACGAGTATATTTCTTCCTCTAAAATGTTCTTCATCTCTGTTGTATTATGTTAATTCAACATTTTGCCTATGTTTAAACATCCGCATTTCCTCAACTCTTCCATCTCTTGGCTTTTGGAAAGTCAAAGAGTAGTTTTAATGTTTATAATATAATTACAAACCTCTTTGATCTAAAACAGAACTAACTTTATAGTATTTTGAGTAAGTACAAATATTTGTAGATAATACAGGATTCTATTTAACAGTATTTGATATATAAACTCTTAACTATTCATATGTGGCGAATCGTCGATGTAAGTGATTATGCGCAGCTTACCATTAAATTTGACTATCCATAATAATGTTTTATGGTTACTTTATTCACAGAAACACATTTCTTATAAACCATTTCCACTATTTGTATTTTTCTCCAAATATTAATGAAACGCGCCCAGCGCCAGCGTGAGCCAAGAAACTAGCCGATTATTTCAGTTTATTTCATAATACAAAATAAGTTTTCTATATTTTGATCACCTTTAATCCAGTTGCATTTTTATTCTTCAGAATAAACTTGCAGATTACACAAATTATTTAAAGGTCGGAAAATATTTGGAAAACAGTATTTTAAATATTATTTCCTAAGAGCTATTTTTCTTTCAGATGATAATTTCTTTAATAAAAAAATATTTTTTTTTAAAACTCCGCGCCGCATTAGAAGTTAGGACAGTAAGAAAACATACAGTACTCTCAAATATTTTCAATACGTGTATTTTTGTAACCCTTCCCTATTGTGTCAAAAACATCCGCGCGTTACGGCGATGGTCTATACACATGCAAAAAAAATAGTAATTTTAAATAAAAAGAAATTGAAAGCTTGGTTTCGATGATTTAATGTTGTAGTCAAAAGCAATCATATTTTAAATTCAATTGCTTAAAACATGAATAACACATTAGCTAACGTTCGCAGCTCTAACAAAGGCTCGAAAGCAACTGCCCACAACTGGCGTACTGTGGCAGTGGTACAGGTTACTTTGATACTGGCCCGCGCAACGTGTGAATTTGTCTCTCTCGCTCGCGAATATTTCTATAGCATCGAGAGTAAGACGTAAAGAGGATCAAGAAAACTGCGTATTCGATACTCTTATATTTGACATACGACACATTGGTAAACTTTTGAATGTATTGCTGATTTATCTCCGATTTGTTACTAAATTATTTTTCTGTGCCCACTTATTCTCTATTATTTAAAAATAAATTATTTTAATCGATTCGTAAATGTATTACTGAGGAATACCGGAAATCTTATTTTTATATTTATTATATTTGTTGAGATTTTTAAGTTATTAGATGCAATGTGTACCTACTAGCTACATATTTAGACAAAAAAATACTTTAAAGCCTCTCGTTAAAAAAATCTAAATGTTAAAATTATGATAAAAAACTTTATTGACTCTCCTAAAAAGTTGGGTTTTTGGAATTACTAGAGGTAACCTGTGGCTCACAGAAATATTGATTTAAACTAAACATATAGACTTCAAGTGAATGCGTGCATTGGTAAAATGTTTGTATGGATATGTGGGAAGAATGAACGCCGAGTATTTGTACGTTTGTCCAGCTCTCCCGGAAAGTCATATTTTAGGTGTGACAAAGTGCGCTTAATAAATTAGCAAAATGTCTCAGAAATACATAAATAAAAGACTAATAAGTGCGCTCATAAATTCGAAGTATTTGTGTATAAAATTAATTATCTCTGTGACAGTTCGTACAAAATGTCAAAATATTCTTACATTTTGCTTAACTCAAATCAGAGTATGCAGTGCTCTGTCAAAACTAAAGAAATTCATTTAAAACTCTAGATGAATTCGTTAAAATGTGTCATTTTTCTGTGTCCGGGCGGATGAAGAATGCAGTTCTTACTGAGAAATAGGACCCGAGTCTTAGACTTAGACTGATGTTTTTGACTCGACAGCTATTCTCAGCTTAAAATTCTGAAACAGAAAATCGAGTGAAGATAAGTTCACCTCATTTAGTAGTGGTTGGTGCGCTTGCCCACCATTCTTGAGATCTTGGGTTCGATTCCTGATAAGGTGGACGTGATAAACTGGTTTTGAAGGGGGTTCTACAATGCAATATAGATGTAGCATTAGTACAACGGCCGCCAGTGCATTTGCACATGCACTTAAAAATAGTTGTTGATTTACCCAGTTGATTTATAGAAAATATAATTAAGTCAAGAATAATTAAATTCAATTATATGCTACAGTTTATCATTTAATATGTAATATAGCTGAAGTACCAGTAATTTTGTAAAATATAAAATCACAATATAAATTTTACAATAAATGAAATCAATCAATTTACTAGTGTTAATATTATGACATTTCAGCATACCGTAAAAATTTAATCATATTAAAAAATATAATACAAATAAGCTAATACAATACATGCCACAATCAAATAATTAATTTTCATAGTAAAAAAAAACAATAAAATAATATTTAAGTTTGTAAGTGAATATTTTTTATGGAACCCCATTGTAATTTATTATATAAATAAAAGACGAGTGATACTTAAATCCAAAAAATGGATTTGGAAGGATGGGACTTATTTAATTTACTTTCATATTATTTTGAATTATATGAGTATATCCTTACCTCTGTTTTGTATAAATACATTGGACTCCTTAATAAAGATACTAGTCTAAAAGATGTCACATAAGCGATGAAACCGGTCACCGGATATTCCAAATTTGAGTATTAAAGTATCACTCGTCTTTTACTGATATAACAAAATAAAATAATAATTGGATTTGAAATTTTTTACACTTAATTTACGTCGAGAAGTCTCTTAGTTTCCTTAAGCTTTGATTTTTTTCTTCATGTAGCTATTTGCTAAAGACCCTTATGGATTATTTATCTTTTAAAAAATACTCCGGGAGCTTATTTAAAGTGATTGTATTTTCAAGATGCTACAGGACACTCACACCACAGAAATGTGAAGATATTACTGCTTCAGCGCAACAGTTTCTGAGGTATATAGCATTCAAGCAAATTCATATGGTATATACCATATATCATATGTTATATAACACAGACGTATTTAAATTATGTTATTGGCGATACGGTTTAATTTTTTAATTAAACATATCAATCTCGAATATCGCAAAAATCGCGAAAGCGATAACTGGTAACTAGTCATTGCAAATTTGTGGACATCACTCGTGAAGGTGAAATATCAATCGGATTTTATTTCTATCATAAAGTAAAATGGTCTTTACAAAAATTGTTACTAGCAAACATGAATTTTATGAAGTTTGGATACTAGTGCCAAAATACGGCGTTGATTAGCAAACATTGTATTTTAATAGCATAAAAGCATATACCATATTTACGTGTATACTTATTTTGTAAATTACTTTAATTGTCATTATGATTACTATTTTGTAAATTTTTTAATTTTATTTTTTGAGACAAAAGAATTTTATTGTTTTTAATATACTTATATTTTGTACCCTTTAAAGAAAAATGTGTATAAATTCTTTTCCTTTTAAAATTTTATACACACACATTGTTTAATTATTTTTTTATATCTAAATATATTCTTTATACAAAACTGTTGTGTTATTTATTTAGTATTTATGTTAAATAATATTTTATATTTAATTAAATTTAAGTTTTTCACATTATATTTAAATGTTTATATAATTTTGAATATGTATATTTTTAAGGTTAAAGGCACTGCGTGCCGTGTATATTAATAAATGAATATGTATTCAGAACAACCTATTGGGTACAAATTTAACTGTTCTAAAGCTACTAATATGTAATGTAAATAATTATATTTAAATTTCAATAAATTAAATTAGTTACAATGCAACAGAGAGGGAAAACATTATTGAGAAGATAATATGGAAGTCTAGGCATTTACAGGGCTTATGACCTGTCATTGCCTGATTTAAGTGGCCACATTACACACTGTGTAACATTCACCATTCTGTCCATGTTTAAACATTTACATTTCCTCAACTCTTCCATCTGTTTACTTTTGTGAAGCAAAGGAGCTGAAGTCTTTTTAATGCGGGTGAGATTATCCGGCTGAACCAAATCACCTACAAGGCAACGCCTGAAAACAATTTTCCAATTTTTATACTTCTTCTTTTACCAGGTAGTTAATTCAACAATGTTTTAGTATGGTGAATGGTACACAGTGTGTAAGGTGGCCACTTAAACCAGTCAATGACAGGTCATAAGCCCTTCTTATTCCCTTCTCACATTAAGACTTCCATATTCAACAACAACAACGACAACAAACCATCACGCCGTTTCCCCGTAGGGGTAGACAGAGAGGATAGAACGCCATAACACTCTATCTTAGCAAACAGACCTCGCTTCCTCTACATTCATACATCTTCTTATGCACGCACGCCGATTATTCCTACTTTTGACATGTCCATCTTCAAGTATTTGATGGACTTGATGGTGCCATGTCTTTCTCGGTCTTCCTCGTTTTCTGCATCATTCCCTTCTCAATAATGTTTTCTCTCCCTGTTGCAATAAATTTAAATATAATATCTCCCTAGGGAGGAAATCCAGCCCATCTACAAGCATTTGAACATACTCAAACATTGTTGAATTATATGTAATTTTCAATTAAAAAAAAAAACAACGATAAAATCTAGATGACTAACAATATAAATTTAGAAAACTAGATTTAATAATGATTTAGGGCAATAGTAGATTTAAAATATGGAAAAAAAATCAATCAAAATGGGTAATTCAATGAAGAAGCTTTAAAAATCATAAAACATTTAAGTTTGTAAAGCTAGGGTTTCCTAGGACAGCGGTGCCCGTATTTTAACGGCCGCAGTGAACGGTGATGCGGTGGACAGCCGTCGTAACGATGACTAGAGTGTGGTTTACTAGGAAAACGGTGTTATCAACACCATTTAACACCATTTTCCTAGGAAACCACTCTCTAGACGACGTTACGACGGCTTCCCACCCTATCACCGTTCACTACGGCCGTTAAGATACGGGCACCGCTGTCCTAGGAAACCCTAGCTTTAGTGAAAATTCTTGATGGAAGTTCATTGTAATTTATTATGTAAATAAAACACGAGTGATACTTTGATAAAATTTGTGGATTAAAGTATCACTCGTGTTTTATTTAAAAATCATGTTTAGCACACAAATAACTCGCATGAATAATTAGCATTCATCTGTTTTTGATAATACAAATTAAATAAATAACATTAAAGACCCTTCGATTATTAATGCGGCCTTTATATGCATGATCGAACTGAATATTCGTACAACATTGTTAATCGCATCCTCAGAGCAGACAACGCCTCGCTTTCATCATGATTCTGTAGCACGAGTATTGAATTGGATTCCAAGAACGAATTTATCAAAATTGCAATCAAAATGCCATAAAGTGCATTCCCCGGTAGCGAAATACTGGATGCAACTCGGGAATTACATTATTTGTCAAATGCAGAGATGTTGAACGTTATACAAATGTTATATGTCGTGATCTGTGAAGTATCTATGCGAGGTTGAGACAAGCATTATCGACAAAATAAAGAATTGAGTGCTCTGTTGGTTAAGACATGTAGAGTAGATGAAACGTACACAGAGAAAGAACGGCTAAGAATAAGTTCAATGCGAATTTTGATGAATGCAAAAAAAAAAAAAAAGATTTCTTTTTTTTCTGAGAATTTTACATAAAATTCGATACGAAATCAATAAAAGGGTAGTTTTAACCAACAATATTTTGAGTTTGTTCAAATTTTTGTAGCAAAGGACTGGATTCAACTCCCTGGGGAGCTGTTTATATTAACATTCTACAACAGAGATGAAGAACATTTAAGAAAAGGTAATATAGAAGTCTATGCATCTACAGGGCTTATGACCTGTCAATAATAATAATCATAATAATGTATGGATAATTTATATAGCGCCATTTTTGTGAAAATCACCTCAAGGGCGCTGTACAATAAATAAATATCCCAACACGTCTTGCAGCTACAGAGCGCATGGACGGTTGGGATTTTAGTTCCTCGTCTCCAATTATGATATGTAACAATTATGATATATATGAGCTAGATAACAGAACGTCTTGCAGCTACAGAGCGCATGGACAATAGGAAATCTAGCACCTATTTACATTTTTATTCTTAAATTTTTTATTTGGCAATAAAGTTTAGAGTTTAAGTGATATTTTAAAAACGAAATAAAAATCAAATTTATAAAGTTGGAAGTTAGATAACAACAAGTCTTGCAGCTACTGAGCGCATGAACGGTTGAAATTCTAGACCCCATTTACTAAATTTAGATATTTGATAGTTGATAACATTTACATAATATGATAAAAATGGCTGGTTTAAGTGGCCACTTTACACACTGTGTAACATTCACCATTCTGCCTATATTTGAACATCTATATTCCTTCAATTCTTTCATCTGTTGATGTTTGTGAAGTTAAAGAGCTGAAACCTTTATTTATGGTGAGATTCATGAAGAAGTATAGAAATTGAAAAAATAAACTCTTCAGGCGTTGCCTAGTATGTAGGTGAAATAATTCAATTAGATGAATCTCACCCGCATTAAGCGTGTAAAGTGGACACTTAAACAAGCCATTGACAGGTCATAAGCCCTGTAGATGCCTAGACTTCTATATAACGTTCTCTTAAATGTTCTTCATCTCTGTTGTAGAATGTTAATAGTAGTTTTAACCGTTTTTTTAGCTATTCTGCCCTCATAAAATTATAGACCTTTTAAATTTATTCAAAATTGTAAATTCAATATGGGATTGCCCTGAACTATTATATCTCATCAACTTCAGGGTGCCTGGAAGAATGACTAGACAGGTGCCACCGTTTTGTAGCAACAATTCACGGACAGTGTATACTTGTAATGCCGTATTAAATAGACTTCATGAACTCGGCAATAGTTATTCCCACGTATCTGATATATTTAGTGTAGGGTATTGTTCCTATAGAAACAACCTTTTGAAATTTTTCAAAGATGGTGAATGGTAATTAAATTTATTTATTAATGCATTTCATAATATATAAATACAGCTTTTTGTTCTCTTTGCCTAGCTGTGTGAAACAGTACTTATGATTTTCTTGTTGTTTTACTGTAGAATGTTTTATTTTTTAAACTTTCTACTGAATATGCTGTATAATTTTTAGGTTATTTTTTTTAATATGAAACGTGTATAATTTTTGGTTTAATTTTTTTTTTTAATATAAATCTTGGGTATAAGGAAATTAATTTTAAAAATATATATTTATATTAAGCCAAATATGTTAATATTATAAATGTTTGTAAAAGAGATTTGCCGTTTATGTTTATAAAATATAAAATATCCGCAAAAAGGCAACTTTTGGCCAAAGTCGCATTTTGAGATATGGGACTTTGGAGTATTGATCAAATTATTTCAAACTGAAAATAATCTTAAGCGAAACATTTGAATGTAAGATATATGAGTATATTGTCTCAAATATCTAAAATATGCTGTAAATCATCATCACTCTTGTTTCCTCAAAACTCAAACCGCCATAGTCAAATAAGAATTCAAGTGTTGGAGATTCCATTTTGTAAATCAACAATAGGACAGGCACGCAACTGTCCATGCCTCTAAACTTTATAACTCCTTGAACGCAACAGAAAATGATAATTTAAGCCTCTCTTTTTCTGATAATTTATTTCTAAACTGAGTTACAAACAAAAATGTCAATGATTTTGTGTCAGTATGGGTTTCGTCGTTATCGATATCGTTAGAATCGTCTTAACAAGTATTTTGTTTCGAATATTTTTCAATGTAATTGACCAAATTTGCAATATTTAATAAATATGATTGTATATTAATTTTTTAAATCGTGTTTGTGTTATTCATTCGTGAATTCAATGATTTAATTGTGAATCGATTTTTCTAGTCTGATTCTCTACATGATTGACATAAAATGAAACATTCCACTGTCTCTTGACTGGCATCAGAAAAATTAATTTATTAAAACTTTTATCTCACTGCTTTACCGAAATGAAGTAGAAGAAATTCGACGCAATAAATTGTTACAAATTCAGCCCTGTAAAATCATCCATATGAGTTTGTTTGGAAATCAAAGCCTGGAGATCGAATCGGAAATTTATTTCGTAATCCTGATTCAATAGTAAATCATCATTAGTCCTTGAAAGAACTTGGTATCGAGGGGTCATTTGAAAGGATTATAAAGGACCCTTTCTTCTCTTTTTGTAACATCCTGTTTGTTGGTGATCAGGAATCCAGGCGTTATTGAATTTATGTTTTGACCGAAGATTTTAATAAAAAGCAGTCGATTGAATTTCGATTTTTTATAAATTAAAAAAACTTACGGGTTTTGTTTGATAAATGTAAATATTTTGAATATAAATTCTTATTTTTAATCAAATTAAAGATAAAAAATGTACAATGCCATTGATTATTTTTTCCAAATAGAAAAATGTAAAAATATGTAAATTGATTTATTTTATTTATTTATTTTTTAGTTACATTGAAAACATTACAGAGTATCCAATTAATTCTCAACACATTACAAAATATACATGTCAGATTTAATAGAAAAGAGAAAAAAATGTAAATTGTCATGTAAAATTGACATACATATTACAATTTGGAAATTGCCCTTCTGAGAGAAATCCCACTGTCATGAAATATATCGACATCCGAGGCGATACAATTACAAAACACGATTGTTCTACCTAACGGCATAACCATTGGCAGGTTGGTTCTGCATCGTGATAGGTAGAACAACCTGTTTTGCCTTTGTCGAAGATCAGGGACAAATAGACCGAATTAATTCAGAATATCGGAATTATTTATGCGACCACCAATGAGTTTAAAAAACTGAACACCCAAATGAATATCCCTTCTCCTCAACAATGATTGGCTGCCCAGCATTACTCCATACTCTCTGAGATACAGATAACGCAGAATTTTTTTCAGCACCATCTCTATCATTAAGAAATACGTGGTTTCATTTGGCGACTAAATGATGGAACTAAATTCCAAGTGACTTTTTACCAAGGAATTATACAATGTTTTCAAAATCTGAATATTTGAAAAAATCGTGGCATTTCTAAGAACAAATCCAAGCATTTTAAGGGAGTTACTGAATTATGATATTAAATGTAGATAGAATGATAACTTAGCGTTAAACAGCATCTCGAGACCCCTGAAGGTCGACACTCGTTCAAGCTTTACTCCGTCCATGATTTTGGACGCTCTTGTGTACGACATGACAGAACATTAAGAGTTATTGAAGAAAAGTTTGTTACGTTCACTCCATTGTATAAAATTTTGAATGTCGTTCTGAAGTTTCAAACAGTCCAAAAGAGTTTGTATTACACATAAAATTTTCAAGTCGTCAGCAAATAATAAATATTTGGTTAATTTAATTTCATTGCATAATGTCATTTATAAATACTGTGAACAAGATTGGTCCTAAATTAGACCCTTGGGACACTCCCGAGGAGATGTGAAAAGCTGCAAATTGATATAGTTCATATGACACATACTGCTTTCGATCTATAAGATCTTGCATTGATATATATGTAAACACAAAGGGCACTAAGCACCCGTCTTGTATTCCAATCAACTGAGGTTCCAGAACGTATCTTGTATTTGGTGGGAAATTATGTTTTACGAACATTGGTCAGTAAATGTGAGCCAGCGTCAAAGGGCGCGACACACAACTTTGAATTCACAGTAAACTGGCATAGACAATTAGTTTTTTTTAGTCTCATACGCATTTTACCCGGCAATGTTGATACGGCAGAATGCAACAAAGCTCATTTTTAAAACACAATTTGAACATATCGTTGTATGAAGCATCATCTCGTTTTAATTATACCTCCTTGTTTTTAGGACATAAAAGCATTTATTGATATTATTCCTAGCCGATTACATTTCTTTCCTATCCTTCCCTTGACCCATCCTTATGGTACCTACCTTTCATCGAGATAGAAGAAATACAAAATAAAACATTTAGATTTGGAACAAAACAAACAACTACCACTACTACCATCACGCCATTTCCACACATGTCTATCCTGGCATACATTTTGAGCTTCTTTCACATTCATACATCTTGCCATACATGCCCTTCGCTTCTGCTTACTTTTGACGTGACCAGACTTAAGATTTTGGTTTATCTCATGCCACTTGTTCCTTGGTCATCCTCGTCTCATGTTACCGTAATTATTTAATTTTCGCCATATTTACTTGTTTTATCAATCTTTCGTCATTCATTCATTCTGCATGAACAAACCATCTCAAAGACCCATTCTGAATCTTTTTAATTATACCTGATTCAGATTTACACTCTTACCTGATTTTATCATTTGCAACCCTATCATACATTGATTCCCATACATTGGTTTAAGTTATCGCATTTTAACCGCATCACTCGGCTTCCATCCTTCCTCTGCCAGTTCCATGTTTCACTTTCATACATAAGTGGGACCAAAGCTCCGTTGTGCTCTCCCAGAAATTACTGTTCTTAGTTCATCGTTCATTTTTTGCCTGCATTCACTCTCCTTTCAACATCTTTTTCTACTCTTCCATTTCTAGAAAATATACTTCCCAGATACACGAATTCTTCTACTTGTTCAAGACTTTCGTTGTTTACATTTATTATGCAGTCAGTAACCTCACTCCCCCTTTCAAATATCACTTTTGACTTACTTTCGTTCATCACCAATTTGATCTCCAGGCATGCATCATACATTTTCAAGACTTTTTGTTGCAAAACTTTACTAAAGATTGCATAAAAATTCTTGGATTCGTCGCGCGTCATTGTAAAAGTTATTGCAAATCGTGACATGATTCATAGTGAATTTCATCATCCAGTGCCTAAAATTGGAAAACATCTTCATCGTATTAAAGGTAGGTCCATTTCCGTGCTCCTTTCCTTTTTTCAAGTATTTCCAATTCTATAAAAAACTGAATGAAATTCGTTTTTTTTGCTACAGTCCGCTGTTCGTTAACACATTGATTAATTTATACATAAATATTTTTTAAATAAAGTAAATTTTCGTAAACTTACAAACTTTTTATCGGTTCTCTTCTTCAGGACACTAACTATACCAACATGCGAATCCCATAATTTATACCCATCCACCAACGTGGTTTCGCAAAAAATATGTGGAATAGAAACTCTGCTGGCTTATTTATATTGCACTGTACAACTCTGCTCTCGAATATCTAAATTATCATTGATTTCAGATGAACTAGGTGACAGACATCATACGCTTAGATTAGCTACATCTACGTGCGATAGGAAAAGTCATTTTACCTGCACGCAACCAGCTCACCAAATTCGTTGAACGAGTATTTGCGGCTGAAGGCCCTATGGCATCAAAAGCGCTCTTCCAGTAGGAGTGCAAAACCACGAAAATGGTGGGAAGTTTCGGAATTTTTAAAAATATATCATTTTAGTGTTCTTATTAAAATGCTCAAAAATTTTAATACTATTATTATTCATATTTTAAATTATCTAAATGTTACAATCTACTCGGCTCATCCTGTCAGCAGTACCTACCGTAATGATTCCTCCCGCTCGTTTATCATTCAAATCCCATTCAAATTTCGAACAGAACTCTTTCGAAACCCGAACGCGCGGGAATCGATTTGATTGGTAGTGAATAGCCGTCAATACAAAAAGCAGCCAAGTCCATTGTGAAAAAATCGACATGGTTCATTGATTGTTTGAGTGAAAAGAGGGCCAAGTCCATTGACGGCTGAAAGAAGTCCGGTAGTCGTGTAGGTACTGACGAAGTGTAAAAATGATGAATTGTCTGGTTTTAAGACTTATACATTCTGTTTTTTTATCTTTCAACGGATTTGCCTGACGTTAGATCGGTAATCGGGAAAACTTGGAGCCACTAGGTATATACTTGTATTGATTAATGGTTCTTGTAACATTTTTTTACACCATTAATTTATACAAATGATAGTGTTAATACGTAAATATTAATATATCCCAAGAAGACGAAAACCAAAAAATATTACAACATAAATGGAGACAATAATTTGTCTAAATGTTTGTAGACAAAATACAAGATTTTACTACCCCAGGATTTATTAAGATTATAAATAACAACAAAAATGGAGAATATTTCAGAGAAGCCCAAAAGGAAGGCATATACAGGGCCTGAGCAAGAAGAATAATTAAAATTAAATAATTGTTTTTATGCATTGCCTTGTATGTAAATTTAATTGAATCAGATGAATCTCTACACAACAATAAAATAATCAATCTCAGAAAATATTAGTGTTTTACCACTTACCGATTTTTTTATGTCAACCGGTTTCGAGACGTACCCGTCTCTTTTTCAGGACACTCACCTCACTTTTAACTTTTTTTTTTTCAAGAAATATTTGCGTTCTTATAATTTACCCAAATATTTAATTTTGAGGGTCATTTTCAACTAATTGTAAATATCTCACTATTAGAAAATGGGAATCAAGTTGAGGTAGAGTGGGATTCAAACCACGGAACTTTGGTCCGTGAGTCCGAGACACTAGCCACAGCACCACAACCTGATTCATACTTTAACTGTCAACTTCTTAGCCCCTCCCTTTCCTAACCACCCCTCCTTCCATATTCTGCGACATATCGCGAAATATTATTAACCTTATTTTAGTGCATGTATGGACACGGTGGTGTTTGCATCTTCTTTGACTCTGCATGTAAATTTTTTTTCCTAAAGAAAGGTGACGGTAAAAGAGAAAGATTTATTGAATTGGTTCAGCCAGATGAATCTCACCCACATGATAAAGCTATATTTTACTTCATAAAAGTCAACAGATGGAAGAGTTGAGGAAATGTAAATGTTTTAACATAGACAGAATGGTGAATGTTATAGTGTGTAAAATAGCCACCTTAATCGGCCAATGACAGGTCATAAGCCCTTTAAATGCCTAGAAATCCATATCCCTCCTTAAAAAAGTTTTCTCTTTCTGTTGCAACAAATTTGAATCTAAATAACTCCATAGAAAAGAAACCCAGCCTGTCCACGAACATTTGGACGTACTTAAAACATTGTTGAAAGAATACAAATAAAACAATGATTTATAAAGGCTAAAGTAACACAAAACACAGTTAAAATTTATATTTCTTTTAAACGCATAAAAAAACAAATGAGCAAAAATAAGAGTAAGTAAACAAAAATAAAATATGTTTCATATTAACAGGGTTTATAGCAGTGATGAAAGTTTTTTTAAAAATATGTTAATACTTACTTTATATTTTAATGGGGCAAAATATAGCGACAATTTTTTTTGCATCTAGTCACTCGTTTCTAAAACTGACAGTTAATTTAGAATTTAATTCGACTTTAAAATTTACTTATTTTTCTCTTATATTTTGAATAAGCTTTTAAGAGAAAAAGTGCCAACCTCAAAACGATACCTACAAATGTACGTAAATCGTAATAAAAGTAAAAATGGCTCGATGGGACAAATTTTTGTCACTTTTAATGCGTAGATAAACGTATCGAGAGGTTCTAGCCACAAACATACAAACCGATGTACTTACATCAAAACTTGATGGGGGGGAGATCGGTAGCGTATCTTAGTAATCCGTCGGGAGAATTTTACTTCAACTATGACGTCGTACTGAAGCTATGTCATTTTAGTACGAAGATTTGTGTACCGTGGCGTACGCTTCCCCTTGTTTCATATCGATGTACCTACCTAAAACTTGTAGGTGGGGGTCGGTAGTGTATCTTCGTAATCGCAAGAGAGAATTTATCTTGAACTATACCGTCACGGTTGAGGTATGACGTCTTTATCTTCCCATCATAATCGAGGCCCTGGTCCTTAGCCTTTTTACCATCGATATTATATTTTGTAAGACAAAAGATCCAAAAAAAATATTTTCATATGCTTCCAGCTTAATTCTCGGTAATTTCATTGCGGCTGTGTA
Source organism: Micrasema longulum (assembly GCF_059751315.1). NCBI lineage: Eukaryota > Metazoa > Arthropoda > Insecta > Trichoptera > Brachycentridae > Micrasema > Micrasema longulum. The sequence goes on from NW_028277733.1 coordinate 721,628, forward strand.
CCTAGCATTTAGTTTAGGTCGTGATAAGGCAACCTGATCAAAATAAGTAAAAAAGTTCCAACAAAGCAATAAACATGCATAATCCATAAAATTATCGTCTAGTTTTATGGCGACGCATTTACATAAAAAGCATACAAACAATTTATGATATTTAAAAGTAACCGGCGAATATGATATTGCCGAATCTCTTCCTTGCATCAAAATGTATGCAGCGAGCATGTTTTGTATTATGGTTTCCGATCGTTTTATAAATTCTGATATGCAAATATACCCGCAATAGGAACGTGCAATTGTTCATTGTATCGAAAAACCATTTCTCGGAATCTGAGACGTACAGTATGTACCGCTGTGGTACAAAGTTACCATAACAGACTTTAGAATTTAGTTTTTTTAAATCAAAAAACATTAAGAGGATTTGCGGCGAAAGAGCGGTTTGATTAAAAGATATTGGAATCACATTAAACGAATTGTTCAGGAAACAAGATTTTCTGATAGTGCAATTTCCAACACGTCATAATTTTTTGACCAAATGAGATAATTTCTATCTATAGATTAATTATTTTTTTGATGATAATAATAATACACAAAAATACTGTGGTGTTACAGAAAAATATAAGGAATTAGCTGGAGAGACCACATCACTAATGACGAGGTTCTAACAGAATCGAAGAAGGTAGGCAGCTAATCAAAACCATCTCAGAGAGGCGAGCCCGATGGATCGGCCACATTTTGCGCCGTAAGGGTCTCCTGCATGACATCACAGAGGGAATGGCTGTGGGGACAAATTATAGAGGGCGCCCCCGACGGGAATATTTAGAGCAAGTGTGCGAAGATTTTAACTGCGCCTCATATGTCGAGCTGAAGAGGGCTGCAGAAAATAGAGACCAATGGAGGACGAGATGCAGGACTTTTCTGCAAACCAATCCCCAGGATTGAGACTGCAAAGAAGAAAACATATTATATGGGACTATTGATGTTTTTTTTGTAAAAACGAATATGACTTAAAATTTTAATTCAACTTAAAAAGGCATTTTCATGGCGAAAGTGGACATCGGTTTCTTTAGTAAAAAAAATTATCTTTTCTTATTATGAACCCCTTCAGATTTATATTTATTCATATTATTTGTAATTGTATTCTTTGGCTACTAATTAATGAAATAATCGTAGTATTTAAAAAAATCTTTTGTCCCCTAGAAATCATTATCCGATATTTTTTAAAGAACACTCGGTTTGAAGCTGTTAATTAATCGAAAAAATAAATTTAAAATATAAATATCTTACAACTTATGTTTTTATGATCAAATCAGATTAATTTTAGTTCGATTTATACAAAAATTGCCGTAAATAACATTTAGAATGACGACAGTAATTCCCTCCAAAACGAACAAACCAGCCGGGCCTAGTTTGAAATATTATTTTTTTAAGGTGGAGACCTATTTGAGTTTTTGTTTTCTTTATTTTTCCACATCCGCTCCTAAATGGAGCGTGTGGACATTTTATGACGCCTCCAGGAGACCCTATCGCCAGCAAGCACTTTTGCTTCTTCCAACGTCAATCCCGCGTCTCTTAATTCCACCGAATAAAGCCGAAAGATCGTCTTCTGCGGGTGTGAAAAAGAGACAACTTTACTAAAGGCTCTCCTGTGACGTCCGCAGCACGTGTCCAATCCTGGGCCACCGCTGTACCCTCAAAACGCTCGTTAAAGGAGACTGCTGCGTCCGTTCTCGGACATCAATGTTCGCAATGAAATCTAACCACCTCACACTTAATATTTTCTTCAAGCATTTACTCTCAAACCTCTAATGTTTTGTGTTTTGAATTTTGGTAAGGTGCCAGGATTCGCACACATATAAGAGTACTGGCATTAGCCAATGATTTAGTAATCGACATTTTGTTTTGATAGAAAAAAAATAGGGATAAATAATTTTTTTAATGGAATAACCAGCTAAGCTTCTGTTTTAGAAGCTTATCAGTAGGTAAAAAAGAGGGAAAATGGAACAAAGTTTTAAAAAATACACCACATCACTCAGCCCAATTGAGAAAAAAAATTGGCGGAAATCGAACCCGCTACGCCAGGATCACGGTTGGTGTCTAACCAACTGCGCCTGTTAAAAAATATTTTTTATTTCTTCTCAATTTTTAAATTAAAATTCCCACATCTGACAGCAAATAAAAGTACCTAAAAAATGGTTAAAAATGAGTTTTAAAAAATGACGTTCTTTCAATTGTCATCCTTACTGGCAAACATACAAAAACGATGCTCTGAATATTTAGGAGTAGTATACAATTTACTAACATCTTCAAAAATACTAAGCTTTCCGGCTTGCGCAATTGCCGAACCACGCATAACATAAGCATGAATAAATGTAGTGAATAGCTATGGGTAATGTACGTTAAAAATATATTGATATATGGGTAAATCGGGACGAGATAGTACAAACCACTTTATCAAAACGTAGACACAAAAAACCCTGACCGCCCAATCGGCGAGCGTCTAGCAAGCTTTAATTAATAGCGCGGTTGAATTAATATTCGATATTATTCCAAATGAGTCAGTTATTTTTCTTAAATACGCAAATGAGTCAATATTTCTTTTATCGCGTATCCAGTAATGTTCGTACTCTAAAGTAATCTTAGAGAGAAATTAAATGAGCATAAATTCGATGGCGCTGCTGTAAGCCGTTGAAAAGCTCCCTCGACCACTTTCCAGGCACATTTTTAAGTCCGGGCATTATCTTTATATATATATATAATTTCTCTGTACGTGTAATGTCACTGAACTTCTCCTAAACGGCTTAACCGATTTACGTGTGGTTTTCAGAGAAATATAGATCTGTGCACTGCGCGTGTTCGTTGATATTAAAATCTTCAATCTAATATCTAAAAAGTAAGTAAGGAGCATAAATTTTTTTTTCATTTAACTACCAGAGTTGCATTCGAGGTGAGAATGCATTTACAAAAAAATTGAAAAAATTTGATTTTTGAAAAATTTTGAAATTTTTTGTGTAATAAAAAAGTTTGTTTTTGAATGTTACTAACAACATTGGTTTTTTGTGGATCTTAATCAGATCCTTTCCTTAAATTCCTTATAATTTTTACAGATTTATTTCTTTTTACTGGATTTTTGGTAATACTAAAATAATATAAAATTCAACACATTTTTATAAATCGTTTTTCTACACACTCGTAAATGCACCTCTCTGTTGGTGAGAAGACCGGAGTTTAACGTTTGAAAATAGAAAGTCATATTAAAAAAAATAATCATTTTATGTTTTGAAATTCAACCAGAAACAAGTACATAGGTACCGACTTATCAATGAAAAGGCTCTTTTCAAGATAATAGCAGGTATGCCAACGTTCGGGCAGGACAACGTCTGTCGGGTCCGCTAGTAAATTATAAAACAAGATTATAATTATTTTTTTAAATTTATTTTTTTATTATTTATATAACATATAATACAAAAATTACATATTATACTCCCAGGAATTATTAGAAACTCATTTGGGACCGTACATAAGAAAAAACTTTTTTTTGACAATACATAATATCAAACAAATTAATACATCCGAAATAAAAAGAAAACATAATTGTATAAGAAACATAAAACACCATCTTATATAAACTACATTAAAAATTATCACTATCAAAAAGATTTAAGAAATATTTTTGAATTGCGACTCTTCTGGATTTTTTATTCAGTTTTTCGTGTCTTAGCTCATCAGGCAGTTTATTACATTCGGAATGACCAAAATGTTCCAAGGACCTACTGCCAAACTTTGTTGAGTGAAACTTAGACATATAAAGATTCCCTGAATCACGCGTATTGTCATAATGAATATTATGACCAAATGTGTATTTTAAATTTGACTGAGCAGAAAAGTTGATGATATTTAAAATAGTATTGGTTATATCATGCAGTGACCATTACCTTGAAAGGAAGTGTCGGTAGATAATTAATTGTCGGTAGATATCCTTGACACGGGAATCCCGTTTAAGTCCAAGAATGTTTCTTAGAGCTCTGTTCTGAAGAACTTGCATTTCTGAGATCTGATTTTTGCTGGCAAAACCCCATATGCATGATAAATAAGATATGTGGGAATGAATCGGCAAACAAAACGGAATGAAAAAGATATTCTATGGCCACTTGAGTTCCAATGCAAGCCTGAAAGGTAATATTTTTAAAGATTTTTGTAAATTTTACATTGACCTTAAATGACAATCGGAAGTACGTAGTTTTTATAAACGAATTTTTGAGATATTTCACTTTGCTGTCAGGATTGGGGTAATTTTCAATGGGCAATGATACTTCTTCTTCCGTGTATATTTGAACGATCACCCAGGCTGAGGGGGTTAAAATAATACCTTTTATTAAAATAATCCATCAGATTCTAAGTCTTAAGACATTAATCCAATTCCTATCTCGATATCTTATATCAGATGGCGTCCATAGTCATCAGATGGTATCCGATCGGAGATATTATACTGATCGGGGCTGGACAGGCTCATGACTTATTGATGACTGTCATTTTGGTGTGGCCGAAACACCTAACAGGGCGAGAGGTCTCGGGTTCTTAGCCCGGACGGTCATTAATCATCGGGTATTTTCGGATGCAGTGGCGGCAGTGAAAAAAAACAATGTCGTAAAATAAATAGACTCGTTGTCTCCATACCAGTAACATCTTAAGCATAGCAAATATTGATCATGCCCGTAACAATTTATTAAAAAAAATAAATAACAAATCATGATACACATGGACTTTAATTGTATTTACGATTAAAACGAGTTATCTATTTTGTTTTTCACAGTTGCAATGCAATAAAAGCATATTTTCGTCACACGCGTAAGCATATTTTTGCGTAGCATCACGTCTGATTTAATGGTATAATAAAGGCACGAATGGCAATTGCTTACGAAATAAGATGGATTTTTTTTGCGCTAGAAGTGGATTTTTTATTTTGATAAAAAATTATTAAATCGTCTGATAAAATAACTAAAGTTATTTGTATTTATCGTCATGAATAAAAAAAACTTTATATAATAATAGTTATGACACGAATAAAAAAATGCAAAGATCGTAGTATGGTCACAAACTAAAAAAATAATGCAAAATCATAGTATTGTCACAATAAAAAAAACAGTGAAAAATCATTGTGTTGTCACGAACACAAAAAACAAAGTATTGTTGCGAATCAAAAATAATTCATAAAAAATCATAATAACATTATCAAGGATAAAAAATTTCAAATATTGTAGTACTGTCTTGTACTTAAGCTAATGATCTGTTTTTTATTAATTTTATATATTTTGTATACTGACATACATACATGTATACTGTTTACATATATATTTATATTTCTTCTTATTTTTCTTTTTCTTTTTATCCCTATTTTTTAATACTGTTTTTCAATTTTTGTATATCTAACTAACTCATTATATTGTTATATTTTAATTTGTAAAAGACACTTGTGTCGTATAGTAAATAAATATCAAAGGGAACAATGCAATCCAGATAAAATAGCTGACAGGTGTCTTACGCTTAGATCAGCTACGTCTATGGCGATAGGAAAATTTATTATACCTCTACGCAAACAGCGCACTAAATTCAGTGAACGCGCATTTACGGTTGCAGGCTCTATGGCATGGAATGCTCACCCAGCAGAGGTGCAAAGCTGCGAAAGGGAAGTGGTGTTACGAAAAAAACATAAAACTCACTTGTTCTCTAAATTATTTGAATAAATCCGTATCATGTAATAACAATGACGAGCTTCGATTAAATTTGTTTATATATAGAATCACTATGTAAAGCGCCCTTGAGTTATTATCAAATTGGCGATGCATAAATTATCCATAATAATATTATAAAGTGTTTGTTTAAAGGTGGTTTCATATTAAAATATCTCAGTGTCCCTGGGCTAAGGCCTAAAGCATAAGACTGATCACCTTGCCGTCCTGTAACCGATGATTAATATTCGCTGTGTTTAGTTTGAAATGAAGTACCCCTGTTTTCATTGGAGGCTGACAAGGATATGATGATTATTTTGTAAACAAAAATAATGTGTTTAGGTGTAAATAAAATTTTAAAAATACTGTGCAAAACACAAGAAGAATTGAGTGGTTTGTGGCTGGATAGACCGCCAGTGGATGAAGGTCCACTTATCCTACCCATCCTGTGATCTCCCAACTTTCAATGTTTGTTATTCTCTTCGTCTAAATGGCCATGGGTAGCTACGGTTACTATGGAAACAATTTTCCATATCCATAGCAACCAACATCAACAATCATACATTTTTTCTCTTCTCAATAATTTCTGTCAACTACCGCATGTTCATAATTTTATCTGCCCGCATCTGCTTGTCCTATAATCATCTGCCCGCATCTGAACATTTTTACATTTTCCGACCGCCGCTCCGTCACATTCATCTTTATATTTTGCAAATAACTATAGTGAAAGTGCCGTGTTCACCAAAAAAGGAAAAAAACTACCCCGAAGCCAGGACTTGGATATATCATCCGGATTCCTATCCCCGATTCCCTTTCCTGTCTTCCTAAAGGTAGGATTTTTGTTTGCTGTAGTTTGTTTCCCCGCATACTGTTCTTTTCCGTTCTTGCCATCATCGCGCAAACGTATCTTTTGTTTCCCCGCAAAAATTGACTCAGATCAACGATTCAGTCAAATAATACTCACGCAAAATTATAATCGCCACCCCAAGTAGTTAATTGATTACTTAAACAAAAAACAGGTATCCTCGACAGTTCAGAACAATCGAAAATACGAATGGAATTCTTAACAAGACAGTTTGGTGCGTGCACAGAGGGTGTAAAAAATGTTCCATGTTTGATTTTTGTGAACTTCAAAAAAAAACTTTTACGCGACGCCAATGGGTGGCAGATCATAATTCAATAGAAAATAGTAGCTACGCTTCTGTTTGATTCATTATTTTTTTATATTAGTCCAAACAAGTGATCTCGGAGACTGGTTTTGTAAAATCGTGTGGTCTTCGTGTAATGATTTATAGCTATTATTGAAATATCTTTTTGTAATATTATTTACTTCCTTTTTTTATTATTTACACAATTGTATAAAATCCCTTTATTTTGATTTATTTGTATAACTTTTTGTACGTACATTTCTCTGCGTCCAATTGAATAAGGAAAACAACCTTGTAGGTGAAGTAGAACCTGAACCCTGGACGAGTGATTTGGACTAGGTGGATGCTGTCAGGTGAAAATCCTGAATAAGGTAAACGAGTAACGATAAGCCCATCGCATTGCGTAGTTGACGAGTTTGCCTACTGTTCTTAGGGTCCTGGATTCGATTTCTGGCAGGAATTAATTGAATAAACATATTTATATTGTTGCAAGTGTTTTATTAACGCAAAATTTGGTGCAAATCATGACATATCTCAATATACTATTTTTTTATCGTTTTACTTATAAGTGTTCATTATTGAATTGCGTTTTTTAAAATTATTTTTGATTGTTAACTTTTTAAAATCATTCTTATGTTCTTGAAATTCCATTTGTCGATGCGTTTTGAAGCTGTAAGACTTTTTGTGATGTTAGCTATCATATTATTTTTATCATATAATGTAAATGTTATCAACTATCAAATATCTAAATTTAGTAAATGGGGTCTAGAATTTCAACCGTCCATGCGCTCAGTAGCTGCAAGACTTGTTGTTATCTAACTTCTAATTTTATAAATTTGCTTTTTATTTCGTTTTTAAAATATCACTTAAACTCTAAACTTCCTTGTCAAATAAAAATTTAAAAATAAAAATGTAAATAGGGGCTAGATTTCTTATTGTCTGTTATCTAGCTCATATATATCATAATTGTAATATATCATAATTGGAGACGAGAAACTAGAATCCCAACCGTCCATGCGCTCTGTAGCTGCAAGACGTGCTGGGATATTTATTTACTGTACAGCGCCCTTGAGGTGATTTTCACAAAAATGGCGCTATAAAAAGTACCTAAACATTAATATTATTATTATTATTATTAATTACACATATGTACGCGTAAGTATGTGCATTAGTTTATGCGAATATGTTCATGTGTGTATGTATGTCTATATATATATATATATATATATATTTATATGTATGTATGTATATGTATGTATGTTGTATGTGTACATTTATATACATTTTAATTTATTTTTTCATTGTTTTATATTTACTTACTATTTTTTCTTCTTCTCTTCCTTCCCTATTTCCCCATCCCACTTTCTTTCGCCTAGCTAGCGAACTTTACGTTGTTTTTTTTTTTTCGTTCCTATCTAAAACCCATAATTAGTCTTGCTTTTTGTTGTTATTCTTTATGTACTGTTTATTACTATGACTGTGTTGGTTTCAAAAATAAATAAATATGTTACAAAAAAAAACAAAAAAAAAAATTTTTGGATAATTACGAAATGTTATAGAGGGTATAAATATATAAAGGGTAGTGTTCTTATTTATAAAACAATATTTTTTTTATGTAATGAAGGGGAAATTAAAAATATAAAAATTCTTCAAATCAAGGCGATGGGGATTATAATCAAAAGAAATGAATATGTTCAACTGAGATGGATATGTTCTCATCATCACTATGACAGCATCATCTGCATGGCATGTGATGTTAATGACTTTATCTCCCTTAGTAAATTCATTCCTTTTTTTATATTCTTAAAAGGGGTTTTTTATATATATTTATTCTGCTTGTATAGGAAAAGGTTTTAGGCGTATGTATTGTTGTTGTATATTTAGTTATAAAGGTGCTAAACTTGCTTTGTTTCTTTGTTGTTCTCAATATGTGTTATTTTCAAAATGTAAATATTATTTATGTCCTGAATTGAGTTATTGTAACTCCTGGGAATGTAATTCAATGTATTATTCTTTGTGCTATATGATTTATAAATAAAATAAAAAAATTATAAAAAAAAAAAAAAAAATATGGCTAGCTCACAGTTAAGCCGCAAATAAAATATAATGTAGTAACTTTAATGCATAAAATAATAAAGGGGATGAATAAAAAAAAAAAATAACAAAATTTTACTAACAGTGTCGTACATATAAAACAGTGGATAAAAAAAGATAAGATTACTAATGAGGACAAAAACAGAATCTAAGAACTCGTTGTTCAGGGGATTGAAGCTGTACAATGAGTTACCTTGAGAGGTAAAAGAAATAAAAGGAATTAAAACATTTTAAACTAATTTGAAAAATTATGTTTTTAAGAAATTTTGAAAAAAAAAGTAATTTTAATAAAAGTTTTTATTTGTTATTAAGATGTTTGAACTAACTTAATAAAGCATGAATGAATATTTTTAAAATGGGATAGAAACAAGAGTTGCCACAATCAGGACAAAAAATCTGCTTAAAACATCATAAATGAAAACTTTGAAGGCGATCACAGGGAGGACGCTTAGAGTCCAAATCTGCAATAAAGAAATAAGACGGACCTGACCGGTGGCACCGAGGATATTGTGCAATGGAGAAGAGCAACAAGAAAATTTTAGATAGACCATTTTAACAGAATGGACAACTCCAGAATGCTTTAATATTGCAGCTAAGGAAATTCCACTCTGAAACTCTTAAAAACAGAAAATTAGTATTTTAATCTAATAATTTGAACACGTCTGTATGTACTCATTTATATTCATTTATCGAAGTATTCGATTGATAGCTTTAGTGCATTTTATACAATACGCTTTATGGTGACGTTAAAAGCTGCAGTAGCATACATTAATACTTAGCACAGTAATAAAGATAAAGCTACTTGATTAACTTTTAATATCTGACAAAGTTGTGTCGATTTGAGATTATTAACGCGAGCATTATAGATGTAAAAGTAAAAGAAACTATTATTCTTCTTAAAAGGGGCTTTTAATGTACATCTTAAATGTTACACAGTTCATACGGTTTTTAATAATAACCTTACTTTAAATAATAACCTACCTTTTAATAATAACCTGTTTTTTTTTATAATAACATACTTTTAATAGAAACCTACTTTTAAACAATACGAACTTTTCAATAAAAACGTACCTTTTAGTAATATTTTTTTTTCAGATAATAACCCACTTCAAAAACCTTCTTCTAAATAATAACCTTTAATACATTTGAATTGAAACATGTTTTTCTAATAACTTTCTTTTAAACAATATCTGTTTTTAAATAAAAACCTAATTTTTAATGATAACATTCCGACACTTTTGCGGCAGTAACTTTGATACCTACAATCTTTAAAAGCTTCCCTTCAGATATCTTTCTTTATTTTGCTAACCATAATATTGAAATATTGTGCTTTATTTTTCCTTATTATATTGTTTCCATTTTAGCAAGAACACTTGATAAATTATCCACTTCCTCAATGTTTAATTTTTATAAATTTATTGACATAATTTTTAATTTCTAGAATTTCACTGGTCCATGCGCTTTGTAGCTGCAAGACAATTGGTAATCATGCTTCAAAATGTTAATGTTGTCAACCATAAAATACTTCAATTTTGTAAATGAGGTCTAGAATTTCAACAGTTTATGCACTTAGTAGCTGCAAGGCTTGTTATAATCTAATTCCAATTTTAAAAATAAGTTGGTTCAAAATTTATTTTAATATCATTCAAACACTCAACTACATTGTCAAATTAAAATATTATGTAAATGGGGGATACATTACATACCAGCCATGTGCTTTGCAGCTGCAAGACGTGCTGTAATCTAGCTCCTATCTGTTATAATTAGAATAGATCATAATTAGAAACGAGGAATTAGAATCCTAATCGTCCATGCGCTCTGTAGCTGCAAGACGAGCTGGGATACTTATTTACTGTACAGCGCCCTTGAGGTGATTTTAAATTATCCAACGATAATAATAATATGAGTTATTATTTGATGTGATGTAATGTAATGTGGAAAAATAATTAACAAATAAATATTCGAAGTAAATGATTATTCGAGAATATCGTTTTGTGATGAAAATAATCGATAATATCATGCCTACTAAAAAATAATATTTCAGAAAACTAATCGATAGAGGTATACAACAACCCTTGAATGGAATTCAGAAACAGGAAGATGACGCATAGAAAGTTGCTTAAAGAAATCTATAAAATGAAGAATAGAAAATACGAAAAAAAATAGGAAACATAATGCGTCTGAATTTGAATACTTGTAATATAGTAACTGAAATTATTTGTGTACATTACAACTAGTTGTTTAAGATTTTTTTTACAACCATCTAAATAAATAAATGTAGACTTCTATATTCCCTTTATAAAACTGTTTCTGTTGCAACAAATTTAGAATTTCTTCTTCTTCCTTTTTCCACATCCGCTCCAAAAATGAGCATGTAGATATCACCAATTGCCTCAAGGAGACCCTACCGCCAGCCGCACTCTCGTCTCCTCCCACGTCAATCTAGCGGCCCTTAGTTCCACCGAATAAAGTCGAACGATAGTCATCGACGGTCTTCCAGCACGGCGTGAGCCCGCAGGTTTAAAGAAGAGGCAACTTGGATTAAGGTTTTTCTGGGCATGCGCAGCACGTGTTTAAGCCAGGACCACCGCCGCATTCTCAAGACGCTTGTTATAGGAGGCTGCTGCGTCCATTCTCGGATTTCAATGTTGCACAAAACTTCTAAGTTTTGAGAGTAAGTGATTGAGAAAAATATCAGGTGTAATGTGGTTTGATTGTGTAACCATCATTGAATTTAGAACTTGCTCTTAACTATTTTAAAAATAAATTATGAACTACTTTTTAATAATATCTGCTTTAAAAATAACCCCTTTATACCTACCTTTTATATTACTAGCGGATCCGACAGACGTTGTCCTCTCTGAACGTTGCGAAAAGAATTTTCATTGATAAGTAGGTACCTAGGTACTTGCTTGTGATTAAATTCCAAAACTGAATTTTTTTAATATTCAAATATTGAATTTAAGTAGGTACCTAGGTACTTGTTAATGGTTGATTTCCCAAACATAAATTATTTTTTTTTCAAATATGGCATTATTTTTGCAAGCGTCAAACTCCGGTTTTCTCACCAACAAAAGGGTGTACTTAAGTAGTAATACGATTTTTTTTTAATGTATTGAATTGAATATTATTTAAGTAATACCAAAAATCCAGTAAAAAGAAATAAATGGGTTGAAATTATAAGGAATTTAAGGAAAGAATCTGATTTAGATCCACAAAAAACAAATGCTCTTTGTAAAAATGCAAAAACAAACTTTTTTACAAAAACCTTTAATTTTTTTGTAAATGCATTCTCCTCGAATGCAACCCTAGTAGATCGTTGAATAAAACGTTTATGGTCCTTACTTCTTTTTTAAACATAAGATTGAAGGTTTTAATATCTACGAACACGCGCAGCGCAAAGATCTATATTTTTCTGAAAACCGCACGTAAATCAGTTAAGCCGTTTAGAAGGAGTTCAGTGACATCACACGTACATAGCAGTTATTATATAAATAAAGATACACACTTAATAAATGAAACGACGTAAGTTCTCAAAATATTGATGAGACATATCAGCTAACTGTCCTTTGTTCCGTCCTGTCTCCGCCAATGGTGTGAGAGAATGCCATTACTAGTTGGAAGTGGGTAAGGGGTAGCCAGTGAGCGGTAAATTCACAATTAAACTCCCTTAGTAAACATGGCTCCTTGCTATCTTCACTGTTGATCAGAACAGTCGCTTAGTGCTATGAAGTTTGAAGTGATAAATCGTCGGTTCAACGTCGAAGTTCGGAAAACTGATAATTGCAGTAAAGGTTGGATTACACTTTTCTCGTGTGTTGTGTTGTGGTCTGGTCAGTCGTGATGGCGAGTAAGGCCATGATTACGTTGTTGTGTTTTGTTAAGGGCTCTTCTGTCGTTTTTATTGATCATATGCTTGCGAATTAGTGAACAGTGACTTAATACGTTAAAGAGACGTTTCTTGAAACACATTGTTGAATTGTGTTGTGACGCGCCATAACCTGACTCCATCACTCTGGCGCAGATTGAAAATCGTTTGATCGGTGCTGCATCGATGACGCGCTACGACAACAAACACCGTAATTCAGACCATATACAAATACATAGATTTGATATCCGCCAGATAACTCCCAATACACCAATACACAATACGACATAACAATGTAACCCTGCCTTTAGGCATACGTATGTCTCAACAGAAACAGAAAGTATTTCGACAAGAGTTTATGATTTTCAATCACCTGTAATTTGCCGATTTAGTCACCTACTCACTGTGAAACACTTCTACTACTGCTATTTTTCATAAATTAAAACATTGCGATTGCCTTTAGTACTTTCATCTCTGATATTCTGAGTAGTTATTTTGTTTTTCTATTTAGTTTTTCTACTTGGTTTATCGTACTTTTTATTTTCTCTCTATCTATCCTCGCCTCTATTACACCATGATCGGTCTGACACACGTTTTGTTTATCCGAATTATGTTTTCAATAATCATGTGTTCATTGTACTGTACGACATTTCTTAGGCATTCAGATGTTTATTAACTAAGATGGATATGTTCTCATCATCACTACGGCAGCATCATCTGCATGGCATGAGATGTTAATGACCTTATCTCCCTTAGTAGATTCACTAGTTTTTTTAATCTTAAAAGCGTTTTTTTTTATACATTTATTCTGCTTGTGTAAGAAAAGGTTTTTGGCGTATATATTGTTGTGCTATATTTAGTTCTAAAGGTGCTAAACTTGCTTTGTTCTCATTATGTGTTATTTTCTAAATGTTAATATTATTTATGTCCCGAATTGAGTTTTTGTAACTCCTGGGAATATAATTCAACGTATTTTACTTGTAAAATACGTTGAATTAACTATAAATAAATAAAATTAAAATAAATAAAACATCTGGATTTTACCAATATTCCATATATTCTTTGCTTTAAAAAATCCGTATGTATTATATTTTTATTTAAATGTAGGTAATTAATAAACAATATGCAACGCCTTTTTTTAATGTGAGTAATTTTTGTCTTCTTATAATATTTTTTTCACAATATATATTTATTTATTAATTATTTTGTACTTAGTGTAAGTTGTACATTAGTGGACTAATTGCCAAATGGCAATTTCTTCCAACCAACTAAAAAAAATAAAGTTTTATTTTTATCATTCAAGTTACAAAACATTTTCAATGGAAAATAAATTAAAAAGCCATAGAGGTACAAAAATGGAAATATCAATTAAAATAAATCATAACTGTTTTTTTTTTTCTTTGAAAAAAGATATATTTGCGTTTTTATGATTTACCCAAATATTTCTTTTTGATGGCCACTTTCAACGAGTTGTAACTAACTCACTATTCGAAAATGGAATCAAATTAGGGTAGAGAGGGATTCGAACCACAGACCTTTGGTCCATGAGTCCGAGACACTAGCCACAGGAATACAAAACGATTATAAAATTGTAATTTAACAATATTTTTAGTAACTATGTCTCGACGTTTTAGACAAGAATATTTTCGTTTCAACAATTGTGTTGATTTTTTTATCTTTTTAGTACAAAATAAATACACATTAGCGCGCTTTTTACTAAAACCTTTATACTAGGTAACCAAAAACGGAAAAGTGAAATCGTTCCTTATTTCGAAATTCTTATTGATATGGACAAAACACATAGACGGACTAAAGTAATGGCATCACTACATAGCCTCTTCTACAAAAATAAAGATTTTATACCAAGAAAGGAAAAAATTATGATGTACGAAGCCTATGTCAAAAGTAAATTGAGTTACATGATCGCCTTCTGGGGAACTGGCAACAAGACAGACATAACAAGAATACAAAGACAACAAAATAAAATTCTTAAACTAACATACAACCTACCCTACCTGACCTCTACGACTGAACTGTACAAAAAAACACACCAGTTTGACATAAACTACTTGACTAAAATTGAGACCTTAAAAACTGTGCACAAAATAACACTGGGAAACTTACAAGACGACGACATAATATTAGTCAAAAATGCTGACATACACAAATATAACACCAGACAACAACAACACTATCATATTGAAAAAGCAAAGACAAACACAGGACAGTCAAAAATACTACATAATGGACTTAAACACTACCACGACCTACCTTACTACTTAAAAACTTTTAATGGAGACAAATTTAAAATCAATCTGAAAAAGCACATGATGACTGAACTAACTAGACTAGACGAGACATAAAATGACCAAACAATATTAATTTTTTAACGTAACCCTAACGGGTTTTTTAAAATTGTAAATAAATAAAAAAAAATAAAAAAATAAACGAAAATTCTAATTAATTAACTGACCAAATCATTTCTCTCTAATACCACGTAAGCATAGCCACGTGTAAAAGCTAGTAATATGAGAAATATGTTTATATTATTTAAATACGTCACAAGTGCTTATTTGTAGCATTCATAAAGGACGATAAAAAAATGTATTTTAGTGGATTTCTCACAAATGCTTGCTTTGAAGTTACTTAGTTACAAAAATTGACACAAATTACACAATTAAATTTTAATATATTGAGTTTTTCTACTGACATTTCTTGATGGAACATTTTAATTATAATAAAAAAATTACGTTTATGATTTTATTCCACTATTATTTATAAATTTTTACCGGTGACCGGGTTTTGTCGTGACCGACATCGTCCGACTGGTGGGAGACTAAACAAATTTCTATGTTATACACAAGTGCAGATCATGATTTTATATAATTATGGAAATAAAAGAATTTAAATTAAAATCATTTAAGTATAAGGTAATAACAATTATAAGAATATAAGTTTTGTTTGAATGTTTATAATAAAAACTAGTGTAAATTATATAATTTTATAAAGTTTTATAATGGAAATATATTTGAATAATATGTATTCAAATTTAATTAAAACTATAACAAGGGCCACTGATTGGTAGTTCCATCGACTACGCTATGTCCTCCGGGCCCGAGGTAATTAAGTGATTTTCTGAAAGCTAAATTAGTTTCATTGTTTGTATTTTAATGGATACAATAATGGGGAGTGAACGTGTGTTACCTGATCGTTTAATATTATTTTATCGGGGCAATTCTTTAAGCGGTTTATTTCTAAAATTTCAAGTTTATCTAATTTTTGGCCTTTGCTGCGTCTGTGAAGGAACTAAATAAAAGTGGAATAAAACTATATACGTATTTTTATCATTTTAATTAAATTTTATTTGATTTTTTAATCAACAAATGTGTTGCTCATTATAATATAGTTATCTCAACTTGTTTTACAAATATATTTAAAAAAAATAAGAGAACCTACCATACAAAAGTCACAACGGGACAAATGACGACATTTTCTCTGAAAATCTGTATTTACATGCATCTGGTTAATATTCCAGAAACGTCTCAAAGATTTATACTTTTGTCAACGCAACAAACATTATTTTTAAAGAATAAAGCCGCCGCAGGCACGTGTAAAAGATATGTTCTTTATTGTACTAAAAAAATTAAACAAATGGAGTTGAGTCATAATATTTAATCAATTTACTGTGTCACGTTGAAAGGTCACGTAAAAGGGTTGACCAATAATTTAAATAAACACGTTTAGAACCTCTCAATAACACAAAAAACAGTGATAACTTTTGTTCCTTGGTACTTTGTGTATATATTTTTTTAACATTGATGACCTTATTGCGAAATGGCTATTTCTGTAACAACCTTGTAAAAAATGGTGTTATTTATTAAATGTTACCTAATAATTGTCGAGATGCGTGAACTGTGTTAAGCTAGGGTTTCCTAGGACAGTGGTGCCCATATTTTAACGGCCGTAGTGAACGGTGATGCAGTGGACAGCCGTCGTAACGTCGACTAGAGAGTGGTTTCCTAGGGAAACGATGTTAAATGGTGTTGATAACACCGTTTTCCTAGGAAACCACACTCTAGTCACCGTTACGACGGCTGTCCACTGCATCACCGTTCACTACGGCAGTTAAAATACGGGCACCGCTGTTTTAGGAAACCCTAGCTTTAGGCTGAGACGTGCATTATCGACAGAATCAAGAAAGAGGTGTTGCGTTGGTTTGGAGATTAAGGTGGATCGATGTTGTATGGAGAAAAAAAAATGCATGTTATCAA
Source organism: Micrasema longulum (assembly GCF_059751315.1). NCBI lineage: Eukaryota > Metazoa > Arthropoda > Insecta > Trichoptera > Brachycentridae > Micrasema > Micrasema longulum. The sequence continues at coordinate 738,732 of NW_028277733.1, forward strand.
TTTCTACCTATGCGGAAAAGATGTTCTGTAGTATGTAGAATAAGGGAAAAATAATTTAAAAAATAAAATTCATCTTTAAAATTCGCCTCAAGGGGGTTCAATTTTTCATAAAAAAAAAAAATGCTGTATTTTGGTTAGATGGTTTTAGAGACAATATGACTTATTTCTGCCAAATAAATATGCTAAAATAATCATTATTCATTGAAGAAAGAACTCTGGTAGTTATAATGTGTCACTTTTTTTTTATTACAAAATTTTTGTTTTGATTTTACCATGAAAATGCTAAAATACCTAAACTTCAACAGTCTCGCGGCGAATTTTAGAGTAAAAATTTATTTTTTTACTTATTTTTCCCTTAATCTCCAGGCCATAGAACATCTTTTCCGCATAGGTAGATGTTGAAATTCAGAAAAATTATAAATCACTCCACCTTATTGGACATGTAGAGCGAATGGACAGAGAAAGAACTGCGATGCGAATGTTGATGGATGCAGAAAACGAGCGAGAAAGACATGGCATATGATCAAATCCATCGAATACTTGAAAATGGACCTGTCAAAATTAGGAATAATCGGCGTGCGTGCATGAGTAGATGTATGAATGTAGAGGAAACGAGGTATGAATGCAAAGACAGAGTGATATAATATTATTTTCTCTCTGCCTAGCCCTACGGGGAAACGGTGTGATAGTTTTTTGTTTGTTGTTTGTGTAATAATTGTTGTTTTATGTGTGATTTATTTATTTTTTACAGACGTTATATGTCCATTTAACAATGGTAAATACATTTCTTTATAATAGCTACGCGTACAATTGAAATAAAAAAAAATTAAAGCTAGGCTAAAAATTAAATGATAATCACTACCTTAAGGCAATATCTGGTCTATCTTAGTGGTTGTTTAAATCTAGAAAAACTCACACCAAAAAAGTCCAGGTTTTGTCCGAACTTACAATGCGACACAATCGGGACATTGGTTCATGCAAGCGATGGTTTATAACCACTTACTTGAGGTATTTTATTACGAAAATGGCGCTTTATAAGTTATCCATAATTAATTACCGATTTTTCTGCGTCTATCTTTTTAAAATGTATCCGGCTCTTTTTTAGGACACTAATTATATAGTAGCACAAAATAATAAAACCAACGTGCAGATAGGATACGTGTTTTAAGAGGCTAACGCTAACGCACACTGATTGTATATATTCTAATCTTTTATTTCGTTTGAGCAATACTAAAGGGAAGAGGTGTTATTTCATGTATTTATTTCTACACCGTGACGGCTTTTAAGATACTTTAAAAATAACCACTCACCGCATAACAATCACTATTATGTCTATGTTGGAACATCTACATTTCCTCAACACTTTTATTGTGTTGACTTTTAGAACTTTTATTGATTTGGGTGATATTAATCTGGCTGATTTATTTCACCGACTAGGCGAGCCATAGGCGAAGCATTTGAAATACGGATTCACCGTAGAATGTTAAGAATATCTGGGACCAATATGATAACCAATAATGAAGTATTACGTAGAGCCAATACTTACAGAAGACTATTCACCGCCGTTAAGCTCCGTAAGATTTTATATTTTGGCCATGTGTTGAGAGGTGATGAATATGGCATACTTCAGGTTGTCGTGGAGGGGGAGATCGAGGGACGTGGGGGGGTCGGAAGAAAACAGCTTTCCTGGCTTCGAAACATCCGAGCATGGACCAGGATAAGAACTGTGGAGCTATTTCGCACTGCTCAGGATAGGGGAGCTTTCTCCCAAGTGATCGTCAACGTCGGGAGGACCTGACATGACACGTGAAGAAGAAGAGGCGAACCTGATTTTTTTTTTTCATTATTTTAATATTTCCAGGCAAGCATTACGACATTATTTTATTTATCTATGTCTCAACTGTCAGATGTTAACACATAAGTGAAACATATTATTTAAGAGACCGGATTGTAGTCCCATGGTAGTATTGTGGACTCACGGGCCAAAGGTACAAGGTTCAAATCCCACTCTATAACAACTCGATTCCCATTTTCCCAGCATAAGTTATTCACGAATTTTAGGAAATGGTATGAAAAATTTTAATATTTGAGTAAAGAAAAAGAACTAAAATATTTCTCTTTACCAAAAAAAAAAAAATCAATTTGAAAAAAAATGCAAAACAGATAGTAGTTTGTATATAATCACAAAATATAAATGTAACCATGTAAAGTTATTTTAAATAAAAACAAAGTATTTGGTTATCACCTTAAAATAATGAAAAAATCAAAAAAAAACTTTCGCTTAAACAATATTAATTACAAAAAGAAAACAATGTAAAATAATGGCAGAAAAAAATACTTTTCTAAAACTACCGAGTGATTCTTAATTTTTTTATCATTATACTTTGATTTCTTAAAGTTTTTATATTATTTTCTTCAGAAGCCAACAAACATTTATAAATTTATAAGGTGCATATTATAAATCGTCGGCGGTGGCCTCCGTGGTGTAGTGGTCAAGACGCTTGACTCACAGACGGAAGGTTCCGGGTTCGATTTCCGGTGAGAACACAAAAATTAAATGTGATTTTTCTCAAGCCTGGGTGTTCTGTGATGTAATTCACCACTGTAATTGGTCCTCCTGGCCTGTTGTGGTGCAAAAAAAAATAAAAATAAAAAATAAAAATAAAAGTAAGCTCCAATTAGAGGCTTCCTCTTAATACTAGTAAGATAAATCATTGTCACATAAATCTAATATACAATGTTCAATAACTAATGGTGCCCACGTTGTAATATTATTGATTTGCAATTTTTTAAATTTTTTTTTCGTTTTTTTTATTTATAAATCATATAACACAAAGTATTTTACAAGTATAATGCGTTGAATTACATTCCCAGGAGCTACAACATCTCAATTCGGGACATAAATAATATTATTAACATTTAGAAAATTATACATATTGAGAACAACAAAGAAACAAAGCAAGTTTAGCACCTTTATAACTAAATATAGCACAACAATATATAAACCAAAAACCTTTTCTTACACAAGAAAAATGAATGTATAAAAAAAACGCGTTTAAGAATTAAAAAAAATAGTGAATCTACTAAGGGAGATAAAGTCATTAACATCACATGCCATGCAGATGATGCTTCCATGGTGATGATGAGAACATATCCATCTCAGTTAGCAAACATCTGGATGCTTAAGAAATGTCGTATAGTATAATGAACAAATGATTATTGGAAACATAATTCGAATATACAAAACGTGTGTCAGACCAAATCATGGTCTATACAACAAAGGCGAGGATAGATAGAGAGAAAATAAACAATACGAAAAACCAAATAGAAAAACTAAATAGAAAAACTAAATAGAAAAATCAAATAACTGCTCAGAACGTCAGAGATGAAATATTATTGATAATTTATTTTATATAAAAATTAATGATTATCAGTTTTAAAAATGTCACATATTTGTTTAAACTGATTACCATACCTATGTATTCTAGATATTATATACGTACTCAAAATATTTTTGAAAAGTACGTTAGAGTTTTTTAATATAAAATAATTCATATTATTTTTTCCCGGGACTGAAGATGTTAGTACCTAGAACTATCATAACTGGATGAGGTAGCACGTTATAGGACACGATCATTTACAGCGAAATAAGATTTTTCTTCTCCTTACTGATAATATTTTATATCCTATTCTTTGTAAAGATAGGAATCTCTGTCGTACGATACTTTAAAACAAAAGATTTACATACGTGTATTTAAGTACTTATTTGGAAACTGTATTTTATCTTACTATATATGTATAGTGCACATGTATTTATTTGTATATTTACCCCAACTCTTAAAAGACTGTGGTAAATAATTCCTTTGCGCGCGGTGATGTAACATCGTGTTCCCACAATCGAAAGAAGAAACCTTCTAAAGTTCATTATATAAATAAAACACGAGTGATACTTTAATATATAAATATCCAGTGACCGGTTTCGTCGCTTTCGCGACATCTTCGAGACTGGTATCTATATTAAAGAGTTAAATGTATTTGTACAAAACAGGGGTAAGGATAGATAATTCAAAGTTATATGTAAGTAAATTAAATAAAGTTATTTTTATCTTAAGGATCATTATCAACAAATTTTCTTTGGGTTAACTAATGAGTTGATATAATTTTATTTTAATGGCAATTGAATTCATTCGTATTGAGGTTCGGTGACAAAGTATTTTTTTTTTATTTTTTTTTTTTTTATTTGGGAAATCAACAGTTCTACATACATATTTATATTAAAAAAATAGATATAGTGTATAAACTCAAAACTAATAACAGATTTCCACAAAGCATACAAAGTTAGTAAAAAAATATATTACATATCAAATAAATACAAATAAGTTTATACATATAAAGATGTTATTTCCATGTACTCGTAAATATTTTTCAATAATCAAAGAATGTTTTTATGTTTTTTTAAAGAACAGTTAGTTATTGTAAATTGGGCGGGATTAGGACAAGATGCAAGAGAGGATAAGGAGGGGAAGGGAGCTGTACATATTTATTATTAAAATGTCTACTAAGTTACATAATGCATTTTTAGTGTAAATTTTAAATCTGACAGAGTGATGTTTGTGTAATCTATATCTTAAAATTTTGTTTTGTACACTGCAAAAGTCCTACATATGGTATATAAAGATAACGCAATTGCAACTTCAAAATCCGCGAACCAGCAAAACCTGAAAGTTAAAACGCCTAACTGCTCTCTGGTGAGTGGCGCGATCTACCGTTTTAGCTAGATATTAAATTGGCAGATGAAAATTTAACATAAGTTTGTAAAAATCGGCGAACTTTTTAAACATTTTTGTACGTAACTTGATGATTCATACAAGATCGGCGGATTTCCTAAGAAGAATATTTACATACTCTACTGTCTCATAAATACGTTTTGTATATTAATTCCGAATCCTCGTTGGCTTTAAGGTTTAATTATCAATAAATCAAACTGATTTGTAATTTTCAGAACAGGACACGCACCACTAACATGAAGATGATGAAGGAAGATTATCCGAAAGGTTACTGGTCGAGAAATTATGACGGGAGCTGTTTCATAGAGTTGCAAGAACAGAATATTAACATTCAAGTTTGCCACTGAAAATTCTTGTTGGAAGCTTATTGTGATACATTATAAAAACATAAGACTTATTCCATTTTACATAAAAATATAATTAAAAAATAAAAAATAAACAATTGAATTGAATAAACAATTGAAAATTTCAACACAACTAAATGCTATGTATATGTGCCGCATGTAATGCATATGTTTGTGTATGTTTTATATGTGCGTAGATGGCTCGGAGTGTACATTCGGTATTTTTATTTGTTTTAATTTATTACCTCCATAGAAAACGCAAATGTTAACAGTTATTGGAGAATCCGTGTAAATAGAATTCTCCTTTTGCGATTTAAATATCAAATTATTTTCTCTAAAACTGCCAACGTGAGCAAGTGGATTATGCAGCCAACAATATATTAAGATGTACTCGAACCAGAGAAAATCAATATGTAAAAACACTGACTAACCAGGTGTTGAGTCTTCTTCTTTGTCGGCGATCAGCTCACGCGCTAACGGGGAAACTGGTGATCAGGAAAACTGCATGCACACAATTGTCTGGAGTCTGGAGGCGGCGCGGCGGATGATGATTAATGGCGATGGATGGTAAAATGTTTGCGGCGTTATATTAACTTTTACGGCGAAAAGCGAAAAATACTTTTCATCAATTAAAAAAGCGTGCGAACATAACTCGTTGAAAAAGCGAAGAGTCGCGCGGAGGACGAGCAGTGTTGCCAACCAACAAAATGTCCCGTCAGGCGTGGCAACCTCACAAATCAAAATTAGCCAGTATCTACTTACATGCGATTCTTCTGGCTAAAATACAATGAAACAAATAATCGGCTCAACCAATTATTCTTTTCTCACTTGAAATTCTTATTTATTTATTTATTTTGTCACACTTCATGTTTATATCTTTTGCATTATTTATGAAAACTTAATTGGTCTTTTTATGTTAAAAAATTGTTGTTTTTAATACTTATTATGTATGACTGAAAACTCTGAATAAAATAAAATAAAAATAAACATTATAATAATCGTATATAATTTATCACTAAAGCATATGAAATATTTTTTATCCAAATTTAACTCTTAAAAGACTGTTCTGAATAATTTCTTTGCGCGCGGTGATTTAACATCGTGTAAACACTTCTAAAAAATGGAAAATTCTAAAGTTCAGACATTTGAAAAAAAAACATTGAGATATACTGTTTAATAATTCCTTTTACATAATTTATGCAAATAACAAACGAGTATAATTTAGCCCTGTTATAGCAAAATAAATTAAAAATCATAAATACGCTGCTCATATTACGCGCGTGCGTCCCCCATCACTGTCGTTAACTGACTGAAGACTAAATCTGTTTTACACCACACCCTCCACAGAACAGCGTCTCTGTCTTTCTTTTTATGTGCTCTCTCTTATATAGATGTATTGCTGAATTAGCGGACATTCATTCTTCGCGTAGCAACGATAAATACTTTTTGTATTAACATCCAGCATAAATGTACAAATTTTACTTCAGAAATCCGGTGTGAAAATGTTAATTTAAAGATAACAAAAAATACGAGTTCATCATTATAAAAATAAAAGGGATATATCAAGTTTTGTGTCCTATGTCGACTAGTGTTACATAGGACAAATGATGACCCCAGCGTGATTTATAAGATGGCTACGCGTGAGTTGATTTGAGGTTAAATGAGAAAGACGGATTACAAAAGAAGTTATTTTTTAAGTAGTTACATACGAGTTACGTCCTATTATTTTGAACAAATTTACAATACCAAACATTGGCGGAGAGCTGGTGGCCGGGTGACACTAAATGTCAAGATAAAATGTAATGAGTTCTTCCGATACACGGCGTTTAATATCTTGTCCGAGCTGACGTTGCGGTGGACTACGCGTTTGGACCTGTCAACCTTATGGCTGTTGGTGTTGCCTTCCACAATAATTTAATGCATTATGTCAGTTTAAAATAAAAAAATTTGCATTTTTGTAACACGAAGGTCCATGCGGCTCGACTGAGGAATCATCTTCCATCCACCATCAACTGTCTCCAACATCACCAGCGTCTGTTACAGTTTGTATTCGACCCTCTGTGGAAAACGTAGCCAGTGTAGTTCCTAAAGTAGTGGAGTGATATGACTGAACTTAGAGATTCCGAAAAAAAGTCTCGCTGCGGCATTCAATACAGATTGTAGGCGAGTCATTTTGTTCATTGGTAGACCTGCGTAGATACCATTACAATAATCGACTCTAGACACTACAAACGCATTTATTAATTGACGGGCGGCATCAACCGGCAAATTTTTGCGTATGCATTTAATTTGTCTCAGCTGGTAGAAGCATGAACTTATCGTTCTACTAATTTGAGCGTCAAGAGAAAGGTCAGAATTGAGTAAAACTCCCATTAGTTTAACGGTGGGTAAAGCGGTACTCCCTACATTGGGTAGAGCCGTATCCTGGAACAAATTCTGTCGTCTGGCTGAAGCCACCCACAGTTGTTCAGTTTTTGATGGGTTTAATGTTAGTCTGTTTTCAGCCATCCAGTTTCCTATATTCTTGATGCATCCATCAATTAAATTGACAAACACACTTCTCTCGCCTGGTTTGCAATAAAAATAAATCTGCGTATCATCTGCATAGCAGTGAGACCACAATCCGTCGGGAATCGAACCCGCGACCTCTTGCGTGGTAGACAAACACGCTGACCATTACATCGCGAAGCCGACAAATAAACATTATATTATTATTACAGTACACACGGTTTTTTTAAACATTATTTCGACTCTATTTTTGGGTTTCGAGTTTTGACGCTTACATCAATATGCAACGGCATCATATATTATGTTAATTATTTCATTGTTCTAGTTTATGACCGGGTATAATCAAAACACGAGCATTGTGCGTTGAAAATCAAGTGCGTTAAGTGTAGGTATTCTTTGTTAAATAATATCAACTGGAGTACGCCGTCTTTGTTTGTCGCTCAATATATGAAAAATGCCGGGAAATCTAGATGCCAGATAACGACATATTTTCGCCGTTTATGAACCGATTATAAACAGGAATTAAGTTCTTTGTTTCTCCGCAGTTAACAGTCCCGTTAAAATTACGATCACATTAATTTAGATAACTTTTTAATTTATTAACCGTGGTAATTGCACTTACTTATTTTTCCGTCTGC